>NC_134363.1:122505314-122841564 GCF_048569485.1 Anomaloglossus baeobatrachus
TGAGGTATAGATGACCACTAACTGTATTATGATCAGAGATGAAGTTATAAGAATGATCTAATGTATATTTTTTAGTTTTTGTTTTTATAGATGAAACCAGATGGTGGTCGATTCTGCACTGGATATGTTGCTGTTTACACCACATGAGGTAGTCTAAATTCGACCACTCCCTCCAATCCTATTGATACAGGAGACAGTGATGCATTAATGCCTCTCTTGATGGGTAGAACAGGAGTGGGTAAGAGTCTTTAGAGGTGTATGTAGGTTGTAGATTTTTTCCTGTTGTCAAATGAATTAGGTATGCCGAAAAGAAAGTCTAGATCTGAGCTGATGGATTCGGATGGAGATCCTCGCTCAGGTGCAGCTGACCAAGAAGCAGTGAACGGGCCTAGAGTTGAGAGTCTTTCACCAATACCGACCATGCCTTGGTGACACCGGTCACGTTAGTGACTTCTGTTACTCCTTGTGTTCTTAAATCCCTACAGGAACAAGCGATACAACAAGGAATGGAGTGTGACATGAAGAGAGCCAGCTGACTGAGGAAGGTCTGTGGATAATGGGTGGTAAGCTTTCTCTGCCATGAGAGCTCTTCTTAATGATGGCCCAGGTAACATCTGTGAAAGACAATTGTCAGTGTGTGCTTTGGTGACGCCAGGGTTCAGTACCCAGGTAGGCAGATTCACCCAGTCTCGTGAGACAAGTGCCTAGAACGAAGTGAGAAAAAACTGTAAAGAGTCCGTAGAAACACCCTGCACCTGCTCTACCCATTCTTAGAGACTGCAAACTGATTATAGATGTATATTATGAGCACGTTGTATGCAAGTCTGTGCGTGTTGTGTAAATTTCTTTCCAGGTTTGGTCAGAGGCATTCCAGTGCAGAAAACGATATTATTGTTGAGAAGCACATGAAGGTGGTATGTAAAAAAAAAGAAAAATGTGTTTACAAAAAGTGTATATTTTATAGAAAAGTGGAAACTAGTAAATCGTGTACAAAATGTATATGTTTTGTTTTCTTTTCGTAATAAACAGGTTTTTATGTAAGATGTTTTTGGTTTAGCACAGACATGTATATTTTTATATAATTGAATGAATAGTGTGATAATCAGGTGTATTTTCCAATTCCAGATCTTAAATCAGAGCTATTAGCATATGGTCTCCAGTCAGGAGACTGATTGATCCTAAAGGACAAGCGAGAAAGAGCCATGAGTCAACACTAGAGGAGCTGATCCAACCACAGAA
Source organism: Anomaloglossus baeobatrachus (assembly GCF_048569485.1). NCBI lineage: Eukaryota > Metazoa > Chordata > Amphibia > Anura > Aromobatidae > Anomaloglossus > Anomaloglossus baeobatrachus. The sequence continues at coordinate 122,506,554 of NC_134363.1, forward strand.
ACATCTATGGATCCACACCTCGCATTGTAGAAGGGTTAATCAACCAGAGCTGCACTGAGCGTTCTGCTCATACTTATCCTTTTCAGAAAACCCTGTACAGTCTTAGACCAGCATTGCCAGAACAGTTAGAAGAGAGGACTTAGAGAACCTTGAGACATGGGAAAGTCCAACTACAAAGGGTGAGGACTCGCCTAGGAGTCCTTGGTCTCAAACCGGTGAAGAAAACCCCTTTCCCCTTTCCGCCCATGTTTCAACATTCAGTTAGGCAGGTTTTTCAACAGATCTTTCTACCTCTCTTCCTAAGGGAACACAGTACCCTTAGAATTTAGAAATGGCAGAAGTAAGTCTTTAGGGGGGACTGTTGAGGATAAAGAATTGAGTATCCAAAAATACTTAATTCAGCCATTTCATAGACTCAGTTATATAGTTCAGTAGATGTGAACTAACTCACATATTTGTGAATGCTTTTGTTTCTTACTAACATGTATATATGTATATTGCATATTCAGTGTATTTTCCTTAGACTCAGTATATACTAGGATATATATATATATATATGTATAGCTTGAAGATGGCTGCTATTTCCTGTTCTACACCCAAGACAGATGGACAAAGGAAAATTCCTGGAGTCTGGACCGACCAATCCAAGAAGGATGTGTAGATCTCTCTACGTCATGAAGCCCTGCCCTGCGATACTTGATTGGACTAAAACTTTTGTTTACACCCCCTTACTGCTCGGTCTAGAGTTTCTTTCAAACAATAAAAAACACACTTGGTTAAGAGCCAGTCATGGAGATAGATCTAACTGACTTGCTGTCTAGTTATTTAATCTCTAAGTGCACTCATGACATTTTTAATTAGAAACAGCAGCCGGATATCGAGAGATCCTTTGAGTCTCATCATCATCGTCATTCTGACTTTGACACTAGCACTGGGACAGGCAAGGGAATGTTGGCTGAGGGTTGAGTGTAGAGGTGTCTCCTGGTCAGCAACACAGTAACCAGGCATTTGTTTGGTAAAAGCTTCACTGACCAGGGAACACAGCTTATTCTTTTAATATGCAAGTTGAGAAACTGGAAAAAAACAACTCATATTTTACGTAATAGATAGCAAGGTTCTAAAAGCATAGCTATCCAATAGCCTTCCCTTTGATTTATGGTAAAAATATGCATGTCATCCCACAATTATTCCAGCACACAGATTGCCATCCTCACCAAAATAACTAGGGGTCCCATTTATTGATGTTCTACTGCCAGCTGTGATAGTTAGTAATCATGGCATCTGATGCGCCCACGTGGTCGGGGGTTACTCGTCACCGGACCGCGGTGCTTCTCCTGGGACGCCAGTTCCGTGACCCCAGGTGTCAATAAAAGGCTGGAGATGGGGACAATGGAAGTAGTTGTTCATGACGCCACCTGTGGTGCACAGCCACTATTAACTGCCGCTGCGAGACTTCTCTGCTGGGGCGGATGACAATGCAGCTTGGATAGTTCAGCTCTCCACAGGCAGAGCTGTGTCCCAGGGAGCATGGTAGTGGTAGTAGGCGCCTTATGGCGTAGGGGCATGATGGTGAGGGCGACAGCAGTGATGGGACGACACAGAAGGTGCAGTTCAAGGTCTTTACTCACTGATCACACACTGCCGATAGACTACCGGGCTACAGCTGATCCCGGATACTTCGGAGGTCGAGGCTGGTGTTTCATTCTGTGCATCTCCTTACAATGGATTTCCTCCACTCCAGCTCCTGGGCCATGTAACGGGTCACGGGTGCCTTCTGCACTCCCCGCGAACCCTGGGATTCTCCTTCTTTTCCTAAGGACTAAGGTCGAGCTTCCAGCTCCAGACCATGGGCCCCGAACTGTTCATTGTCTGCTGCTCCTCCAAAGTGTGACATAACATGGACACTGTCCGGTGCAGACTGCCTACTGTGTTTCAGATGGTTACTAACTTCCCCTAGTGGAAGCCCTGCCTACAGGGTCCCTGAACTAGTGGGCATGAGGTCCCATACGTCGTGATGGCCATCCCAGCACCTACCCTAGCCCGGTCCCAGTGATAGAACTCTCGTGCTATGTGTTGGTGAGTGTGGTGGTTGTTACCAGCGACAACCTCCTCTGCATCCAAGATGAATACTGCACCTTAAGTGAGGTGCAGTACCCTGTTAAGCCTGAAGCCTCAGGGGTGCCAAACATCCTCCTATCCTAGCATCATCATCATTTCACTCTGAATTTCTCATCCCTTGCCTGTGCCAATTCAATGTCTCTAAATCCACCTGCTGCTGCTTCTTCTCCCTTTCTTCCTCCTCTAAATACACCACATCCTGCTAAAAACATGGACCTAGCGGGTCCAACAGCCACAGGGCAGCAATGAACACTTACAAGTTGCTGTTTTTCCTACATCATCAGTTAAATTGTTGTGAGTGTTTTTCCAGCATAAATATAAGTCGTATGACATCATTTATTCCACAGTTGTCCATACTAATGTATTTTGTAGCTTATTGGAAGGGCTTCACTGCACAAAACATGCCTATTCTCAGCTGCCAATAATGTAGCTCAAAGTAACACATGCTCCAGATTGACTGCTGCATGATATATTCAGAATCAAATTACAGCAAATTACCACATTGCAAATCAGGTAGTGCTCTAGCAGATATTTTACACTTTTGTGAAACCTGGGTGTGCTTCACTACATACAGTGGGGGAAATAAGTGTAAACTGCTCTTGCGTGGCTGTACACTGTACGCTGACACCCTGGGCCGCTCATCATTGCTTATACATATGCACTGCTTTCTCTGCTTTCCCTGCCCACCGGCCAGACTGGCCTCTGCGATTGGTTCCAGTAAGAAGCGCCCCTAACCTGTGTAAGAGCGTCTGCCTGTAACCAGTCATCGCTAATCACGGCTCATTCATTCTCTCCCTGGAGCTCACAGCGGGCAGTCATTCTGTGATGCCCTTGCCAGGCCAGGTGGTCCCAAATAGGCCCCTGCACAACACCTTCCCTCACAGGTAACAGCAGCTGACCAGAAAACCCTAGTCACCCCCACTCAGGGCTAGATAGACACACCAGGGGGATGAACCAGGCGGTTGGGAGACGCCCACCGAGGAGTTTAGACAGCCTGGGGTGGGAAAACACACAGTTTAGTAAGAGAAGGAGTTGAGAGTTCAAGTGGGAGAGGAGTGTGGGCTGGAGCTGTGCCCAGCTCCAGCAGAGGCGAATACCCCCAAATTGAACGGCGCCAGGGTAGGAGCCTTGGTGCCACTGGCTAGGAGGCAGATGGCAGTCTCCATCTGCAGGAGCTGGGAAGACGGCTCGGTGGAATCGAGGTGGACCGGAACAGGGTTGTAGCCCGCTGGTACCGACCCGGGGAACCGACTCGGAAATCGGAGAACACAGGGGGGTACTCAGACCCTGAAGCCGGGACCAGAACGACTGGAACCGGTTAAGTTACCGATTGAGGCCAGGACTTGAGATCCTGTCCCACCCAAAGTCCCTATTAGAAGACAACAGCCCACCGAGGGGGATAGAAGGCCACTGCCAAGGCTCAGAGATCCCGCGGGCCAGCGTCTGTGGGCAAGGGCTCCTTAGGCCACAACCAGCCGGGAGCGGACTCCTGAAGTTGCAAGCACAGGCAGTCCACTGTTCTAAAAAAGGTGCAGGAGAAAGACAGAGACCACCAGCCGGGTGGGGGAACCAGAACGCAGCCGGCTGCGAGCACCGACCACCATCACCTTGGTTTATCAGAGACTCGTGTGTTTCCTTAATAGTGGGTACACCAGCACCCTGCGGCCGCCCATCTCCCTGCACCAAACCCCAATGGGTCCCGCGGCCCCCATCCCTGCCCACGGAGGGGTTAACAACTTGCTGCACAACATCTCCCCCCGGGTGCCCCGTAACTGCAGCGTTGGTGTCCAATCTCACCACATACCGTGGGTGGCGTCACAAACCTAATATGGTCCAGTCCGTACATATACGTCCTACGTCCACTATCCCCCACCCTTTTCATTCGGAGTATCCGCGGGATCCCCCGGGTCCGGAGACCCTTGAGCCACCCACCGGAAGGTCCGGACCCGAGCAGCGGCAGGCTGCTGGCACGGGGGCGGCAAAATTCTCTATGGCCGCTCACTGTGATTGATATGTAGCAGAGCTGGAATTACCGTGGGACCTTGTGTTGATTATGTCAGACCTGCAGGGGTGTTTAGGGGGGTTAATAAAATGGTGAAAGAGGGTTTTTTTTTTTTTTAAATCTTACTCCAAATAAAGGATTTTTGGTGTCTGTGCTTATTTACTTTCACTTACAGATTAGTGAAGAGGGGATCTCATAGACACCTGCCATCACTAATGTGGAGCTTAGTAGCAGCTGTGAGCAGTCATTAGCCCCTTATTACCCCAATTGCCACCGCACGAGGGCAATGGGAAGAGCCAGGTAATGCAGCAGGCTTGTCACAGGTAATGTTATCTTGCCTGGGTATCAAAATTGGGGGGGACGCATGCTGTTTTTTTAATGATTTATTTAAATAATTGAAAAAAAAGCCACATGGGGTTCCTCATTTTGATACACAGCCAAGATAAGTGTAGGGCTGGGGCTGCAGCCTGTGGCCGTGGGCTTTATCTGTGCTGGTATCATAATATGGGGGGACCATTCGCCAAATTCTTTCTTTCTTTTTTTATTTTTACTGCATGGGTAGAGTCACACTGACGTATAACTCGCATGAGTGCAATGCGAAAATCTCGCATTGGACTGGCGCCATGTAAGACAATGCTGCAGCTCACATCTATAAGTTAATCCTCAGCCCTTATCGGACTGACAAAAAATTGCAGCATGCTGTGATTGTCTGCGAGTCTCCTATCACTTGCACCCATACAAGTCTATGGGTGTGAGAGAAACATCGGACTTCACTCGGATGTGATCTAAGTGCAGTGTGATATACACACAGACTGACAATAGAGGAGATGGCAGAATACCTCCCTCTCATCCGCAGCTGTCATCTATACGATCACAGGATTGGGTCACAGTCACATGACACTCGGACCATGCTCGCAGCAGAGCCTGAGCCCTCTCTTCAGATGCCATATGCCAGTGTGGCCCCGGCCTACGATATAGATGAGCATAGTGCCTGTGAATGGAATCAGTCAGCTGACACGCAGACACACTGCCACTCAGATTGACTGCAATCAATCACAGCACCAGTGAGTGGGGAAAGCAGTGCATATTCAATGAAGGTTAATTAGCTGCTCCGGAAGTGAATGCACGACCTGGAAGCAGTTTCCTGCCATGACAGATCTTTGGTAAGTAGATTGCGAGTGCTCCTATCTCCCATATCCCTTCGGAATCAGGAACCGGGTTTTAAAAAAAAGATAACAGGGACCCGCCGGTCCTGGTTATCTGCGAGTCCACTCATCTCTAATTAGGAGATTTTGTAAGCATTCTTTCTTTTTTCTACTGCTATCCAGCAGGATGTGAAGGAAGAGGAGGAAAATATAATTGCTATCCAGTGGTGGAAACAAACATAGCTCTCAGTCCCGGAGGCTACATCCCCTGTCCTGCTTGTGACTGTGCAACACTAATGCTTAAAAGATTCACTCAGTGGTTCAGGAAACTCATGTTTTGTTCCTATCCATAGTTGCCACTCCAGGTGTCAATGGTGCAGTGCACCTTGAAGCTCAACCAGTCAAGAGAACAACCCACATTCTCCTATCTGTGAGAAACCACAGAGCAGGCACTAGTTTCTGCAAGAAAGAAGGGCAGTTAGGTATCTTCTAACAAGACTGAGTACATGCCATAATTTCTCAAAAAGGCAGCTGACTCCACCATGGATATTTGGCCCTTCCCACTTTAAATTGAGCAGCCTGAAACCACTCCAGTTTTGCCTGGCTCTTCCTAATTGCCCTGGTGCTGTGGAAATCGGGGTAATGGTTTGGGGGTTGATATCAACTGTGACTTGACAGCTGGCATCAAGCCCATGGGTTAGTAATGGATAGGCATCTATTATACACTCCCATTACTAACCCAGCAAGTAAAGATTTAAAAAAAGAAACAGACTCAGGAAAAAAATGACACCTCACATTGAAAATAGCTTGCTGTTTGTGCGTCTTGTTGTTGGTGCCGTGCTTTACACTAATTTGGAACTTGCATTTTGCCGTCATCTTCTAAAGGCCCCGTCACACTAAGCAACATCGCTAGCAACATCGCTGCTAATGAACAACTTTTGTGACGTTGCTAGCGATGTTGCTGTGTGTGACATCCAGCAACAACCTGGCCCCTGCTGTGAGGTCGTTGGTTGTTGCTGAATGTCCTGGGCCATTTTTTAGTTGTTGCTGTCCCGCTGTGAAGCACAGATCGCTGTGTGTGACAGCGAGACAGCAACAACTAAATGTGCAGGCAGCAGGAGCCGGCTTCTGCAGAGGCTGGTAACCAATGTAAACATCGGGTAACCAAGAAGCCCTGTCCTTGGTTACCCGATATTTACCTTTGTTACCAGCCTCCGCCGCTCTCACTGTCAGTGCCGGCTCCTGCTCTGTGCACATTTAGCTGCAGGACACATCGGGTTAATTAACCCGATGTGTGCTGTAGCTAGGAGAGCAGGGAGCCAGCGCTAAGCATTGTGCGCTGCTCCCTGCTCTGTGCACATTTAGCTGCAGCACACATCGGGTAATTAACCCGATGTGTGCTGTAACTAGGAGAGCAAGGAGCCAGCACTAAGCATTGTGCGCTGCTCCCTGCTCTGTGCACATTTAGCTGCAGCACACATCGGGTAATTAACCCGATGTGTGCTGTAACTAGGAGAGCAAGGAGCCAGCACTAAGCATTGTGCGCTGCTCCCTGCTCTGTGCACATGTAGCTGCAGCACACATCGGGTAATTAACCCGATGTGTGCTGTAACTAGGAGAGCAGGGAGCCAGCGCTCAGTGTGCGCTGCTCCCTGCACGTGTAGCTGCGTGCGCTGGTAACCAAGGTAAATATCGGGTTGGTTACCGATATTTACCTTAGTTACCAAGCGCAGCATCTTCCACGCGGCGCTGGGGGCTGGTCACTGGTTGCTGGTGAGCTCACCAGCAACTCGTGTAGCCACGCTCCAGCGATCCCTGCCAGGTCAGGTTGCTGGTGGGATCGCTGGAGCGTCGCTTAGTGTGACATCTCACCAGCAACCTCCTAGCAACTTACCAGCGATCCCTATCGTTGTTGGGATCGCTGGTAAGTTGCTTAGTGTGACTGGACCTTAAGTTTCTGAACTCAAGGTCTGCCCCTCATGAATCACAAGACTCCTGAAAATAGCTTTAAAACACATGGTGATACAATAGTTTTAGTTACATCTCACTTCTGTACTTTCCTTTGTTCCCTGCTGGTCTATCGCCATTCAAGTGTGGCTTATCTCTGTGGGTTTTTAAACAGCTCGCTACTTCTTCCCACAGCTGAACTTCACGTCTATTTCCCCCGTCAGAGGAAAAATGGGTGCTCTCAATAGCACATAATACGAGCCATCAGCTCCAGACATTCAGGAGTAAAAAATAGTCTATATAGGCTATTTTTTCGTTTGTGAACCCTCCCCAACCACACCTATTGCCAATCCATATCATACGCATAAATAGCCTGGGTCTCAGCTTCCCATACACGGTAGGTTTTTTAACTGCATGAGAGGACACACACAAGCTAGGGACCCCAACGTAGAGAAATACTTTGGCGTAGTGTTGGGGCTCTATTGCATTGATCAATTCAGTAGCTAAATTTCTCTTGATTCATATGTTCATGGCAGTAATGCAGATTCCATTTTTCACATATTCACTCTTGCATATAGCTATTGGATTTTTCAAGTCAGTATTCACACAGCAGTTTCTGCTATTTCATGTATTCCCCTTACATAGTCACTGGTGTGCATACCTTATCTCCCCATAATTCAGGAGTAAAGGCGGCTTTACACTCCTCAATTTATCGTGCGTTCACATGTGCGATCGCACCCGCCCCCATCGTTTGTGCATTACGGGCAATTTGTTGCCCATGTCGCACAAAGTCGGTAACCCCCTGTCACACGTACTTACCTCCCGAACGACCTCGCTGTGGGCATCGAACATCCTCTTCCTGAAGGGGGAGGCACATTCGGCGTCACAGCGACGTCACACAACGGCCGCCCAATAGAAGCGGAGGGGCGGAGAGGAGTGTGACATATCCCGCCTCCCTCCTTCCTTCCGCATTCCCGGTGGGACGCAGGTAAGCTGTGTTCATCGTTCCCGGGGTGTCACACAGAGCGATGTGTGCGGCCTCAGGAACAATGAACAACTGGCGCGCAGAAGGATGATCGATTTTTTGAAAATGAGCGACGTGTCAACGAGCAACGATAATGTGAGTATTTTTGCTCGTTCACAGTTGCTCGTAGCTGTCACACGGTATGATATGTCAAACAATGCCGGATGTGCGTCACTAACGACATGACCCCGACGACATATCATTAAATATATCATAGTATGTAACGGGCCCTTTAGTAAAGACATCCTTAGTAATGCCTTGCACCTCAGTTAGTCATCTATCCCTTTCAATCCTCAAACCCTATTGCCCATCTCTTTCTTAAATGGCTATCCACTCTAATCTTTAGCTCCTCCCTGCGGGCTAGGCCCACAGCCTAACCATTTACTTAACTTATTACATACCTTCAATACAATATCCAGCCACTGAATGGCGACAACTACCTACTGACATTTTTACTATTTTATCCTACCCCTTCATTCAATTCTCCACTCCGCTATATCTTGCACTACACTACATTTTACACATTCTCATAGAACCATAATGCTATACCTTATACCTTACTCAAGTACACATGTATTATGCATGTATTATCTTATGCATTATACCATTTTACTACACATCACTATTTAGGAACATATTACACATTACATAACATTGTGAGGGTGGCTGAAGGCAGTAGTCGTGGGCGAGGGGGTTCGTGTTTTCGGTGATCTAGGCTCAGTGTGTGGTCTTCCGAGGTGGAAAGCAAGCTTTACACGCTACAATATATCTTACGATGTGTCAGCAGGGTCACGTCGTAAGTGACGCACATCTGGCATCGTAAGTTATATTGTAACGTGTGACAGCTACGTGCGATTGCGATTGAACGTTAAAATGTTCATTGCACGCACGTCGTTCAATTCCTAAAAATTGAACGTGAGGTTGTTCAATGTTCTCGAGGTAGCACACATCGCAGTGTGTGACACCCCGGGAATGATGAACATATCTTACCTGCGTCCCGCGACTCCCGCCGGCAATGTGGAAGGAAGGAGCTGGGCGGGATGTTTACGTACCGCTCATCTCCGCCCCTCCACTTCTATTGGCCGGCTGCTGCGTGACGTTGATGTGACGCCGAACGTTCCTCCCACTCCAGGAAGTGGACGTTCGCTGCCCACATCGAGGTCGTATGGAAGGGTAAGTATGTGTGACAGCAAATAATTGTTTGTGCAACACATTCAACAAATTGAACGTGGCGCACATACGATGGGGGCGGTTACGATCGCTTATGATATCATATGCTTAATCGTAACGTCTAAAGCAGGCTTTAGTCATACATTGTTTCAGGCCATTTACCAGCTCTGGACTCGTCCCCAGGGGAGTCACCGACACATACTCAAAGTTATTTTTAACAGTCTTTTACTATACATTACGCACGGTACTTTCAACACATCAGTACTCTGGACACAACACTTGGACTCGTTCCTTAATGTACAACTCAATTTAGGGCATTCTTTGTACTTAGGCTTCTCCATAACCTTTGGTACTACAGCTGTAGCTAGTCTGTCCTCTCCACACTGATCAGCATTACACTCCCACATGTCAGAGTCATTAAGTCTTTGTTGGCTCAAGATCTGCATCCCACCTATAAGGATTAATTCACTAACGATATGACCTTCGACTGGAGTGCACAGACTATTCAGCTCATCTAACATCCATTACTGTATTGACCTTTTTGTGCAGGTCTAGGCTGAACATCCTAAAGAGAACTAGTACTATTGGAGACAACCGAAGGACAAAAGAGTTTGTTTGGAGTCTGTGGCCAGGAGTACCTTATAGTGGGACAGAGCTAGTTCTTTATACATCCTCACTTTAAAATCCTTCCCGGGAGCTCTATTCTCTCTGTCTAATCGTTATTACGGTTGTAGTTGCCACAATCACCCGCTAGCTTGCAGCCTAGGTATTCCACACGACTTGCACATCTGACCTGATACTTGCAAGACACTACTATCTACTTAAACTAAGAAGACTTTCTTCTGCTCTTCAAGACTAACTCCATTCCCAGTGGGCTGATCCCACAATATTACTACTGCTTACCCTACAGTCAGTAGCTGAACAAGCTTTTTAACTTACCACTGTACAGTACACATTATGCCTATTTAAGTGCTATGTGACAGATTAACGTAGGTAACACTGCTACACCATACGACACAGAAACATCACATGATATACATGGCAAACTGCATTATGTAAGGTGCATTATGACATGTGCTGCGGTTGGTGCCTTCAAGGGCTGGAACTGAGCCACCTCCTTACCTCATCCCATTGCCTATTATATCAACAATACGTACCACATGGATTTTACCACCTCTTATAAAGATTTAGTCCCTTGCTCAACAGTTAATTAGCTCCCCACATTAAAAAACAACAGGTCCGACGTAATCCAATGCAAATAGTGATCCCACATTTTTGGCGATTCTCTGATAAAAGCTATGAAGCCTGGTGCTGAGACAGAGGATCCATAGTTCACTCATGGTCACTTCTCATGACTGGTGATGCCAGTAACCTTACATGACCTCACAACCTCTTGCAATGTCTTCTGTGATACCCAACGAGAGCACTGAGGTAATGTAAGGTTACTTCATCGCCATTCTCCGAGGGGACAGTGCTGCCCTCTGTGACCAGGCGAGAGTAGTGATGACATTGTTAACCTTCCATGACCTCATCGCTCTTGTCAAGTCTCGTAAAGGGCATTTCAAGACCCCCAATGTCTCACGAGTAGTGATGGGCGGATGTAGACTATAAAAGTCTGAATCCTCATGGATTCAAAAGAACCTGAGCACTGACCCAGGGCCTGGGGTTCTCAGGGAATTCTGGGTAATCATCTGGGTCCAGCCACCATGGTAATAAGGAAAATGAAAAAAATAAGAATAAAGCAAGCTCTTCATACTTAAAGATCGTCACGGGGCTGTATACGGCTTCCGGGGCCTCTCACTCTAATTCCAGGGCCGCTCATTATCTTCATGCATATGCATGCCCACCAGCAGTCTCTGTGTCTTTGATTGGTTGCAGTCAGACAGTGCCCCCATCCTGTGTGACAGCGTGTCTGACTGCTTTCAATCAGAAGCACTGTCTACATCTAGATTGGTGTAAAAATAAAAAAATAAACAAAAAAATTGGCGTAGGGTCCCTGCATATTATGATACCCAGCCATGATAAAGCATATGGCTACAGGCTGTAACCCTTTGCCGTGCTCATTATTTTGGCTGTGTATCAAAATAAGAAGCTCTGCATGCGTCTTTTTAAAATAATTACTAAGTAAATCATTTAAAAAATGGTGTGCAGTCTCCCCCTGACCTGGCATTCTCAGGCTACGGAGGCCCATGTAGATTACATCGGACATGTGTATTTTGGGGGTTAATAGAGGGGTGAAAGAGAGTGTGTTATTTTGAATTTTATTTCAGATAAAGGATTTTTTCATTGTGTTTATTTCTTTCACTGACAGATTAGTAATGTGGTGGTCTCATAGATGCCCCCATTACTAATCTAGGGCTTAGTGGCAGCTGTGAGCTGTTATTAACCCATTAAACAGCCAAGATAAGAGCGCGATTGGGGGCTGCAACTGTAGCCATATGCTTTATTTGTGCTGGGTATCTTAATATGGGGGAACACTACCACAGGCCCTCTATGTGTTCCACCGGAAGTCCTCGTTCTCCATTGCACTGCATCTCAGGTTCCTCTGCTGACTGGAAGAATTTGTATCGCTGGATGTGGTAAGTGTGTATGTGCAATTGTGTGTGCGATCTGATGTGTGTGTGTGTGTGTGTGTGCGATCTGATGTGTGTGTGTATGAGTGTGTGTGTGCGATTTGATATATGTGAGTTTCGGCCAGAACCAGAGGAGGACCGCGTGGTGAATACCTGCTGGGAACACCCATCAAAGCTCTCAGTTGGACATCCGGGGTCTGGTAAGCATGATTCTCCTGGGAAGGGGGTCTGCTTTTTAGGGGGGTAAATGTCCCCGAGAATAATTCCTACTCTGAAAATACTGAAATTCCTAGTGCATTTTTCAGGGCAAAAAATAAAAAGCTCATTGTGGAAACATAACCTAAAATGCACTGCTTACCCATAAAGTGTCAGGGGTAATGAATCCACTATGCTGCCCCCATAAGCATTTTGCATATTGCTTTCCCCTTGAGAATGTGGAACCAAAACAAGGTTTGGATCAGCGCAGGAAATACTTGCACCTATTCTGTGTATTAAACCATCCACTTCTTTTGATTAACAAATACTGATGCAAAATTCTACCATGTGCAATTTTCAGAAATATCCCATAGTATATAATTTGACTGAAAGGCCTCACAGATGAAGGAAAACCTTAATGCGGATATTCAGCCTTTCAACATTGATGATCCATCAATATTAGAGCATCTGGACCCAAGCTGATCAGCTCTCTGAATGACCTGTCCTCAGTAGTCCAAACGTTATCCCATACTGGGCGCCATATGGTCTATAACTGAACAGGTAGTATGAGGTTATTAATGTTGTTTTTCATTTTAAAGCTTTAGGTTTACCATTTTGTAGCATTCTCCAGGGTGAAGCTCGTGCTCTCAAAGGCTTTCACCAGAGCTTAAATACAGATAACACGACGGGAGTCATTGGGCTATTAGGGGGGATATGTGTACGGGTCATCTGCTTCTTTTAGATTAGACAAATAGAAGACTTTTTATTTTCCACTTTTTATGTATCAGGTAAAAGATGAAGGATAGATCATTATTGCTTCCCCTGAACGAGGTGAGAATCTAGATATCACATCAGATATAAATCTGTTATATTTTCATTATTACTACATTTCTGTAATCGACCTTTGTATAAACAACATATTTTGACCTCAGAAGCTGATGAATGATTATACGAAGTGGAGCAGAAGTCATTGAGTTTGGCAGTTTTACTTCTCCAATGCTAGAGAGTAAATGATGGAGTCATAATACTGCCTGTCATTTTACAATTATATATATATGATATATATAACGTATAACGATGCTCTGCAGCATCTGATGTCTGTATTATTATCACATTCTATAAGCAGTTCTAATGACTACAATAATGCTTTATGACAAATAAAGTATAAATTATGAGGTTCGGCATCAGCTGAGACGTGTAATAATGTTCCACAACATCTGATGTCTGTATAATCAGGTTCTACAGCATCTGAGTACAATATAAAGTGTCGTCTAAAATGTGATTATGAGATTCTGCTGCAGTTAATGTGCATAGTGATGCTGTTCAGCAGCTGGTGTCTAAAGTATATAGTATGAAGTTCTGCATCAGCTGAAGTGCAAATGCAGCATATGAGGTCTGTATTCTCAGGTTCCATGATACCTGAAATGTGTAAACTGATGCTACATACCATAATAATTGTGTATCATGAGGTTCTGCAGCATCTGAGCTGTGGATTGTGGGGTCCGGCAGCATTTTGTGTGTGTGCATTATAAGGATCTACAGAAGCTATGCTTTACACGAAGTTCTGCAGCAGCTGCAGTGTGTATTAAGTGGTTCTGCAATAGCTAAGACATTTACAGTATATTTATGCTCTACTTCATTTTCAGATTAAATCAAAAGATTTTGCAGAGATGGTGGTATAGATTATTTGGTATCATGAATTCTGCAGAAGGTGATGTGTATAGTATAAGGTCCTAGAGCAGCAAGTTCACAGCCACCGATACCTCACAACTTTTGAAGAACAGAAAGAGGAACAAATTATGTGGTGGCTCAGCATGCCATGGCAAAATTTTGGTCACGTTGTTAGCCACACCTCAAGCCAAACCCATTTGGCAGTTAGGACAACTCAGAAGGTGCCCCTGTTGGTTTATTCATTCACAGTCATAGCAGCCAAAACTTTCTCATCTTCATGTAGCTTCACTATAAGGCCATGTGTCCACGGGAGCTTTTTGCTGCGGAGTTTGCCGCGGAAAACCTGCGGATTTTTCTGGATTTTCCAGATAAATCCGCAGGTTCTAGCATGAACAGGCACTCCCGATGTTACCCTATGGGACATGGGGAGTGTCTGTGTCCACGCTGCGGATATTGCGGCTGCGGAATCTCCTGCGGAGATCCCTCAGCCGCACCTAACTGCATGTCAATTATTCATGCGGATTTACTTGCGGAGATCCCGGCCCTCCGCTATGGAGATAGAGGCCGGGACGTCCGCAGGTAAATCGCGTAAAACTCCGCATGTTTCCCGCAGCTATTCCGCTGGAAACTCGCAGCTAAAAATAGCTGCGGATGCCAGCGGGCAGCTGTGGGAAACATGCGGCCGTACCTGAGAATATATCCGCAGATACGAGCGTCCCGTGGGCACATGGCCTAAGACGTTTCTTTTTTGTGATGTAAGGCCATGTTCACATGTAGAATAAATACTCTGTTTTATTGTTTTCTGCAGGTGTCTAAACCAAACCATACAATAACAATCTCCTCTTATTATAGCATGTTTGCAGTATTTTTTATGACTTTTCCTCCTTATTTGATGTGGTTTTGTTTCAGATGGAAAGCTGCATTTTTAAATGTTTTTATAGTACAGAAAAAGTTTGATTCTGCACTTAGTATAGTAATTGCACAAAGAAAAATGTATGTGCAAAAAATACCAGAAAAAATGCAGCATTTATGCTACTTGTGAACATGGCCTTCTATAACATGCATCAAACAAACAGGAAAATGCAAAAAAAACCAGCAACACACAATAATTATTAATTCTATTGCATTATGTGGTACGGACAACTGCAGAAAATGTGCAGAAAAAAACTGTAGAAAAAAATCAGAATTTACATTATGTGTGAACACAGCCTTAGCCTTACATTTTTTATTACTTTTTTCATGAGTTTAATAGAGAAAAATAATCAATCAATCATTCCATGTTTTAATGCCATTTTCCAATCCTCATAACTAATCTGATCGCTGTGTTGTTCGGGTAGTTACTATTACAGGGACACAAAATATGTCCATGTTATTTGCAGATTTGTGATGTTCATTTATTTTTTTTAAAGTGCATTAGAATGTCAATATTCTATTAATTTTTTATTATTTTTTAGTAATGTTATAGGTAGAAAAAAAAATCTTTTATTCTCCTTCTATAATACAGGTACATAAAAATACACTCCTATGTACAATTGTGTCTTTATGTACCTGTATAATTCGCCTGTAGAGTTGCGGGTTGCAATGCAGATCAAGTATACAAAAGTCTCCCATTGACATCAGCAGTTTCAAAGGTTTACTTGCTAACTACAATTGTAGAGGTTGCCAGTTCACGTCTGAGGAATACTTACAAGAGAAAGAGAAAATTAGATTTTTGCAATTAGAATCAATTGAAATACTATGTCCCAAGAATGACAAAAGTATTTTAGGAGTGATACCTTAAATACTTTTGTCATTCTTGGGACATAGTATTTCAATTGATTTTTCTGGCTAACACGGTACCTAATATTACCCTGTATTGCACATCGTTGCAATTAGAATGAAATTTACATTTTTGCAATTTGTATTATCTTTAGTAATTTAATTAGAACAAAACAATCTAATTATTTTTTCACCTCTAGAATACAGGTACATAGAAATATACTGCTATGTACGGATGCATATCTACGTACCTGTCTAATCTAATTTGTAGGTTTCCTGCCTGAACTACTGGTCAAGTACACCAAATCCTCCTATCTCTTTCAGTGTGGGCAGCGGCTCATTGGTAGGCTGCTGCATAAGGATGAGTTCAAGCCTCTGGGAGGCCAGAGAAGAGAATTAGTTATTTAGTTTATGTGTATAGAGTGATGATAGCCTCTGAGAAGGAGGAGGAGCTACAAAACCAGAGAGTTTAGAGGCAGTCAGGACAAATTCTTGATGCCGGGACAGTGGGACTGAACCCTAAAATTAGGGCAATCCCACTGAATCCGGAACAGGTGAGAATTATGCACATAGAGTAATGGAGTTTAACTTTTCTTTTCCGAGAATCGATGAGTTCAGGAACCAGGGAAGAAGTGAAGAAATTTGTACTTTTGATTTATGTAAAGTTTGCAAAAACACAGTTCCCATTTATTTTGTGAAATGCAGTGACATATCTGCTATTAAACCATTAGGTATAATGACAGTGTTGATGACAGTATATCAGATTGCAAAATAATGAAATATAACCATATTTTTAGATGCTTTTCTATATTATAAGTACACAAAAAAAGATTCAAAATCACAAAAATTGTATGATAAAACAATTACATTTTATTAATGTTTATTAAATATATTTTATAAAAGAAATATTAAAATAGTGGGGATAATTGGTAGATGTTCACATCATATGTTATGTGACAAGTTTGTTTAACCTAGTTTAATCTATTTTTGTATTTTGCTACTATACGCTATATACTAATACAGTTAGGTCCAGAAATATTTGGACAGTGACACAATTTTCGCGAGTTGGGGTCTGCATGCCACCACATTGGATTTGAAATGAAATCTCTACAACAGAATTCAAGTGCAGATTGTAACGTTTAATTTGAAGGTTTAAACAAAAATATCTGATAGAAATTGTAGGAATTGTACACATTTCTTTACAAACACTCCACATTTTAGGAGGTCAAAAGTAATTGGACAAATAAACCAAACCCAAACAAAATATTTTTATTTTCAATATTTTGTTGCGAATCCTTTGGAGGCAATCACTGCCTTAAGTCTGGAACCCATGGACATCACCAAACGCTGGGTTTCCTCCTTCTTAATGCTTTGCCAGGCCTTTACAGCCGGAGCCTTCAGGTCTTGCTTGTTTGTGGGTCTTTCCGTCTTAAGTCTGGATTTGAGCAAGTGAAATGCATGCTCAATTGGGTTAAGATCTGGTGATTGACTTGGCCATTGCAGAATGTTCCACTTTTTTGCACTCATGAACTCCTGGGTAGCTTTGGCTGTATGCTTGGGGTCATTGTCCATCTGTACTATGAAGCGCCGTCCGATCAACTTTGCGGCATTTGGCTGAATCTGGGCTGAAAGTATATCCCGGTACACTTCAGAATTCATCCGGCTACTCTTGTCTGCTGTTATGTCATCAATAAACACAAGTGACCCAGTGCCATTGAAAGACATGCATGCCCATGCCATCACGTTGCCTCCACCATGTTTTACAGAGGATGTGGTGTGCCTTGGATCATGTGCCGTTCCCTTTCTTCTCCAAACTTTTTTCTTCCCATCATTCTGGTACAGGTTGATCTTTGTCTCATCTGTCCATAGAATACTTTTCCAGAACTGAGCTGGCTTCATGAGGTGTTTTTCAGCAAATTTAACTCTGGCCTGTCTATTTTTGGAATTGATGAATGGTTTGCATCTAGATGTGAACCCTTTGTATTTACTTTCATGGAGTCTTCTCTTTACTGGTGACTTAGAGACAGATACACCTACTTCACTGAGAGTGTTCTGGACTTCAGTTGATGTTGTGAACGGGTTCTTCTTCACCAAAGAAAGTATGCGGCGATCATCCACCACTATTGTCATCTGTGGACGCCCAGGCCTTTTTGAGTTCCCAAGCTCACCAGTCAATTCCTTTTTTCTCAGAATGTACCCGACTGTTGATTTTGCTACTCCAAGCATGTCTGCTATCTCTCTGATGGATTGTTTCTTTTTTTCAGCCTCAGGATGTTCTGCTTCACCTCAATTGAGAGTTCCTTAGACCGCATGTTGTCTGGTCACAGCAACAGCTTCCAAGTGCAAAACCACACACCTGTAATCAACCCCAGACCTTTTAACTACTTCATTGATTACAGGTTAACGAGGGAGACGCCTTCAGAGTTAATTGCAGCCCTTAGAGTCCCTTGTCCAATTACTTTTGGTCCCTTTAAAAAGAGGAGGCTATGCATTACAGACCTATGATTCCTAAACCCTTTCTCCGATTTGGATGTGACAACTCTCATATTGCAGCTGGGAGTGTGCACTTTCAGCCCATATTATATATATAATTGTATTTCTGAACATGTTTTTGTAAACAGCTAAAATAACAAAACTTGTGTCACTGTCCAAATATTTCTGGACCTAACTGTATGTTATATCAAAACGCTGTGACTCCACAACATGTATTATTTATTCACTGTTATTATGCCCTATTCCAGAAATGTTTTTTTCTTGTACCCTTTATGTGTATGTACTCCCTCACTATTTTAATATTTCTTTTAAAAATATATATTTAATAAATATTAACATTTAATTATTTTATCATACATTTTTTGGGAGTTTTCATCTTTATTTGTGTAGTTATAATTTACTAAGGTGAATTTTCTTGCATTACTGTTGTCACTTTGTGTTTTGTGTTGTATATGCTTTTCTACATTAAAGAGGATTTACACTATTAATTTACCCCCCTTTCATATGACCTAACTCTTCCCAATAATCAGTTTCCTAAAACACTTCTATTTCCTGTCCTGCTCCTGTAAGCCTATATCTGTGTGGCTACTATAATGTTCTGTTGTGACGCAGCAAGGCTACTTCTGATCTGGAACCAGAATCAGATGAACTGAGCATGGCACGTCATTGGTAGGGCTACTCAGTGAGTGGTAGCAGTCTGAGCAGTGCACGTCATTGGTGGGGCTACCTCTCAGTGAGTGGCAGCAGTCTGAGCAGTGCACATCATTGGTAGGGCTACCTCTCAGTGAGTGGCAGCAGTCTGAGCAGCGCACGTCGTTGGTGGGGCTACCACTCAGTGAGTTGTATAGAGTGACACGGCACTTCTAAGATGTAAGAATGGGTGCTCTGATAGCGTCCAACTCCGTATCCAAAATAAAATAGATCAGGTACTCCAAAATAGATGCAAAAAAGAAAACTTTATTCAAAATGTGGAGCAGTTCAAATTTTGCAAGATGTTTCGGTCAGCGCAGTGACCTTTGTTAGTAGAACTGACTACATACACTGTGTGCAGAATTATTAGGCAAATCAGTATTTTGATCACATGATACTTTTTATACATGTTGTCCTACTCCAAGCTGTATAGGCTTGAGAGCCAACTACCAATTGAGTAAATTAGGTGTTGTGCATCTCTGTAATGAGGAGGGGTGCGGTGTAATGACATCAACACCCTATATAAGTTGTGCTTAATTATTAGGCAACTTCCTTTCCTTTGGCAAAATGGGTCAGAAGAGAGATTTGACAGGCTTTGAAAAGTCCAAATTTGTGAGATGTCTTGCAGAGGGATGCAGCCGTCTTCAAATTGCCAAACTTTTGAAGCGTGATCACCAAACAATCAAGCGTTTCATGGCAAATAGCCAACAGGGTCGCAAGAAGCGTGTTGGGCAAAAAAGGCGCAAAATAACTGCCCATGAATTGAGGAAAATCAAGCGTGAAGCTGCCAAGATGCCATTTGCCACCAGTTTGGACATATTTCAGAGCTGCAATGTTACTGGAGTATCAAAAAGCACAAGGTGTGCCATACTCAGGGACATGGCCAAGGTAGGGAAGGCTGAAAAACGACCACCTTTGAACAAGAAACATAAGATAAAACGTCAAGACTGGGCCAAGAAACATCTTAAGACTGATTTTTCAAAGGCTTTATGGACTGATGAAATGAGAGTGACTCTTGATGGGCCAGATGGATGGGCCAGAGCCTGGATCAGTAAAGGGCAGAGAGCTCCACTCCGACTCAGACGCCAGCAAGGTGGAGGTGGGGTACTGGTATGGGCTGATATCATCAAAGATTAACTTGTTGGACCTTTTTGGCTTGAGGATGGAGTGAAGCTTAACTCCCAGACCTACTGCCAGTTTCTAGAAGACAACTTTTTCAAGCAGTGGTATAGGAAGAAGTCGGTATTGTTCATGAATAACATGATTTTCATGGAGGACAAAGTCACATCACATGCATCCAACTACTCCACAGCGTGGCTGGCCAGTAAAGGTCTAAAAGATGAAAAAATAATGACATGGCCCCCTTGTTCACCTGATCTGAACCCCATAGAGAACCTGTGGTCCCTCATAAAATGTGAGATCTACAGGAAGGGAAAACAGTACACCTCTCAGAACAGTGTCTGGAGGCTGTGGTGGCTGTTGCCCGCAATGTTGATCGTAAACAGATCAAGCAACTTATAGAATCTATGGATGGTAGGCTGTTGAGTGTCATCATAAAGAAAGGTGGCTATATTGGTCACTAATTTTTTGGGGTTTTGTTTTTGCATGTCAGAAATGTTTATTTCTAAATTTTGTGCAGTTATATTGGTTTACCAGGTGAAAATAAACAAGTGAGATGGGAATATATTTGATTTTTATTAAGTTGCCTTATAATTCTGCACAGTAATAGTTACCTGCACAAACAGATATCCTCATAAGATAGCCAAATCTAAAAAAAAAACACTCCAACTTCCAAAAATATTAAGCTTTGATATTTATGAGTCTTTTGGGTTGATTGAGAACATAGTTGTTGATCAATAATAATAATAAATCCTCTAAAATGCAACTTGCCTAATAATTCTGCACACGGTGTATAGAGAAGTAGATGATCCATGTGAAGAAGAAAAGGAGAGAATTCAGATTTATTAGGAGATAATGAGAAGAATGTTCACATGTAATGACACGTGTAGAGTGCAGGGTCCGTCAGTAAACGCTATTGGAAGTGCTGCATGGCTGGACTGAGAGAAACTAGTGAATGTGTACAAATGAACACAGACGTCACGTTTTTGATGAAAGGAGTATTCACAGGAGGATAGTGACAAACCTGCAGGGCTAATTGGAATGTAAAAAGAAGTGTAAATGAAAGGGGAGAAATTTACTTGAAGTAACTCCACCTGGTGGAGAAGTAGACATCACGCGCACTCTGTGCATTCTCATTATTTCCTAATAAATCTGAATTCTCTCCATTTCTTATTTATATGGATAATCTACTTCTCTATATGTAGCCAATTTTACTGACAAAGGTCACTGCGCTGATCGAAACGTCTTGCAAAATTTGAACTGCTCTACATTTTGAAGAAAGTTTTCTTTTTCGCATCTATTTTGGAGTGACTGATCTATTTTACCTATCAGTGAGTGGCAGCAGTGTGAGCAGCGCATGTTATTGGTGGGGCTACATCTCAGTGAGTGGCAGCAGTCTGAGCAGCGCATGTTATTGGTGGGGCTACCTCTCAATGAGTAGCAGCAGTCTGAGCAGCGCACGTTATTGGTGGGGCTACCTCTCAGTGAGTGGCAGCAGTCTGAGCAGCACATGTTATTGGTGGGGCTACTTCTCAGTGAGTGGCAGCAGTCTGAGCAGCGCATGTTATTGGTAGGGCTACCTCTCAGTGAGTGGCAGCAGTCTGAGCAGCGCATGTTATTGGTGGGGCTACCTCTGGTGAGGGGCAGCAGTCTGAGCAGCGCATGTTATTGGTGGGGCTACTCTCAGTGAGTGGCAGCAGTCTGAGCAGCGCATGTTATTGGTAGGGCTACCTCTCAGTGAGTGGCAGCAGTCTGAGCAGCGCATGTTATTGGTGGGGCTACCTCTGGTGAGGGGCAGCAGTCTGAGCAGCGCATGTTATTGGTGGGGTTACTCTCAGTGAGTGGCAGCAGTCTGAGCAGCACATGTTATGGTGGGGCTACCTCTCAGTGAGTGGCAGCAGCCTGAGCAGCACATGTTATAGGTGGGGCTACCTCTCAGTGAGTGGCAGCAGTCTGAGCAGCACATGTTATTGGCAAGGCTACCTCTCAGTGAGTGGCAGCAGTCTGAGCAGCACATGTTATTGGTGGGGCTACCTCTCAGTGAGCGGCAGCAGTCTGAGCAGCACATGTTATTGGTGGGGCTACCTCTCAGTGAGCGGCAGCAGTCTGAGCAGCACATGTTATTGGTGGGGCTACCTCTTAGTGAGTGGCAGCAGTCTGAGCAGCACATGTTATTGGTGGGGCTACCTCTGAGTGAGTGGCAACAGAGTTAGGTTGTATGAAAGGAGTTTAAATTAGTAGTGAAAACCTCTTTAAATTTAGTCACATATTAATTAATCAAAACATAAAATAATTTTTCCAATTGTGATCATAATCATTTTTTTTCTAGAATTTGGTTCAGCGTTGGATGGCTCTCATAAACCAAACTTATTTTTGTGATTTTATTCTATTAGGATATTCAGGTGGACAGGTTTTTCTGTCATTTCTTATACTCACCATCTATACAATGATTCTGCTGGGAAACTTTATTATATTTAGTGTTATAAGGATTGACAATCATCTCCAGACGCCTATGTACTTCTTCTTGAGTTATTTATCCATTTTAGACATCTGCTATTCTACGGTCACCCTCCCATCTATGCTGGTCAATGCCATCACTGGAAATAGAAGAATATCATTTAATAGATGCTTCACCCAACTCTACTTCTTTGTCTCTCTTGGAGGGTCAGAATGTCTTCTTTTGGCCGCAATGGCTTATGACCGATATGTAGCCATATGTAACCCCCTATATTACCCGGTCATTATGAATAAGAAGTTTTGCTCGTATTTAGTAGGTGCATGTTGGTTTAGTGGTTTCTTAAACTCAGTCCTTCATACCTTGATGACCTCTAAGCTGAACTTTTGTGAAGCTCGACATGTCAATCATTTCTTTTGTGATGTGCCAGCCATGTTAAATGCGGCCTGCACCGACACACGCACTAGTCAGTTGTTACTTTATATAGTCAGTGTCTTTCTAGGGATGACACCATTTGTGTTTGTTATTGCTTCCTATGTACAAATTATCTCTAGTATCTTGAAGATACAGTCATCAATTGGAAGGAAGAAGGCCTTCTCCACCTGCTCGTCCCACCTCATCGTCGTTACAGTGTTCTATGTGACTGCTAACTTCAACTATATCGGACCGGCACCTGGAGATTCATTTGACATTGTGAAGCTCTCCTCTGTTCTGTACAGTGTTTTAACTCCTTTGTTTAATCCAGTTATTTATTGTCTGAGAAACCAAGAGGTCAGGAGGGCACTGGTAAAGGCTTTATCCTGGAAAGATCATTTTAAATAAAATTGGGGTAATAATCAACAAACTGATGGAATTTTATGCATTTGTTTACATAGATGAAAAGAGGAACAAAAGCCCATTATGATGGCGGGTTTTGCATCAAGATTTTTTATGCCTTTCAACATTACTTCCATGACCACTAGATAAAGTGTCTATTTGTAAACAATGTAGATTCTCTGAAGAGAGGGGGGTCCTGCCCCCACCAACCAGTAACAAAGGTGGTGGGACCAGATGAGGTTCCTCTCTAATTATGGGCAAGTATGTGTGCCACCCTTGCAACAGCCGAACTGCTCGCATCCAGGGTTGCTGTGGCTCGAGGGTCTCCGGACCCAGGGGCTTGTGGTTACTTCAAATGTAAAGGGGGGTTATTTACAAGGGATAGTTTGTGACGCCACCCGTGGTTTGCAGTAAGGGGAGTACCGCTGCTGCCGATGGAAGTACCCAGGGGAGATGGAGTGGGGCAGCCAGATGGTGATCCCTCCACGGGCAGTGGAGACCCCGGGAGTCTGGAGATTAGCGTTGTGCGGGCTATGCGGGCAGGCAGGATGCAAGGAGTGCAGTGTACTCACTCAGGGGTGTAGACGTTGGTGCAACCATTAAGCAGACTCTGACACAGAAGTAAACCAAGTCTCTGGGTGCCACTCCAACTCGGGGGAGCTCGTCCAGGTATCCGTTTCAGCTGGTATTGCTTAGTTGTCCGGAACCTGCCTCCATGCACAATTTTGTAGATTTTCCTAAGTGACCCTTCGGCCTGAAGCTGTCAGTGTCCCACTCCCTATAATGGTATAGTGGAGCTGTGCTCTCGATGGCTGACACTTGGAATTTCTGTAAGCCGCATAAGCTTGAAAGCCCTATCTCCCTCATTGTGTTAGTGCCTTCGATCTCTGAGCTCTTGGGGAAAGTTCATAAAGAGACTACCCTCCACAGCTGAATTATCAGGTTGCGTGAAGCTACTCCCTGGTCTAGGGTCCTGTACCCCGCCGTGCTCGGTACCTGTCTTGTTACTGGACTTCTAGTGCCGACCGTTCTCCAAAACTAAGCCAGTACACCCTTTTCCAATACCCTGTGACCAGGTCTCCGACTCCTCTGGTCTCAGACCACCGTCTGCGACCTAACCAAGGTCACACAGGGAACTCCAACTCTCTCAGCAAATCACTCTCTGATGGCTAAGACTCCAGGGAGCTGCTACTCCCATCTCCTCACTCTTTGGGAGCTACTACTTAACTCACTTCCTTCCTCGCACCAGTCTGCCTGACCCCTAGGCGGGTGGCCCTTTTCCAGCTACACCACCAACTGGTGTGCCTGACAGGGTGTGGTGTGAGGTGTGTTAGGATTTGAGTGCTGATGGAAGCAATACCAGTGTGTAGGAACCCAGAACTATGGAGGGTGAGTTCTGCACCATAAGAGAAAGGAGTGCAGTTCCCTGTGACACCCTGATAGAGTCAGGGGCGTCACATATGCACTTATTTTAGTTACATGTAATTTAATTTGTTACCACAATGTCGCCCCCAGTAAACCCATGCTCTATTTTGATTTTTTTTACCTCATAAGTAGACTGATTTCTTAGACAGTCTTCTAATGTTAGGGACTAGTGATGGGCAGACCCCCAGATATCCAGGATCAACAGATCCAACCCTTTCCGCCCCTGAACTGATGCCGACTACATCTACATGGATACCACTCCCCATATATGTCTATGGGTCCTGAATCATGCACTTTAAAATGGTGGTTGAAAAGGGTAGTGGGATTACAGCAGGCGTGTTATAATTACCAGTCTATGCATGGCTACAACACTACCTCCGGGGCCGCTCATTCTCCTCCATACATATGCACTGCTTCCCCCACCCACCAGCAGTCTCAACGTGTGTGATTAACCCACCCTTTGTGACAGTGTGTCTGACTGCTTGCAATCACAGGCACTGTGTGTGTCCCTAAATCAATGTAAAATAAATAAACAAAAATGAAAAAATTGGCGTAGGGTCCCCATATAATGATACCCATCTCAGATAAAACACAGGCTGCAGCCCCCTTCGTGCGCTTATCTTGGCTGTATATCAAAATATGAGGGGCCGCATGCAGCTTTTTAAAAAAATGTATTTAAATAAATAATTTTTAAAAAACGTTGTGTGGTCCCCCCCATCCATTAGATGCAACAATCCCAGCAATTTACCCAACTCATCCCGATTGCCCGGGCAGTTAGGGTAATAATTGGTTAATGACAGCTCACAGATGCCGCTAAGCCCTACATTAGTAATGGGAAGAGTCTATGAGACCCCACCCCATTACTAACCTGTAAGGGAAAAGAAATAAACAAAAACACTGAATAAAACCTTAATTTGATATAAAATACAAAAAACACCTTTTTTTACCCCTTTATTAACCCCCAAAATACCACTGCAAGTCGGATGTAATTCACATGAGGTTCCACAACGATCCTAGCTCTGCTACATACATACTGAAGTCATAGTGCAGACTCAGAATAACCCTGTATTACTCCAATTGCCAGTGCACTAGGGCAATCGGGATGAGCCAGGTAAAGTGACAGAATTGTCGCATCCAATGGATGCGACAATTCTGGGTAGCTTTGGGCCGCTATTTTTAGGCTGGGGAGGGCGCAATAGCCATGGACTCCCCAGCCTGAGAATATGAGCCCTAGCTGTCAGGTTTATCATGCTTGGTTATCAAAATTGGGGGGACCACATGTTGGGTTTTTAAAATTATTTATTTGAATGTGCTCTGTTAATCCCACCGCTGCCACCAGTTCTCACGGGGTTCTTCTCTAGTATCACACAATCAAATCAACAGAGCGAGAGATGAGTGAGCAATTCAAAGAACATTTATTCCAAGCAAATCAAAAGGTCCATAAAAATAATTCACCACGCAGATTGTAAAATAGTCCAGGAACACGGATATAGTCCAGTAAGCGAAAAATGTCCAGATCTCTCTGGGGAGCTGCAGCTTCTCCACCAGAGGATGAATCTTCCTGCTTGTCTCTTGTCCTTCTCCAGACTGAATAATCCTTCAGGTAAGCAGAGAGTTTGGGTGTGTTCCAGGCCCACCTCCCCGGCACGTAGAGACAGAAGCACTGCAGGGGGTTATTAACCTGCAGACAGAACAAATAATATATAGAATGGACAGAGCACCATGCCTAAAATACGAACCTACACAAACTGATACACAACCCACAATATCAAACCATCACAGCCCTCACTTAGTATAGAGTCGGAACTTTCACATCACCCCACTGTCTTGTTGCATTCGGTAGGACCTCCTTTGGGGATAGGTGCCTCTTATGAATCACTATCCCCCTTCACAACCAACTGCCCCAGATACAATCCTGGTAGAATGACATTTCTGCAGGGATCAAATATCCACACTACAACAACCTACAGACGTCCACAGGCAAGCTTTCTTAGGAGATCTCTGTTTACTAATGGAAGCCATAGCCAGGAGACAAGACATACCCACCTTAGCCACTCAAATAGTAGCAGAATGCAAGCAGGAGTTCAATCAATTTCATTCCGGTCTTTGTACTCTTACTTCTATAGTCGACTCGCTAACACATAATACAGATACCTCCATCCTGGACCTCAAAGCTCTGAAGCACACAGTGTCTCATCACTCATCACAAATACAGGTCTCTAATGTGGACATTCCTATTGTGCTTACTTTAGTTTTCAATGGCCTTCTCAGAAGCCCGCCACACACCCATATTGAACTTGACAGGGCCCATACAGCTCTATGCATACCTGACAGAAACGATTCCCGCCCAAGGAACAAAATTTGCTTTGTACATTTTTTTTGCTTTGAAAGAATCCATCCTGCAAGCATCCCGCAAATAATTGAACCTCTAATATAACGCTCATCCTATTTGACAATGCCAGACCTCCCCCGATACACCTTTTTCAGAAATCTGCACATAGCCCTCTTCTGAACCCCCTTTGAGAATGAAACATCCTCTTCCATTGGGGCTTCCCATTTTCCTTAACAGTTCAAAAAGGCTCTCAATCCTTCACTCTGGGTTCCCTGGAGAATTTACCAACTTTTCCATCAGGCCTGGACCTACCCAAAATATTCTTACCTAATTGGCCCGCTGTGAACCTTGGACCCGAAACACAGTTGAGGGGCCTTCCTGCCTCTTCCTCAACCGCTCTTCCTCCGAGAGATGGCCGACAAAGTGCCAAAATAGGCTCATCCTCCCTCAGACTCTTGAATGATAATAGAGTGGAACCTTGGATTACGAGCATAATTGGTTCTGGGAGTGTGCTCTTAAACCAAGTTACTCATATCAAAGCAAAATTTCCCATAGGAAATAATTGAAATGCAGACAATTCGTTCCACAACCCAAAAATACTTGTATTTATACAAATTTATTACAGTAATACAACCTAATGTACTGTATTCATATAAAATTATTACAGTACACTAATACAAAATACTGTACAGTAAATAACATATAAAACAAATTAAACTGCACATTAGCTTACAATAGACTTGTTGGTGTGCGAGAGGTACAGTACAAGTAATGTGCTGTACGGGTTAGCCTAAAGAGAGTACAGTACTGTATTCACAAATGCAAATTGATAGATATGCTGTATAGTATAGGCTGCTTTCACACATCCGGTTTGAGCCGTGTGGCTCAATCCGGCTGTGAAACCTATGCAACGGATACAGCGAAAACACCGCATCCTTTGCATACGTTTTTTACATGCGGCACGTCCGGTTTTTGCCGCTTGCGTCATGCTACTGACCATGCGCAGTGGCAAAAACCGCATGCGGCGTCTGGATGCGGTTTTTGCCGCACCGCGCCGCATCCGGCATCCATAGGGATGCATTGAGAAAAGCGCCGCATCTGCCGTATGCGGCACGATGCGGTTTTTTTTTGCCGCACAAAAAAACGTGCCAGGCAACGTTCTATCCGGCCGCCGCATCGGCTAAATCTGCCGCATGCGGCAAAAACCGGACCGAACGCAAGGCCATGCGGCACAATGCGGCACTAATTAAAGTCTATGCAGGAAAAACGCAACCGGCAGCAAAAAAAAAACGGTTGCGTTTTTCCTGCAAAGTGCCGGATTGTGCCGCATAGAAAAAAACGGAGGTGTGAAAATAGCCATATACTGTACTGTGCAATGGTAAACTGTATATAGTATACAGTACATATGTACATAAAGTTACCTCCAGAGCAGGTCAGAGCGCGGTGAAAGAACAGAACCGGAAGTGTGCACGGTGGGAATTTGCTCTTATTGCAAAGCATTGCTTTTAAACCAAGTTACAAATTATTAAAAAGCTTTGCTTGTCTTGCAAAATACTCTCAAACTAAGTTACTCTTAAACCAAGGTTCCACTGTACTGGATTTTACTTGAACTTAAGCACTTCCTTCCATGTTCTTTGTTCTATACGCACTACATTTTTGGATGGTGCCATGCCTGATGGGCCATGATTAGAGCAGATTTCATACTGTTTGCTTCTGCATTATATGTACCTGCCTGCAAGTATTATATAACAATCTTAAGTCCTCTATCTGGTTACATTTTAATTTATTATGTGCATGCCCATTATCTATGACAGATTGAATCACCATTTAGTTGCCAGTGATATTATACCTTACAACTATTTAATTTACTTAGGTGTTGCCTTGTATCATTACTACCAATGTTTTTCCCCTTATAGGTTGGAAGCCTCTGTTTGGCTCGGCCTGGCTAAATATGCTGCTTATTCACGATAGTGAATGGGGTCTTGGGAATACTCGTAACCGGGCCGGTAGGGGTCAGTGGATGTCACGGTTGGTTCTGCCCGACTTCGTGGCTCCGAGGTGTCCACGAAGGGATCGATGGTGGGATATAGTGGGATGATGAGGATGAAGGGGTTGAGGATATTGGAAGCAGTTGTCTTGTGACGCCACCTGTGGTGTGCGGCTAGGGATTAGCCGCCGCTGCGGGTGCTGCCCTCTGGGGCAGATGGTGTCGCAGCTCGGATAGTTCGGCTCCCCACAGTTAGAGCCAGGCCCCAGGGGAGGATGATGGTGGTGGTAGTGGTCGTTGGCGCCGGCAAGGATAAGCTGACGCAGTGGTTGCGGTTCAAGGTCTTTACTCACTGTATGATAGCCGCCCACGAAGTACCGCTTTCTGCCGTGATGGGCTTCAGCTGATACCGGATAATTCAGAGGTCGCCACCGGTGTTCCCACTGTGTGTTCTTTCTGGTCGGGGTCCCTCTAATCCCAAGTATGGAATATGGAACGGGCCGCAGGTGTTTCCTGTACTCTTCGCAGACCCTGGAATCCCCTGTAGCTGTAGAGAGCCTGGCTGACCTGCCTGCTCCAAGCCTCGGGTCTTGTAGTGCTCCCAGAAGTTTAAGGTGATGCCTGGATCGAGGTCCTGACTGTGCTACTCACCCCAAGCTGTGCCTGGGGGTAACTGCTCAAGTGTGAAGATGCTCCTTTCTTTTCCCCAAGTGGTGCCTGCCCCCCAGGTAGTTGTCCTAGTGACCAGGAAAGTCCCATGCCTCGTGATGGCCAGCCCCCCTGTCTACCCTAGGCTAATCTCAGTGGGAAAGCACCTAACTGTGTGTGGTTTTTGAATGTGAAAAACACCTGTGATTAACCTTTTCCTTACTTGGGATTAGTATTGCACCTTAAGTGGGATGCAATACCCTGTGGCGACTGAAACCTCAGGGGCGCCACCGTATTGTAGTAGTCAAATGAACAGAGGCTGTCCCTCTGCTTTGCTATGTTTTTGTCTTCTTATGGATTCTTCATCTGATAATTTATACCTTTTCTTCCCTTACCACGTACGGGATTCAAATCTCATTTTTACAAAGTAAACAGATAACTAAACATCAACTAAATATTGCTTCCTTCAATGCGAAAGGTCTGAACACCCTAGAAAAACGAGCCCAAACTCACCATCACTTCCATTGACAAAAGGTACACATTGTTTGTTTTCAGGAAACCCACTTCAAAACTAGCAACCCTCCCACAATTATGCATAAACATTATACAAATTGGTATTTTGCCCATAACCCTATACACATAAACCAACCCTTATTATCCTATTTGTGGACACCAACAAGGACTTTGATAGGCTCTCTTGGCCAGCTCTATCATCAAACCTTAAATCACATGGGCTTTGACCCGTCTTTTAATTCAAAAGTACTTGCTCTGTACAAATCCCCATCGGCCAGGCTGAAGATTAATGGTGTGCTATTAAACCCCTTGTTTATTAAAATGGGACATGTCAGGGATGCCCTCAGCCTCCGCTATTGTATATCCTAGTTATAGAGCACTTTAGGCAAATCACACACTCCTGCCCTGACATTCGGGGAGTTAAAATCATCGTGCAGGAATATAAATGCTTGGCTTCTGCTGACAACCTTCTAATCTATATCACAAATCCACATACTTCTCTTCTTTCCCTCATGTTGCTGCTTGAGTATTTTGGTAGGTGGTCCAATTTTAAAATCAATTTGAATAAATCTGAAACCCTTGGTGTCACATTACCCACACAACTAATAAATTCACTAAAATCCAATTTCCCCTTTAAGTGGCCCTCAAACAACTACATTAACTACAGTACTTGGGAACCCTTATACCAGCTGACCGCTCTAGATTAATTGTGTGCCGTCCCCCGTGTCAGCAGCCGAGCTGCTCGGATCCGGGTTCTCAGTGGCTTGAGGGTCTCCGGACCCGGGGATCGTGCAGCCACTCAAATGAAGGGGGTATTTACAAGGGATTATAGAGTTCGTGACGCCACCCGTGGTGTGTGGTAATTAGGAGTACCACCGCTGCAGTTGGGAGTACCCGGGGATGATGGATCGGGGCAGCCAGGTGTTAGAACCCTACATGGGTAGGGGGAAATGCCCTGGGTCTTGGTGTGGGGGAAAGAGGCCGTGGGATGCAGGGGTCACTCTTGTACTCACTCAGTCCATTAAAATGACACTGACAACTGGGTAAACCAAGTCTCTGCACACCGCTGCCCCTCAGGGGAGCTAGTTCAGGTCCCGTCCCCAATGGTGCTGCCTGGTGATCTAGTGATCTGTGACCTGCCTCCTGCCACTAAGTTTACTTCTCTAGTGGTCCCGGTAGTGTGAAACTTGCCGGGTCCCGCTCCCCACTGTGCCTAAGTATGGGAGCTTGCTCTTGGGGCTCACACTTGAGATTTTCTGGACCGTATTGGATGGAAAGTCCTATCCCCCTCGTTGTGCTAGTGCCCCAATTTTGAAGCGGTTGGAAGCGAATCTTGAAGGCTCCGTTCTCCACGGGTGAATTATCGGGTTGCATGCAGTTACTCCCCGACCTAGGGTCCACGTACCCCGTTGTGCATTGGTCCCAACCCGGTGATGGTGCAAGGCCGCCGACTGTCCTGCTCGACAGATCCGTGCCCCTTGCTACTATCCCCTGCAACCGGGGGTACAACTCCTCTAGGCCCAGACCACCGTCTGCCACCTAGACAGTTTCCTTATGGGAGTCCCCACTCCCAACCTCCTCAGAGCTCCTCACAGCTCGAGCGCTACTCTCCAACCCACTACTCAGTACTGACTGACTACACTCCTCACCTCCCCTCCTTGACCCCCTAGGTGGGTGACTCTATTCCACTCAAGCCGTCCACTGGTGTGTCTGGTGGGTGTGGTGCAGGGTGTATCTAGGATTTGATTAGCTGATGTAGTCAACACCATTTGGTTAGGGACCCATGACAAAGAGGGAGGTGGATACTGCGCGGGAGGGTATATTGTGCAATATCCTGTGACTGATAGTCCAGGGGTGTCACAATTGCTCTTAATTGTAATACCTTTTGTCCAAATTAGAGTCTAGTCTTGGATCTTGGGATAGAGGAGAATTCTCCTGCTTTGGTTGAATCAACATGCTAAAAATGACAATCCCACTGAATCCAACATATTCAACATAATTTCGGCCAGTTCATGTGATTGGCTAGGTGCCCGAGACTTGGGCATAACATTTTGACCCATCCTAAGGAGGTGGGTGGGGTGAGTTTACCAGACTTTCGTTGCTAGAACAGCACTGTACAGGCTGTAACCTGGCAACGGTAGCATCATCAGCCCCGTCACTGATTGGAGTGATTGTACGATGATGTGCAATCGCTCCAATCAGCAAGCAGAGATGTGGTCTGATCTCACAGTTAACGATTTGCTCTGCCTCATTCCTGCTTGGAGATGTTAGGAGAGCGGTCACCGTGCTGTTTTACTGCGTGTCTGCTGGGATTTGTTGTGCCACAAGTGTTTTTAGGCCTGTGCTACCACTTTTTCTGCTGCTGCTTAAGCGGGCTTTACACACTGCGATATCGGTACCGAAATCGCTAGCGTGGGTACCCGCCCCCATCTGTTGCACGACACGGGCAAATCGCTGCCCGTGCCGTTCAACATCGCCCAGACCCGTCACACATACTTACCTGCCCGGCGACGTCGCTGTGACCGGCGAACCGCCTCCTTTCTAAGGGGGCGGTCCGTGCGGCGTCACAGCGACGTCACTGAGCGGCCGCCCAATAACAGCGGAGGGGCGGAGCTGAGCGGGACGTAACATCCCGCCCACCTCCTTCCCTCCACATAGCGGCCGGGAGGCAGGTAAGGAGAGCTTCCTCGTTCCTGCGGTGTCACACGGAGCGATGTGTGCTGCCGCAGGAACGAGGAACAACCTCGTTACTGCTGCAGTAACGATTTTTGAGAATGGACCCCCATGTCACCGATGAGCGATTTTGCACGTTTTTGCAACGATGCAAAATCGCTCATTGGTGTCACACGCAACGGCATCGCTAATGCGGCCGGATGTGCGTCACCAATTCCGTGACCCCAACGAGTTCGCATTAGCGATGTCGTAGCGTGTAAAGCCCCCTTTAGTTAAGAAGAAAGAAGATATTTTTTTCCTTTTCCTCATTTGTTCCTGTCGCCTGATCTTTTCCAGTCCACCCCAATCCTGCCATTCCCTCTCTTCCTTCTATCCTTTTCCCTCTACCTCCCCCTCTCACTAATTCCTTCCCCACTCCACTTTTTGCCACCAAGCACTGACCAGAACTTGATCTCTCGATTTTTGGCAGTTTGTTTTTGCACGACCTCTGTGAATGCATCCTGCAGCCCCTAAATGCTGATCAGTGATGCTTACATCACTGATCAGTGTCCGTGCTCACTTTTGTACAGGACTTTTTTTGCTGTCCATTTTTATCTCCTCTTTTTACACCACCATCATGTATGCATCCTGCAGCCACCGAGCGCTGATCAGTGGACGCACATCACTGATCGGCGTCTGTGCTTGCTTTTGGCTAAGGCTACTTTCACACTTGTGTTGGACGGCATCCGTAGCATTGCTTTGTGTGACGCATGCAACGGATGCGTTGCATATAGTGGCACAACGGATGCTACGGATCGTACAAAATAACACAATCCGTTATAGGTTTTGTTTCCTTGACTTTACACATCTGGGCATGCGCAGTTGTGTAAAGACGGATGCGTTAACGGAATCCGTCAAATGACGGATTCTAATGGAATTCGCCACCATAGGCGTCCATTATAAAAACAACGGACGCCAACAGATTCCTGCAGGTTGCGTTTTTTTGACACTCCGCCAAGCGCAGAAAAACGCTACATGCAGCGTTCCATCTGCCTGGCGGTCACTGACGGTCAGCGACAAAACAACTGATGCGCTGTGGGGCGGATGCAACGCAAGACCATCCGTTGCTATCCGTAGCTAATAGAAGTCTATGAGGAATAAAACAGTTTCCTGCAACGGTTACCGTAATTCATCAAGGCGGCGGATAGCAACGGAAGCCGTCCAACTCAAGTGTGAAAGTAGCCTTAGGATTTTTTTCCTGTCCATTTTTCTCTCCGCTTTTTGCATCACTTCCATGTGTGTGTCCTGCAGCCGCTAAGCCACTGATCAGTGACGCATATCATTGATCAGCATCTGTGCTCGCTTTTGGCTTAGGATTTTTTTTTGTTTCCTGTCCGTTTTATTCCCCCGCTTTGCACCACATCCATGTCTGTGTCCTGCAGCTGTTGAACGCTGATAAGTAACACACATCACTGTTCGAAATCTGGATGTTGTTTTTTTCCCAAAAACATTAAAATAAGAATAAAATACAAATAATAATTTAGATTAGTTGATGGGGCTAGATAAGGGACACTAAAAAATACTGTAGTAATCGTCATCTACTAAGGTATTTTTTACTGAATATAGTCGAGGTTAGTCTCAGTTGGGGTGCTCAGTACTTTTTTTTTTGTTTTTACTAACGTCTGTTTAGTAAGTGTGTTTTTTATTTTACCAAACTTTTATATTCTCTTTTATTTTATTTTTATCTTTTTCTTTCTAGATTCTTTTTAGGTTATTTTACACACACCACTCACAAGAAAAATAAAATGTTGCTCCCGTCTCAAAGACGGTATTCAGTCGAGGAGCCATCATTGCCTTCGACGCTGATAGTGAGGGAGAGGATCCCACATTCCTTTATTTTTCCTATTCCTCCTCTTCCTCCTTATCACCAACTCACCACTAGATACCCCATATGGACCTCACCCCCCGAAGATTATGAGCCACGGTTTCCTGATTTTGTGTCCCAATTAAGAATCCAATTTGACATTGCTGGCTTCAGAGAAATCAACTTTTTCAAAGTCTTTTTCTCTGATAATTTCATGGTGGCTGAAATAAATTTATGTGTCCAACAATTTTTTACCCAAAACCTAGCTTCATCATTTTCTAACTGGACTCCCATTGACGTAGTAGAAGTTATAAAATTTTGGGGCCTTGATCTTTACATGGGCATTGTGAAGAAGATAGAAATTTGGAAATATTGGAGTTTTATTTAACACTCCAGTGTTTTGCATGGCTATGACCCATAAACGTCTTGAGGCAATTCACAATTTTTTGCAATTCAAAAATAATGCACAATGTCCTCCCTGAGATGACCCCAATTTTGACTGACTTGGTTTCTGCGGCCATCTGGGCGACCCAGTCCTGCCAGGTATGATGAGGCTGCTATGGGCATGAAGCCCTTATCAGCGGCTGTCCCTTGCAAGAAAAGGCTCTAGACTCTGGTCTCAATCCATTTAGCTCTGCATATTGTACAGAAATGGCGTCAACATGTAATGTTGGGGAGTCTCCATTTTCAGGGCCTCTTCCGGCTCTTCTGCCCACTTCTTCAAAGCTGCCCGTTTTGCACTTCTTTCCTCTTTACTACTCACAATGAGTGGGGCTCACTTCTGGTCCCTGGCCATGTCCTACCACCTTTTTTTTAACTTCCATTAGTCCTTTAGTCTTAGGTGTGTTTCCTGCAGCCCCTCTTGGAGGGTTGTGCCAGGAACGACCTTGCTTGCAGTGCCACTTGAAGGAAGGTACAAACGCAGGGCCGGACGGGCTCCACGCTTCTTTTCCAAGGAGACTCCGCATATGGGTGTGATATTGGGTGGGATGCATGATACTTACTGGTTTCTTCAGGCTGGCATTCATCACTCCACTAACGGTCCTCATCGTAGACAAAATAGTAACCCATGCAGCACCAGAGTTCACTTGGCAGCCAAACTTGTTCAGTTTTATCTTCACACCGTTATTATAATAGACATCGCCGAACTCCTCACTGTTCTGATTTTACTTGTTCTGGGGTACTCTTTCTCGACCTGTCCTCCACTATCTTGGAACTCATCCTCAAGCTGCTGTCAGAGTCTCCAATCCCCCTTTCCTTACACATTCGTGCACTTCTTAGCCACAACAGCTTCTGTGGTCACAAGGCTCTCTAAACCTGCTGGGGTGAGCTATAGTTTCTGGACTTCACGAGGTTACCTCAGGGTTGCCTGAGTGGCCCTGACAATGTAGACACATCTTCTCTTACTTGAACCTTATTCAGAACCGACACCCCATGAAGCCCACACTACTAGCCAACCCATTTGCCATCTGTCACTCCTCCTCTGCCTCTACTTAACCTTCCAGGGCGAAGCTTTGGCGAAACCCGATGAGGTGCAGGCCGGTGTGATCCATATAATAATAGATAACAGTTGGTGGGTAATCTATTAAGAAATATTGTTAACCTTAACCATTGTCAGATAGCTTTGGTGAGCCTAGTTATACTGATTTTTTGCATTAATTATGATGATATATGGTGATATATGAAGAGATTTATGTATGTCATTCATCTGCACTATGCTATGCACTTTAAAATATATACATTTTTATGCAACTGACTACTAAGTTATCCCATGTGAAAAATACAATGAAAATCTTACATATAATTGCCTAACATTGTATATAACAGCTGTATATGGATCACGCTACCCTGTGTCGGTGTTTCCCTTGAATTGTTTTATACAATAATTTTTAAAATTTACACTTTTTTGCACTGTGTGACACCCATATATATTTAGATTTAATAAAAGGAATTTATTAATTATATTGTCTACTTAGAATGACTATTTTGAAAAATGTATGACTACAGGTCAATCATAGGTATTATATGCTACTAGGGATCTAGTCAAGAAATATATGATTAACATGGACCTATACAGTCTAATTATAATAAAAGTGCTCTACTTAACCCTGTCTTATCTAATATCCAATCTACCGCCCACTGGCAAATGGCCCCGACTCTGCTACCTTGATAACCTACACTCCGCTAGCAGCATTTACATGTTAACACACATTTATAACAATCAATATCATATAATACGTGTCGTTTAGTATAAAAAAGTTCAGGTAAACAATGTAGAGCGCTGCCACACCCCAGGCCCTTGGGATACTCGGTTCCGGGTGGTGGATAATGGGGATCGCTGTCACAGGTGGCCGTGCCCGGTTCCGTTACCTGGGGGTGCTCGGTAACAGGGTTATTTTATATGTCACTTGTGACGCCACTGGCGGGTTGCGGTAATAAGTGTGCTGCCGCTGCTGTGGTTTTAGGGACAGATGGTATAGCAGCAAGTGTGTTCGCACCCTCCGCCAGTAGGGGCTTAAGTCCCATGTAGGTGTGCTGCGCCTTGTGGTGCACCAGTAATAAATACGACACAGTTCTTGCAGATTAACTGGTAATTTACTCACTTGATGTTGCAAGTGTAGTTTGGCATGGCTAGTCATCCGACTTTCCTTTGTCCCAGTGCTGACGTGAGTCCCAGTTGAGCCCTCCGTGCACATGCAGAGCTGATGGTCCCCTTGCCTGAAGCTGTCGGTGACCTGCGGCGCTCCGCTCCTTTGTTTTCCGGGCCCAGTATGACAGGCCTCGCGGTCCCTTGTGGGGTAGGCTACTTCTCTGTTCCCTCTCCCGGGTCCTATATATGAGGCTGTGTCCCTGAGCCTATGGGTGGTGTGGTACCCTGGAAGTCACCACACACGGCTGGATTAGCAGACCGCCTGGAGCTGTTGTCTACTCTGGGGTCCAGTACCCCCTCGTGCGTAGTGCCTGGGATTTATCTACCCTCAGGCTACTACCTCCTAGTCGCCTTTTTGGGGTCTCCTCACAATCCTCACACCCCTCTCACTCTCTGGCTCCTTTCAACTGTCACTCCTTCAACTGTCGTTTTTCCTCTCTCCCAACTCTGCCTAGCAACACCTGTTGCTTTCCACAAGCCACACCCCATTCCAAGGCTAACAGCTAAGGGATGGGTTCTCACATCTGACCACTGTTAACCCTCTACATGCTGCGCCCAGGTCTCAGGGAATGTGCCCCTACCTGTGTGTGAGGTGTGGGTTGTCAGCATAGGGTGTTCCAGAAAGCCTTAGGATCCTGCAGATCACTGGGGTAGCATATCCCAGGGTGCTGCAACAACATATAGCATAAAATAGCATAGGGTCTCAACCACCTCTATAGGTACATTGTAACTGAGGTAGAAACATATACAGTGGGGAAAAAAAGTATTTCGTCAGCCACTAATTGTGCAAGTTCTCCCACTTAAAAAGATGAGAGAGACCTGTAATTGACATCATTGACATCATAGGTAGACCACAACTATGAGAGACAAAATTAAAAAACAAATCCAGAAAATCACCTTGTTTGATTTGGCAAGATTTGTTTTGCAAATTATGATAGAAAATAAGTATTTAGTCACCTAAAAACATGCAAGATTTCTGGCTGTCACAGACCTGTAACTTCTTTAAGAGGCTCCTCTGTCCTCCACTCATTACCTGTAGTAATGGCACCTGTTTGAACTTGTTATCAGTATAAAAGACACTTGTCCACAACCTCAAACAGTCATACTCCAAACTTCACTATGGTAAAGACCAAAGAGGTGTCAAAGGACACCAGAAACAAAATTACTATGTGCCATTACTACAGGTAATGTGTGGAGGACAGAGGAGCCTCTTACAGGTCTGTGAGAGCCAGAAATCTTGCATGTTTTTAGGTGACTAAATACTTATTTTCCACAATAATTTGCTCACACACACAAACCGTATGATGTTCCGACAGTACCTTCTCCTCAATGTATGATTTCCCCACAAGCCCCCTAAACAGAATGATCGCCCCCACAGCCACCTAAAATTTTAGACTAATATAAAAGCAAAATAAATCTACTCACTTCTTCCTACGGCTCTGATCTTTGCATTTTATGACCTGAGACATGACGCAGCACGCTTGATGCAGTGAGGTCATGAAACCTGCAGTGCTGAGTCTCAGACAAACAGGATGAGTGATGAAGCAGGGAGCTGATGGCTTCCTGTTCCACCATTCTATTCAAAAGTATCTGCTTCGTAAATATTGATATTGTACCATTTGGGGGGTCTGAATGAGGCGTTGCCAAAGGACACCAGGTTCTCCTAACTCATGAGCTCCATAGTAATGTGTGTTTTGCCGCTATAGATGGTATGCAGGTTACCATTAGAAAGGTAATATCAGATTTTGGAAACAAAATGCATAAACTCAACAAATTTTGCACTTACACTTTATATGAAAGGACAGTCCTCTAAGATTGGAAGTGTGGGCAACTGAGCAGTAGAAGTCAAGGTTTAGCATGACTTGTATCTCAGGTTTTCAATATCAATGCCCTTCAACCCAACCCATACTACAATTATGAACTTTTCAATCTGATAATTTTTCTAAATGCTTTTTTAAATTCCTTATTCCTTAATGTATATATTATGGGATTAAGCGTGGGAGTAATAACAGCATAAAACACAGGGATCAGCTTCCCTTCTTCTGAAGAATACTTGGATGAAGGCTTCAGATAGGCAGAAAAAGATGTCCCGAAGAATAAGGTTACAACAGTAAGATGGGATGTACAGGTGGAGAAGGCCTTCTTCTGACCCTCTGTAGACTTGATTTTTAAAATTGTGGAGATAATATGGATATAAGATATTGCAGTTGAAAGAAACGAGCCAAACCCATAAGCTCCTCCGACAGTAAAGAGAACAACCTCACTAGGCAATGTGTTGCCACAAGCCACTTTCAGTAATGGTGGGATGTCACAGAAGAACTGGTTTATCCTGTTAGAGGAGCAGAAGGTTAAGTGAAAGGTAGAAACAGTGTGGACCATGGAATTGAGAAAGCCACTGATCCAGGAGCCACAGGCTAATGCTATACATGTTGTCGTGTTCATGACCAGGACATATTGTAATGGATTACATATAGCAACATATCGGTCGTAGGCCATTACAGCAAGTAGTGTGCACTCAATGCTACCGAGGGCAATGAAAAAATACACTTGTGCTACACAGGCATTGAATGTAATGGAGGTGGTCCTCTGTATAAAGTTAAGAAGCATTTTTGGAATGGTGACGGATGTGTAGAAAATCTCAAGAACAGACAAATTCCAGAGGAAAAAATACATGGGTGTGTGAAGAGCCTTTGTGGCTGAAGTTATGAGGACAATGAGGAAATTTCCACTAAGAGTTAACATGTAAAACACAAGAAATACATAAAATAACAGAACTTGCACAGAAATGAGAGGCGGAAACCCAAGAAGTATGAACTCTGTTACTGTACCGTTACCATCCATCATTCACATCACCTGAGTAAAATAAATTCTTAATATCAATTAATATCAAGGATTTGAATACATAAGTAAAAGAAAAAAAGAAAAACCATTGTGGATGAAATTTTAAGAAATACCTGTCAATCTGTACTTTAGATTTTCACACATATTTGACCCTTTGCAATGCAAGGGGGCAGAGTGAGAGGGTGAAATATTTGGCAGAACTATGTCATTTTGCCATTTTTGGATTTTGCTTCTGTGAATTCTGTGGATGGCCACTTCAAGATACATGATATGTCAACAGCTACCGTATTATTATATAGACTGATATTGCAACTCAAAGTACCCCTGATTTTACGCAGAGGTTTTATCTCACTTATATTAGCATCCATAGAAAGAGAAGAGGGAATGCTCCACCACATGTTAGATTGTTTTTTGTCTCAGGATATTTTAAAAGCCCTTATCATGCACATCAATCAAGAAATGCCAAAACTGCCTGCAAGCTGCAGATACTTCTCAGCACACATCTTTCCATTGTGTATGGAAAAGTGGTATGGAAAATGCTGCACTTGGGAATAGGGAAATATAAAATAGGGGCTCACATTATAGGTGATGTGGACCCCGTAAACATCAGGCATTTCCTAGAGTTGGGAAAACCAACTTATAGGGGTGGTTCACTACTTAGCATCACTGGCATCGATATTACGTTAACAAACAAGGCTTCTTTCAAATACCATGTGTTGGCAATAGTGCCTCTGAGCGGCGGTATTGCGGTCCGCTCATCCCCATGAAGTGACCCCTGGGCTCAGAGACCTCTAGAATCCGGCGATGTCATTTCAACTTCCAGTTGAACCAACATCACCGAGGCCGACCCCAGTCTCTGTGAGTGACTGGGCTGTGAGCGGAGTTTCCCCACACAGCACAACTTAGCATTGTTCCTGCTTGCAGCGCTGTGCAGCGAAGGAGAGAGCAGTGAGATGCTTGGCTGTGACGAGCGGTGAAACTCCGTCCAGAGCCCAGTCACTCACGGAGACTGAGGCCCGCTATGGTAATGTCGGGTCAACTGAAAGTTGATGTGACATCACCGTATTTCAGACATCTTGGAGCCCAGGGGTCTGTGATGGGGATGAGCAGACCGCAATAGTACCACTCATAGGCATTATTGCCAGCACAAGGTATTTGAGAGAAGCCTTGTTTCTGAATGTTATATCAATGTGGCTAGTAAAGCTAAGTAGTGAACCACCCTTTTAATGGTTATAACCAAACATTGGCATTTTATGTCCAGCGCCTCCATATCATGAATAATTTTATTCTAAAAACAATGCATGTAAGGAATAATATCTTTAAGGCGGTAACATAGCATCCAATGGAACATCATTTTTTTTTATTGGCTTATTCATAATGATCTCTATGCTTCTTTAATACATTAGGACACATAACCATGAGATATGTATTAAAGGTCCATACAACATGAATGTTTACGGAGTAGCAGCTTGTAGCGTCTACGAGGTCGTAATCTGATAACTAATTGCACAAATGAAAAAGTATATCATTATTACTTACTACATCAATAAAATAGACTTGTGTAGGGTTCACATAGATTTTGTAAAATAACTGAAACGTCCCAGTGATTTTCGCATGATTTTAGCAAATCATGTCAAAACACTATGGCTGCAATATGTGATGCCAGCATAATGCCACGTGCAAACATTGAGTATTGGGTTAGTTTTTTTACCTCAGTATTTGTAGGCAAAACCAGGAGTGGAACAATCAGAGGAAAAGTATAATACAAACACAGGTACCACTTCTGTATTTCTCACCCACTTCTGGTTTTGGCTACAAATACTGAGGTAAATAAACTCACCAAATACTCAACATGTGCACGTGACCTAAATGTTTAGGAGAACCAGGTCCCTCTATGGTCACATGCACATATTGAGTATTTGGTGAGATTTTTAACCCAGTATTTGTAAGCCAAAACCAGGAGTGAAAAAGTCAGAGGAAAAGTATAGAAGCACGGGCACCACTTCTGTATTTTTTATCCACTCCTGGTTTTGGCTACAAATACTGAGGTAAAAAACTCACACAATACTCAACATGTGCATGTGACTTAAATGTTTGGGAGAACCAAGTCCCACTAAGGTGGATTTTGTTACCTCATTATTTGACAAAACCAGGAGACGGTATAAAATCCAGAAGTGGTGCCCGTGTTTCTATTATACTTTTTCTCTGATTGTTCCACTTCTGGTTGTGTCTTACAAATACTGAGGTAAAAAACTCACCAAATATTCATTGTGTGCACGTGGCCTTAAAGGGAATCTCAATTTATCTACCCACCTCTGTAAGTAACATTCATTTAGTGAAAAACTGAAGGATTTCTTTAAGCAAACAATTATTTCAAAGAAATAAAGGACATAGGTAGAGGCCATTCACAAAAAAGGTTTAAAAATAAATAAGTTCCAAGTTTAAAGCGAAAATGTAATACATCATCAAGTATCTGCTCTATTGCACTCCCTCTTCTCTCTGACCCAGAATTGTTACGATTATAAATGTTTTATAGTCTTTCTAACAGGCCACCAAGAGACCATTAATAACCCAAATAACATCATATTTCCTTATGGGAAATGAATGCAATTTATGGAGTTTAGCGTTGTTTAACATATCAATCCAAATAAAAAGTATAGAAAATTGAAAATAAATTTTTGTAGATTTCTTTACTCTGTGAGTTCTTGTAGCCAGAAGGGCCCTAAACAACAATACAGCTGACCCATGGCTGAGAATGGAATATAAGGTGATCACAATCACTGCCCAGTTTGTTATACTAGTCAATGTGCACCTACCGTATTTTTCATATTATAAGATGCACTTTGCCTCCCAAAAATTTAATAGGAAAACGAGGGGTGCATCTTATAATGCGAATATAGCTTACCGGGGGTGGAGAATGGGCACTGTGTTGGCTGCCGTGGGTGCTGTGTGGAGCAGGGCGGTGCGGCGGGTGACATGCTCTGCCAGCGGTGTGGGGCTGTGGGGGGGTGAGATAGTCTGTCGGCAGTGCAGGGCTGTGCTGGTTGCGGTGGGTAAGATGCTCTGTTGGCAGTTCGAGGATGCGTTGACTGCGGTGGGTGAGATGTTCTGTCAGTGGTGCAGGGCTGTGCTGGCTGTGGTGGGCGCTGTATGGATCAAGGTGGTGCGGTGGGTGAGATGCTCTGTCGGCTGTGCGACCTTCAAATACTGCCATCAGGAATTGGCACGTGTGTAGATGAAGCTCTCGGATTGTCATTGAGCCAAGAGCTCAATCTGCACTGGCGCGATTCCGGGTGTCAGTATTTGAAGATCGCACCACTGACAGAGCATCTCACCCCCGCTCTGCCCTGCTCCACACAGCCAGCATGACCCGTTCCACAGCCAGCACGGTCGGCCACACAGCAACCAGCACAGCCAGCCACACAGCAGCCAGCACAGCTGCCAGCATTACCCTACCCCAGCCTCCCTGGCTTCTGTGATCTCTGCTCCACCACTGCTGTCATCTCCCCTACGGTAAGAGACCACCGGAATATAAGGTGGACCCCATTTTATTTATTTTTTTACCTTTTTTATCTCTATATTTGGGGTGCGTCTTATAATCCGGTGCATTTTATAAAACGAAAAATATGGTGCTTGGTCCAGAAATGGGAGAAAAACAAGATCTGGCCTCTCTAGTCTTCTCCAATAAATAGTGAATTGCAGCACAGTGAGAAAAAATAAAGGCTTGCAGAGAGTGATCCTTTGGTGGAATCAATTGTACTCCTAGTCTACAAAAATCAAACTACTAAGGTAAATAAGCAGACTGCATTTTTTTTAATTCAATTTACTAACAAATATTGTAAAGCAAGTGCATAATATTATTTATAAGCATCCAGGATAGAACATTGTATTATCTGGGAAAAGGGTAGGATCATGGACTCATAGAATGGTAGAGTTGGAAAGGATCTCAAGGACCATGGGGTCCAACCCCCTTTGAGTGTAGGTTTTCATAGACCATCCCAGCTATATGTTTATCCAGTTTCCATTTGAAGATTTCCATTAATGGAGAGCTCACTACCTCCCGTAGTATCCTGTTCCACTCTCTGACTACCCTCACTGTCAGAAAGGTTTTCCTAATATATGATCTGAATCTCCTTAATTTTAGTTTCATCCCATTGCTTCTTGTACTTCCTTGAGCTAATGAGAATAGGGTGGTTCTCTCTGCACTATGACTACATTTCAGATATTGGTAGACCACTAGTAAGTCTCCTCTCAGCCTTCTCTTTTGCA
Source organism: Anomaloglossus baeobatrachus (assembly GCF_048569485.1). NCBI lineage: Eukaryota > Metazoa > Chordata > Amphibia > Anura > Aromobatidae > Anomaloglossus > Anomaloglossus baeobatrachus. The sequence continues at coordinate 122,550,911 of NC_134363.1, forward strand.
AACTAAACATTCCAAGCTCTTCTAGCCGGTCTTCATAAGGCATGGTTTTCAGATCTTCTAACATCTAGGTTGCAGATGGTAGAAGGTCCAAATTTGGATAAAAATAAATCGACTTTATTGAAAAATGTTAAAATCCATAAGCGCATGTGTGGCGTTTTATAATGCTGATGATTTCTTGCTGCTAATAATCTGATTGACCGTGCTGTTGAAACCTTGAACCGTATGGAGTTAAGAAAATGTTTGTAACGTTTAATAGGATAATGCCTCCCAAAAGGGAAGATTGTTCATTTGTTTATGCGCATACCAAAAATTGCGGTGTACTAACTTTGTTTGGTTGCAGCCTGGGAGTGCTGCCATTTGCCACGGGGGAATGTGGCGCCCCTGAGGCTTCAGTCGTCACAGGGTACTGCCCCTCCCTTAAGGTACGGTACTCATCCTGGATCCAGAGGAGGTCGGTACCGGTTTCACAACACACAAACTCATACATACAGTCAGGTTGCCCTCCCCATTGGGGACCGGGCTAGGGTCGGGTCTTAAGGCAGTCACCAAACATTGGGGGCTCACACCCAATAGTGACAGGGAACCAGGGGTGGAGTGGCCACCAGATGGAGTGAGGAGCTGACACAACAATGAGGAGTTCTCCAGCAGGAGAGGAGAGGAGCGGACGGGTTTTTCGGTAGCTCCTCTGGGACATAGGAGTTAATATGCTCACCGAGGGGAGAGCTTCATTGCTCACTCAGGACAGGCGCAGTGCAGGGTGTAGAGCCCTAGGGTGGAACAGACTTGACGTTGGATCACCAGAATCTGCAGGACAGGGGGATTGTACGTCCCTCTGGCCGTCACAAGTTCCTGGAGCACAGTGCACATAGGGTCCGGGGTCATGATCCAAAGTCAGACTCCACTGCAGACCCGCGTCACCTGCACACGGGACGGAAACTAAAAACTACAAGAACCTCAGTCGCCAAGTAGCTTCAGGCCACGGGGATCCATCTTTAACAGCGCAAGAAGGAAGGGCCCACAAACTACTGGACTGGTACTGACCTTCCAAGGATCCGGGATTGGCTGGGGCCCACCACGGCAGAGACCGGTACCCTGAGGCTGCACTTGAACTTTGAGTAAAAAGACTTGGACCCGCAGTAGCTGTCTCAGCCTCTAAGTACTGGCGACGGCACCCCATGTTTCGGCGCCAACGGCCGTTACATCCCCTCATCATCCTCCCTGGGCAGAACCACCTTTGCTGCGACACCATCAGCCCCGGAGGACATCACCCACAGTGGCGGCTAATCCCTGGCCGCATACCACAGGTGGCGTCACAAGACAAACTTCCATTCCATCATCCTCCTCCCTTTTATTGTACGCCTCGGGGCCATGAAGCCAGGCAGGGCCACTCGTGATATTCCCAGACCCAACATCACCGACCCAGCGACGAGTAAAGTTAACCCCTTGCCCCATGGGTGCTACAACTTGGCGTCGCGAACAGGATTCTGGGCCCATGCTAACGAGTACTTTGCGCCTTACGACTGAATGCCTAGAGGACTGTTTAATTAAAATTTACACACGGTGGCCATTGCAGAGCAACAAGTGGCTGAAGAATGCCCACCCTTCATGGGTTAGCGGGCAGAGTGTCCTGAAAGTAAAGGCCTGCCCCCTCCCAAGCAAGAGAAGAGAAACAAAACTAACAAGAGAGTCGGATGTAGGAGTTCAAGGAGTGCAGACATACCATGACCACCTGAAGCCCAGGGTGTCAAAAATGGAAAACCCTGGCCGTGTTGGGGCAACACCGGTGTGCCCTCTATTCTGGATCGCCAGGGAAATGAAAGTGGAGGTAGCCCAGATGAGTTGGATGCTGCGGAGGGTGCAGTTGAATGCCATCCATGATTGGGAGGTGTCCATGATGGTGATGGTGGGAGATATGCGGGCCCACGAAGAACGGGAGTCGCTAATCCTGGAGGAGGAAGAGCCTGTAGCAGAGGAAGCAGGGATCCTGGTCACCCCTGCCATTGGTGACATCCTCCAGGTCCCACGAAGCTGTCAGCAACCCCTGGTCACAGGTCCACTTGTCCCAGCCTCAGACCAGACCAGAGGCAACGAGGCTACCGACCCCCAGGCAGCCAAAGACCAAGCTACCGACCCCCAGGCAGCCGAAGACCCGACTACCAAGCCCCAGGTAACCGACCTTCCAGCCGACTGTATACAGGAAGTTGAGGATCCAGCTGCCCTTAACCTGGCAGCCTCTGACCTGGAAGCGGGGATCGAGGCTACACCAGGGAGCTGGAGGATGCCCTTCAGGGTATATCCTGGGGGGTTGTCACGCCATCTTGGAGTTTCCCACCACTGTACCAAGCAGTGAGGAGGACAACCTGTGGACAGTCTGTCAGGCCACTGTCACCAAACTGACCACTGAGGATCAGCGGCGCAAAACCCGGATGACGGAGGTGGAGACCCATAACATGGCAGCCAAACGACGGGTCCAGAGGGCCAGCCCATCGGCTGGGGAACTGCTGCGGGTGGGCATTGTCACCTGATTTGACTTGGAGCAGGGGTGGGGCTTAATCTCGGAGGAGGGACTGGCCAAGGAGATCTTTGTGTCCCGCTGAGATGTGTAGTCCCGCCTTCGTAAGGCTCATCCAAGATGGAACCTATATCCAGGGGACAGAGTGATGTACACTCAGCGCAGGGGAGAGCAGGGCTGGTACGCTCTGTATGTGGCACTGTGCCACCCGGAGGCGGCTGCTGCAGCACAAGAGCCCATTCCAGAGGTACGACCAGAGCCAGTTCCCGTATCCCGCCAAGAATCTTACCTATCGGAGAAATAGGATAAGTGTACCCAGACCTTGGAGGAAAGCTCCATAAAACGACCAGTCAGGAGATCCCTAATCCCCAGTAATGTGCTTTGTTTCTGTCATGATCAAGGACCGGGAATCTCTGCTCCAGAGTTTTCCAGACTCAGCCTGGTCATGCCAGGGGTTAACTCCCATCAAACGCAAGAAAAGGGGGGGAGCCAGCACTGCTCATGAATGGCATGCAACAATAAAGAAATAAAAAGTGTAAAATTCACAAATTCATTCCTACTGTAAAAATTCAATGAGATTTTTTGCAAATGATTGATCAATGATTTGAGCCCCCCTGCCCCGTCATGGCAAATCTCTATAGGGGGGTCCCTAATGCTATATTATAAATTATTATGTACCATAAGGTCTCATATAATGAGCAGGACCACATGAAAACACCACTTACCTGAGACATGTCTGAACCGCTCCCATGCTGCCAGAACTGACAACCGCGAATAAAGGCAGCCCAGGTGCCAGTGTGTGTGGCAGAACCACACACACCAGCACAATGTCAGGACTGGCCCTCACAGTGCCACACCAGCAAACATGGATGAGGGCGGAACAAGGTTCAGGCAGGTGGTGTTTAAATAATGATGCCTTGGAGCAGGAGGCGGTGGCTGTGTGTGAATAAGCACCAAACTGAATTTAGATGGCGACAGAAGGAATTTGCAAACCACACTGGGCGTGTACGGCATGGTGGCGGTCAACCACCGACCAGCTAAACGCAAGAAAAGGGGGGGAGACAGCACTGCTCATGAATGGCATGCAACAATAATTTAGGTCAGGTGGTTGACCGCCACCATGCCGTGCACGCCCAGTGTGGTTTGCAAATTCCTTCTGTCGCCATCAAAATTCAGTTTGGTGCTTGTTCACATACAGCCACCGCCTCCTGCTCCAAGGCATCATTATTTAAACACCACCTGCCTGAACCTTGTTCCGCCCTCATCCATGTTTGCTGGTCTGGCAGTGTGAGGGCCAGTCCTGACATTGTGCTGGTGTGTGTGGTTCTGCCACACACGCTAGCACCTGGGCTGCCTTTATTCGCGGTTGTCAGTCCTGGCAGCATGGGAGCGGTTCAGACATGTCTCAGGTAAGTGGTGTTTTCATATGGTCCTGCTCATTATATGAGACCTTATGGTACATAATAATTTATAATATAGCGTTAGGGACCCCCCTATAGAGATTTGCCGTGACGGGGCAGGGGGGCTCAAATCATTGATCAATCATTTGCAAAAAATCTCATTGAATTGTTACAGTAGGAATGAATTTGTGAATATTACACTTTTTATTTCTTCGTTGTTGCATACCATTCATAAGCAGTGCTGGCTCCCCTCCTTTTTTTCGTTAACTCCCATCAGCCTCATTCTGGTTTCAGGAGACACTATATCTGGTCTCTGCAATTGCATCCTGGTGCTGGTTATAGTTTTGCTCTGCAGCCTGTTACTTGCTCTGGTGAGAATTCCTGTTTGATCTGACTCCTTGTTACTGTGCCCTGACCTGTACCCTCCCCACTCATCCGTCTGTCCCAGCCCCTAACTTCCCACTCCTGTCTGTTGTTTGTGTTTCCATCTGCATACCTGCTCTCCCGGCTTCTGACTCGGGTCTGCTTTCTAACTTAGTTTTGATCCTCCCTTTGCAGTGGCTTGACTTTCCTGGCTTTAGACTCTGACTGTTTGACTACTCTTTTACCCCGGGTGGTTTGCCAGGTAACTGCCTGCTGAAGTTACTCTGCTGTACTTCAGCTGCCTTTCTGTTACTGTGTTACATTGTCTTTCCTTCACTACTTTGCCGCCACCTAGTGGGGAACACGCTGTCTTACGTCCTACCAACCCTTTGTTGTTGTGGATATGTTTTCCAGTTTGGGGCTCCCTCTTGTGGTCAGTGCTGATGGTGCAGTTGATGTGTGGAATCAAAGCCACACACCTGTATCATAGTATCATAGTATCATAGTTTTTAAGGTTGAAGGGAGACTCTAAGTCCATCTAGTTCAACCCGTAGCCTAACATGTTGATCCAGAGGAAGGCAAAAAAACCCCCAATGTGGCAAACAAGTTCCAATGGGGAAAAAATGTCCTTCCTGACTCCACATCCGGCAATCAGACTAGTTCCCTGGATCAATACCCTGTCATAAAATCTAATATACATAACTGGTAATATTAAATTTTTCAAGAAAGGCATCCAGGCTCTGCTTAAATGTTAGTAGTGAATCACTCATTACAACATCATGCGGCAGAGAGTTCCATAGTCTCACTGCTCGTACAGTAAAGAATCCTCGTCTGTGGTTATGATTAAACCTTCTTTCCTCAAGACGTAGCGGATGCCCCCGTGTTCCAGTCGCAGGCCTAGGTGTAAAAAGATCTTTGGAAAGGTCTCTGTACTGTCCCCTCATATATTTATACATTGTGATTAGATCCCCCCTAAGCCTTCGTTTTTCCAAACTAAATAACCCCAAGTTTAATAACCTGTCTTGGTATTGCAGCCCACCCATTCCTCTAATAATCTTGGTGGCTCTTCTCTGCACCCTCTCCAGTTCAGCTATGTCCTTCTTATATATCGGTGACCAGAATTGTACACAGTATTCTAAGTGCGGTCGCACTAGTGACTTGTACAGAGGTAGAACTATATTTTTTTCATGAACACTTATACCTCTTTTAATACATCCCATTATTTTATTAGCCCTGGCAGCAGTTGCCTGACACTGTCCACTAAAGTGAAGTTTACCATCCACCCATACACCTAAGTCTTTTTCTGTGTCTGTTTTACCCAGTGTTCTACAATTAAGTACATAATCATAAATGTTATTTCTTCTCCCCAAGTGCATGACCTTACATTTATCTACATTAAACTTCAATTGCCACTTCTCAGCCCAATCCTCCAATTTACATAAATCTCCCTGTAATATAAAATTATCCTCCTCTGTATTGATTACCCTGCAGAGTTTAGTATCATCTGCAAATATTGAAATTCTACTCCGCATGCCCCCAACAAGGTCATTAATAAATATGTTGAAAAGAAGCGGGCCCAATACTGACCCCTGTGGTACCCCACTATGAACTGAGACCCAGTCCGAGTACGTACCATTAATAACCACCCTTTGTTTCCTATCACTGAGCCAGTTTTTAACCCAGTTACACATATTTTCCCCTATCCCCATTCTTCTCATTTTATGTACCAACCTTTTGTGTGGCACCGTATCAAAAGCTTTTGAAAAGTCCATATACACAACATCCACTGCATTTCCCTGGTCCAGGCTTGAACTTACCTCTTCATAGAAGCTGATCAAATTAGTTTGACAGGATCGATCCCTCATAGACCCATGTTGATACTCTGTCATAAGGTTATTTTTCTTGAGATACTCCAGTATAGCATCTCTCAAGAAACCCTCAAGGATTTTACCAACCGTAGAGGTTAAACTTACCGGCCTATAATTTCCCGGCTCAGTTTTTGTCCCCTTTTTGAATATTGGCACCACATTTGCTATGCGCCAGTCCTGCGGTACCGACCCTGTTATTAAGGAATCTGAGAAGATTAAAAATAATGGTCTATCTATCACAGAACTCAATTCCTGTAGTACTCTGGGGTGTATGCCATCCGGGCCCGGAGATTTGTCAACCTTAGTGATTTCGAGGCGGCGGCGTACTTCCTGCTGGGTTAAGCAGGTAATATTCAAGGGTGAATTTATGGTATCACTGGTCATGTCATCTGCCATGGCATTTTCTTGTATAAAAACCGTAGAAAAAAAGTCATTCAGCAGGTTGGCTTTACCCTCATCCCCTTCCACCATTTCACCAAGACTATTTTTAAGGGGGCCAACACTATCGCTTTTCAGTTTATTCAGTTCACCTGTAGAGGACTGGCAATCAGGGTCAGACTGTGACTATATAACTGAGTAGTTTTCTCTAGTTACTTGCCGGTGGTCAATGTCTCCTGTGTGTTAAGGACATTCTGTAACCAGCTCTGCTCACTACCAGAACTCCTCTCAGATAAGTGGTCTTTGTACCTCTGCTGTTTGTTTTCCACTTTCTTGTTGTTTTTTCTGCTTTAATACGAAGGCTTGATTCATATTTTGTCTGTGTGGAGTTCTTGGTGAAATGGGATCATTCCCTGTTGGGAGTGTTTGTATACTTAGCTCCATGATTCTGCAAGGTATTGTGTTTTACATGCTTGGCATTAATTCAGTTCCTCATCTGTATTAGTGTTTTTGGATCCCAGTAACATTTGAGTGCTGATTCAGTGGGGGAGAGGTTGTGTGGCCTCAGGATTTTTCCATATCAGAAATGCTGGTATATATTAGGGTTTTTACAGCTGCAGACAGTTGCTCTTTCCTATCCTTTCCTATAAAGATAGTTTGGGCCTCACATTTGATGAAATCTGTCGTTTCTGGATTTGTATTGTGTTTTTCTATATCACCGTAGCCTTACATGTGGGGGGCTATCTATCTTTGGGACCTACACTGAGGCAGATTAGCTTTCTTATATCTCTATATGTGAGATTATTTAGTTCTACAGCTTTGTCGAGGTGTCCAGGTCATCATAGGTACACCCCACGGCTACTTCTAGTTGTGTGTCAGGATTAGGTCTGCAGTCCGTTAAGTTTCCAGCCACTCTGTTACCTTTTTGGGATTCCGCATTTTTTGATCCTCCTCAGTCCCTGAATCATAAGACTTTGTACACCGTGACAGTTTCATTTTTGTTCAGTTGAGTTGGTTTTGATGGACAACTGGGCCACAGTACTGTGAGTGGTCGGAACTGTATTGTAATTAGTTGCACCTGTTGTGCACCCTACCAGAATTAGGGTGACTTGTAATCCTACAATGCTAAAGAGGATTGTTGGGAATGTCGTCTGTGTGGGTGCTGTTTTAGAGCTCTCTCTGGTGGCCAGGAATGGTATTAAAGCTGAGTCTGAGTCTGTGACTCACACAGGTGTTGGCATTAATTGGGAATTAAGGAAGTGCTATTGCAGACAAGCCTGGTGTATATTGGAGAGCACTTTTTGCCTTGCTGGCGCCAATGATAGTTGAATTTTCCTCAGTCTCTGAACCTGGCTTGGAGTTCTGTCCTTCCCTCTTTTCCTGTGCAAGACCTCTGCAGATAAGTTTGCAAGCTTTTGCGTTGCTTCCTGGTTTACACCTTAGGGTGTTTGTTTTTCTTTTGTTTTGTTTGGAACCTGTTTTCTTGCAGGTGAAGATTTGCTTTTCTAGTTTGGTGAACATGGGGGTTCCCCCTTTGCTAGCTCTTCTGCAAGAAAAGGGAGATTCCCCCTGTCAAACTTGATTATTTAAACTTTGTATGTTTTGTGTTCTTTTTGGTATTTTGTTTCTCCCATTAGTTACAAGAGTACCTAATATAGAGGGGTGAGGTCGATTGACCTCCAGAGCGATTTTTACTATCAGGAGATTGGTATTTTTCGGCAGGGATTTTGTAGTGACCGCAATCATTTTCCTTTTCTTTCCTTTGTATGTAGGTAGTTGGGCCTCGCCTTTGCTAAATCTATTTTTCCTACCTGTGTATTGTGTTTTCCTACATCACCGTAATCTCAATATATTGGGGGCTGGCTATTCCTTTGGGGACTTCTCTGAGGCAAGGTAGATTTCCTCATTTCTATCGGTGTCCCACGGTACCTGTGCAGCGTTTATACCCCGCGGCCCCTCCGTCACAATAGACGCTGCCGCATGCACAGAGCGGCTGTCAGCTCAGCATCCTGTGTTCAGACACAGTGAGTGGTGGTTATGCATCTGTAAGCTAAATGGGCAGCATGGTGGCTCAGTGGTTAGCACTGCAGTCTTGCAGCGCTGAGGTCCTGGGTTCAATTTCCACCAAGGACACCATCTGCAAGGAGTTTGTATGTTCTCCCCGTGTTTGCGTGGGTTTTCTCCGGTTTCCTCCCACACTCCAAAGACATACTGATAGGGAATTTAGATTGTGAGCCCCAATGGGGACAGTGTTCCCAATGTATGTAAGGCGCTATGGAATTAATAGCGCTATATAAATGAATAAATTATTATTATTATCTGTGAGGTGTAGCTATTTTCTCCGGCTGTGATGTGGCATCTAGGTGTTTAGGAATGCTCCACGGCTACTTCTAGTGTGGTTTGATAGTTAGGGGATTGCGGTCAGCTCAGGTTTCAACTACTCTTGTTTTTCTTGATGTTTTTCTACTAATGGGATTTTTTTCTAATCTTCCACGGTTACCGGATCATAACAGAGGATGCTTGCTAACCGGGTGCGGTGAACTGATGGGTGGCACAAAAGGACTCTGTTTTGTTACATCCTTTTACCATGTCTTACTAGGAATGTTTCATATGTCTGATTTTTTTAGTAAGTTTTATAATGCTGATGATTTCTTGCTGCTAATAATCTGATTGACTGTGCTTTGCTGACCATCTTGAAAACTTGAACCATATGGAGTTAAGAAAATGTTTGTAACATTTAATAGGATAATGCCTCCCAAAAGGGAAGATTGTTCAATTGTTTATGCGCATACCAAAAATTGCGGTGTACTAACTTTGTTTGGTTGCAGCCTGGGAGTGCTGCCATTTGCCATGGGGGCATGTGGCTCCCCTGAGGCTTCAGTCGCCACAGGGTACTGCACCTCCCTTAAGGTGCGGTACTCATCCATGATCCAGAGGAGGTCGGTACTGGTTTCACAACACACAAACTCATACATACAGTCAGGTTGCCCTCCCCATTGGGGACCGGGCTAGGGTCGGGTCTTAAGGCAGTCACCAAACATGGGGGGCTGCCACCCACTAGTAGTAATAGTACTAGTAATAGGAAGTGCGGTACACCTCCACAACACCACAGGCGCATGTTACCTGGACTCCTGCCACCATATCCTATGGACCTTCATCCAGGCTAAATCACTGGAGTCTTAGTCAGGTAGCTACCTGGACCGGCACTTATTTGCCCGATTACCCTCCATTTCCTCTGACCACATTGTGGCCCCTAGCCCTTGGCCCCGATACACCACTCCAGGCATAACTACATTCCTTCAGGAATCTTAAGATCCCTGTATAACAGATTATAACAGATTGCACCAGAGGCTCACCCATACACAGATGACCATTGAGGTCTCCCGCCACATGTATTAATTCTGATGACACCCAGACTTATGACCTTGAGTCACCATATTGCAGCTCGCATATGAATACTGGATCTAATGCGTTTTTCCTATGACAGAATTACCTTCTACCCATAGTGCGTCCCCACATTGGTTATCCCGCATACAATTATCTACGCAGTAATCCAGCATATGGTCGAGTAATAGTGTCCTTTACACACCGACCCACTCCATATCCTGTTGTTCTTAAGCCTGTCCGACCTGAGGAAGGCCAGTAGGCCGTAACGTTACCTGGCGGACCTTTGTACAGCACATTTTTGCACGCATTTTTCACTTACAAAATAAAAGAAAAGGAATTTGACATCAACTCCACTGTGTTTTCCTTAGTCTCCATGGGTAATAGCTATTGTTCCGGAGTTCCTTTATATTCTTATCTATTTTTTTCTCCTGAGCACCTACGTGAGGTGACGCGAGGTCTTTCTCTCATAAATTTGCCACCCACTAGTGACAGGGAACCAGGAGAGGAGAGGCCACCAGGGGGAGTGAGGAGCTGACATAACAGTGAAGAGTTTTCCAGCAGGAGAGGAGAGGAGCTGATGGGTTTTTCTGTAACTCTTGTGGGACATTAGAGTTAATACGGTCGCCTGGGGGAGACCTTCATTGCTCGCTCAGGACCAGCGCAGTGCAGGGTGCAGAGCCCTAGGGTGGAACAAACTTGACATTGGATCACCAGAATCTGCAGGACAGGAGGATTGTACGTCCCTCTGGCTGCCACCAGTTCCCAGAAGAGTAAAAAGCTGTGGAGAAAAAGCGCAATAGGGTTTTACCCCAATAACACACGGGGTAGAGACAGGGAGCAGTAATACTCACCAAGTGAAGTTGTGACAGTCACAACTACTATGCAGGCATGGAAAGTTTTGATCAAGGCAGCAGCAACCCAGACGGCAGATAACAGAGAACAATAGAGGAAAATAGGGTTTATTTGAGCCGCGCCAATGATCACTTCTCAGGTATTCAGATTAATGGATCTTTATTTTGCACAGGTCTACGCGTTTCTGGAGTCTCAGCTCCCTTCCTCAGGACCATCAGGCATAAGAACACATCAAATCTACCATAATGGAGACTAACACAGTATAAATATATTTGATGACATCACAGGACCGCCCCTGACAAAAAAAAAAAAAAAAAAAAAGGCGGGAAAGGGTGCATTGCAGTGAAGCATGATGCAATACAAGTAACTTCATGAAGGATGTGAAAAATAAAATCAATTATAGTGGCGATAGCACATATCTCAGATCGTGAAATAATGAAATTACTCAAAACATAAAAACACCAAAAATAATAGATCTGTGTGTGATCATGATTATCTCTCAAAAAATATACATATGTATGTGCAGGGAGGACATGAAATGAGCCTAGAACTCACTTAGACATGTCAGTGCTGGAAAACCCGGGAATATAGGATAGATCAGTGAGAGCATGAGACCACGCAGCCAACAAGGCAATTACTGTTGCTGGGTGATGGAAGAAAAGAAACAGTCAAAATGCCCTGAATCCGTGAAAAAAATATATAAGAGAAAAAAATCCATAGCCTAGGTTCCAGATGGAAAAAAGTCCAAGGATCAAGGAACCGCTTAGAAACATGATGTGGTGAGTGAGTTCAAGAAAGTTCAGGAGTGTGGGAAAAAAAAAAAAAATATATATATATATATTGTGTGCTCGAGGCAATTATTGCTAATAAAAAAACAGATATGAATCTGTGTCCCAAAAAAAACTTATAGATATGATGCATGATGATAGTAAAAGCATAAAATAGACCTGGCATAAAACATAGCTAAAAACCTATAAAGGATGCACAAAATGAAACTATACACCATGTTACAAGAATTAATAAAAACATAAAAATTAAAAAATATATAATGTAAAAAGCACTAAGGCGCTAAAAACAAAATGAATATATAAACAAACAACCCGATGGTATTTAATAAAATAGATCCGTGACCTCATTGAGGCCACGAGGTTTTAACGTATTGAGTTTATAAATCCAATATGTTTCTTTCTTATTAAGAACCTCTATCCGATTAGATATGTATGGGGGTATATATTCTATAGGGGTGACCTTTAGTTTGATTTTTTTGTCATGATATAGAGTAGTATGTCGGGATAGTCCATGAAGCATAAAACCCACTTTTATGTTGTGTCTGTGGGAGTTAATTCTATTATGTAGTGCCTGAGTAGTTCTCCCAATATAACGCTTATCACAATCACACTCTATCAGGTAAATGACAAAATCGGATTGACAAGTGAGATGTCCTTTTATAAGAAAATCCCCCCCACCTGGGGCCAAACCGAAACTGACCCTCTCATGCTGAATAGTTTTACAACATAAGCAATTTTTAGCAAAGCATTTATAGGAACCCATAGGTTTATTTGTAATGGAGGGAATAGAAAAGTCCCTAAGCCTGCTGGGGGCCAATTGGTTTTTTAGGCTAGAGGCCCTTCGGTACGTGATCCCTGGGTGGGTAGGTAGAACCTCTTTCAAATATGGATCATTGTGGAGTATGTTCCAATGTTTCCTTAAGATGCTTTTGATAGTGTCCCCATCACAGCTGAAGGTAGTCAAAAAGTGGGCAGAGAACTTATTCTTGGAGTCAACCTCATCAGCAGGGGAGTCAACGTTTTTTTCAGTGGTAAGATCAATTTGTTTCAAACCTCTAGTAGCCTGATATGCCCTCTTGATAGTAGTAAGGGGATAATTTTTATCCAAAAATCTCTCTTTTAGGATTGAGGCCTGATCCTCAAAATCCTTGTCTAATGTGCAGTTTTTCCTGATCCTCTGAAACTGGTTTCTTGGTACATTCAACAACCATTTGTCATAGTGGTTACTAGAGAAATCAATGTACCCATTGCTGTCCACTTTCTTAAAAAAGGTTTTAGTGTGGATGATACCATTCGAGTGCGTGATGGTTAGGTCCAGGAAGTCAATAGATAAATCAGCCACAGTGGGTGAAAAATTTAGGCCCCAATTGTTCTTTTCTATACCCCCCAAAAAGGAGGAATAGTTGCTGTCAACATCATCCCAAATAATGAATAAGTCATCGATGTATCTCTTATACACAATGACATGCTTGAATAATTCAGAGGAATAAATGAATTGTAATTCAAACAACCCCATCACCAAATTTGCAAAAGTAGGTGCTACCTTCGAGCCCATGGCAACACCACAGCATTGACGATATAAAACTTCCTGGAAAGTGAAGAAATTATTGTTTAAAATAAACCCCATACCCTCAAGAATGAAGTTTTTTTGTAATAAAGGTAGTCGATGATCAATCTCCAGATATTGTTTAAAACATTCCAGACCTAACACATGTGAGATATTCGTATATAGTGAGGCAATATCTAAAGTGATAAAAATAAAGGAATCTCTCCATACAATGTCTTTCAGGATATTAATGAGATGCGTGGAGTCCCTTAAATAGCTCTTGAGGTTGGTAACATGTACCCTCATGATATGATCGACATAGGCTGCCAAATTTTCAGTTAGAGACCCAATCCCAGAGATGATGGGTCTTCCGGGGGGGTTTGAGAGACTCTTATGTATTTTGGGAAGGTGGTAGTAAAAAGCTAATTTGGGATTCTTGATGTCGAGAAATTTCCTCTCATCCCTATTGAGGACCCCTGACTCAGCAGCCCCCTGGATCAGAATACGATATTCTGAGATGGCAAGATGGTATAGTGTGGTATCTACTGTCTCATAGTGTAGATTATTAGAGAGCATCCTCCAGGCTTCCTGAATATAGGTATCTTTGTCTTGTAGAACAATACCCCCCCCCTTGTCAGCATTTCTGATGATCAAGTTGGGGTTGTTTTTCAGAGTTAAAAGAGCCTCATTTTCTTCCCTAGTCATATTAAACCTGGGATGATTTTTGTTGGTCAGAAGTCTTTTAAAATCCTCTAACACTAGGTCACTAAAGGTCTTTATGTGATGTCCTGTGCTATGTAGGGGATAGAAATTGGACTTTAGTTTGAAATTTGTATGAAAAAAGTTATTATCAGATGTCACAACCTCATTACTGGGAGCGAATTTATTAATTTGAAAGTGTCGGGTCAGGGTTAACTTTCTTATGAACCTTTGAAAATCTAGGTACAATTCAAAGTCATTGGAAGACCTAGCAGGGCAAAAGGAGAGACCCTTTTTTAAAACACTGCTCTCACTCGCAGATAAAATATGACTGGATAGGTTAAAGATGCCTGCAGTCTCTTTCCTTAGTTTGCACCTCTTCTCTCTTTTTTGCTGGACCCTGCATCCTGCTCTTGTTCCCCTAAAACATTTTTTCGTTTTTCCCCCCTGGGGGTGAGGAACTTGGTAATATGTACCTGTGTGTTCCTGGCCACGGGCAAAAAAGGAACACATGAATCTCCTTTAAGGGTATTGTCAATGGTAATCATACCTTTTTTAGGGACGACAGTGGTTACATCCAGAGGTGATAGGGACTTATTCACCTCCTCGGACTCTGACGAAGCAGGAAGAGGAATGTATTCCTCGTGTACAGATAGCTCCAATAAATCAATGAAATCGTCATCCGGACATATTTCAGTGGTGGGACTGGTATTATTGACCTCCAATCCTAATGTCAGATCTGTATTTTGGCGGATTTTTTCAATTTGTGATCTCAGTGATTCCAATTGTCTCTTAGTCTCCTCAAAATCTGGAGTAATTCTTGTGGCCATACTAGCTTCAGGGGGCTTTTCAGTGAGGACCACTTCCATAGGTATAATCGTGACAGAAGATTCAATATCAGATGCAACACAAAACACCTCATCAGTCGGAGTGATGATAGGGGCATCCCGAGGCTGAGAGACAATCTGAGCTGGAGGAACAGGGGATTTTTCAGGGGGGTAAAAGTTAGAATTAGTAGCCTCCTTCCTGGTAAGAGAGTTGGAGCTCCTTTTATGAAATCTACTATTAAAAAAGTTTCTGCTATTAGATCTGGGTCTACGGAAGGTAGAGTCTCTAGGCCTCTCAATGGGTCTAGGGATTTGAGCCTTATCAGAGACCAAGTCAGATCTATCCCGCTGCAGTTTTTTGGATTTGCGGAAAATGGTGTCCTGCTCTAATTGTATCATTTTACTGTTTATGTCTGAGTTTAAAATTTTAAACTCAGGGTGTAGATCATACTTATTAAGCTCCTTGTGAAGCTCCGCAATACTGGTAGAAGCATCATTAGCAATATTCAATCTCTTTTTATACAAACATTGTAGCATGCCTTGCATGCACTCACGAAATATATTGTCCCATTCAATCGTGAAAACCGGATCAGCGGGAAACGGTGAGTCATGCTTAATTCTGAGGCCCCTAGGGCACAATTTCTCTTCCATATAAATAGTCAGGAAACGGGCATCTAGCCCAAAACGTAATTCCTCTTTGAGTAGATCCTCAAGACGTAGAAACAATTTTCTCATAGTCACAGAGTCCTCCTCTGAATAAACATTGGGCAAATCGAGGTCCCAATCAATATTGTGTAACACCGGAGCACCTACTGTTTGGAGTATAAGCTTCTCTCTGGATGACAGGCGGTTGTTGAAATAGTCCATTGTTCACACCAGGGACCCTCTGCTGCTGATTCCACAGAAAAAAGAGATCTGGTCTTGCCAGGTCCAATCAAGCCGATGAGTAAAAAGCTGTGGAGAAAAAGCGCAATAGGGTTTTACCCCAATAACACACGGGGTAGAGACAGGGAGCAGTAATACTCACCAAGTGAAGTTGTGACAGTCACAACTACTATGCAGGCATGGAAAGTTTTGATCAAGGCAGCAGCAACCCAGACGGCAGATAACAGAGAACAATAGAGGAAAATAGGGTTTATTTGAGCCGCGCCAATGATCACTTCTCAGGTATTCAGATTAATGGATCTTTATTTTGCACAGGTCTACGCGTTTCTGGAGTCTCAGCTCCCTTCCTCAGGACCATCAGGCATAAGAACACATCAAATCTACCATAATGGAGACTAACACAGTATAAATACATTTGATGACATCACAGGACCGCCCCTGACAAAAAAAAAAAAAGGCGGGAAAGGGTGCATTGCAGTGAAGCATGATGCAATACAAGTAACTTCATGAAGGATGTGAAAAATAAATCAATTATAGTGGCGATAACACATATCTCAGATCGTGAAATAATGAAATTACTCAAACCATAAAAACACCAAAAATAATAGATCTGTGTGTGATCATGATTATCTCTCAAAAAATATACATATGTATGTGCAGGGAGGACATGAAATGAGCCTAGAACTCACTTAGACATGTCAGTGCTGGAAAACCCGGGAATATAGGATAGATCAGTGAGAGCATGAGACCACGCAGCCAACAAGGCAATTACTGTTGCTGGGTGATGGAATGCAATGCACCCTTTCCCGCCTTTTTTTTTTTTTTTTTGTCAGGGGCGGTCCTGTGATGTCATCAAATGTATTTATACTGTGTTAGTCTCCATTATGGTAGATTTGATGTGTTCTTATGCCTGATGGTCCTGAGGAAGGGAGCTGAGACTCCAGAAACGCGTAGACCTGTGCAAAATAAAGATCCATTAATCTGAATACCTGAGAAGTGATCATTGGCGCGGCTCAAATAAACCCTATTTTCCTCTATTGTTCTCTGTTATCTGCCGTCTGGGTTGCTGCTGCCTTGATCAAAACTTTCCATGCCTGCATAGTAGTTGTGACTGTCACAACTTCACTTGGTGAGTATTACTGCTCCCTGTCTCTACCCCGTGTGTTATTGGGGTAAAACCCTATTGCGCTTTTTCTCCACAGCTTTTTACTCATCGGCTTGATTGGACCTGGCAAGACCAGATCTCTTTTTTCTGTGGAATCAGCAGCAGAGGGTCCCTGGTGTGAACAATGGACTATTTCAACAACCGCCTGTCATCCAGAGAGAAGCTTATACTCCAAACAGTAGGTGCTCCGGTGTTACACAATATTGATTGGGACCTCGATTTGCCCAATGTTTATTCAGAGGAGGACTCTGTGACTATGAGAAAATTGTTTCTACGTCTTGAGGATCTACTCAAAGAGGAATTACGTTTTGGGCTAGATGCCCGTTTCCTGACTATTTATATGGAAGAGAAATTGTGCCCTAGGGGCCTCAGAATTAAGCATGACTCACCGTTTCCCGCTGATCCGGTTTTCACGATTGAATGGGACAATATATTACGTGAGTGCATGCAAGGCATGCTACAATGTTTGTATAAAAAGAGATTGAATATTGCTAATGATGCTTCTACTAGTATTGCGGAGCTTCACAAGGAGCTTAATAAGTATGA
Organism: Anomaloglossus baeobatrachus; assembly: GCF_048569485.1. Taxonomy (NCBI): domain Eukaryota; kingdom Metazoa; phylum Chordata; class Amphibia; order Anura; family Aromobatidae; genus Anomaloglossus; species Anomaloglossus baeobatrachus. The sequence goes on from NC_134363.1 coordinate 122,568,127, forward strand.
TCTACATCCTGAGTTTAAAATTTTAAACTCAGACATAAACAGTAAAATGATACAATTAGAGCAGGACACCATTTTCCGCAAATCCAAAAAACTGCAGCGGGATAGATCTGACTTGGTCTCTGATAAGGCTCAAATCCCTAGACCCATTGAGGGGCCTAGAGACTCTACCTTCCGTAGACCCAGATCTAATAGCAGAAACTTTTTTAATAGTAGATTTCATAAAAGGAGCTCCAACTCTCTTACCAGGAAGGAGGCTACTAATTCTAACTTTTACCCCCCTGAAAAATCCCCTGTTCCTCCAGCTCAGATTGTCTCTCAGCCTCGGGATGCCCCTATCATCACTCCGACTGATGAGGTGTTTTGTGTTGCATCTGATATTGAATCTTCTGTCACGATTATACCTATGGAAGTGGTCCTCACTGAAAAGCCCCCTGAAGCTAGTATGGCCACAAGAATTACTCCAGATTTTGAGGAGACTAAGAGACAATTGGAATCACTGAGATCACAAATTGAAAAAATCCGCCAAAATACAGATCTGACATTAGGATTGGAGGTCAATAATACCAGTCCCACCACTGAAATATGTCCGGATGACGATTTCATTGATTTATTGGAGCTATCTGTACACGTGGAATACATTCCTCTTCCTGCTTCGTCAGAGTCCGAGGAGGTGAATAAGTCCCTATCACCTCTGGATGTAACCACTGTCGTCCCTAAAAAAGGTATGATTACCATTGACAATACCCTTAAAGGAGATTCATGTGTTCCTTTTTTGCCCATGGCCAGGAACACACAGGTACATATTACCAAGTTCCTCACCCCCAGGGGGGAAAAACGAAAAAATGTTTTAGGGGAACAAGAGCAGGATGCAGGGTCCAGCAAAAAAGAGAGAAGAGGTGCAAACTAAGGAAAGAGACTGCAGGCATCTTTAACCTATCCAGTCATATTTTATCTGCGAGTGAGAGCAGTGTTTTAAAAAAGGGTCTCTCCTTTTGCCCTGCTAGGTCTTCCAATGACTTTGAATTGTACCTAGATTTTCAAAGGTTCATAAGAAAGTTAACCCTGACCCGACACTTTCAAATTAATAAATTCGCTCCCAGTAATGAGGTTGTGACATCTGATAATAACTTTTTTCATACAAATTTCAAACTAAAGTCCAATTTCTATCCCCTACATAGCACAGGACATCACATAAAGACCTTTAGTGACCTAGTGTTAGAGGATTTTAAAAGACTACTGACCAACAAAAATCATCCCAGGTTTAATATGACTAGGGAAGAAAATGAGGCTCTTTTAACTCTAAAAAACAACCCCAACTTGATCATCAGAAATGCTGACAAGGGGGGGGGTATTGTTCTACAAGACAAAGATACCTATATTCAGGAAGCCTGGAGGATGCTCTCTAATAATCTACACTATGAGACAGTAGATACCACACTATACCATCTTGCCATCTCAGAATATCGTATTCTGATCCAGGGGGCTGCTGAGTCAGGGGTCCTCAATAGGGATGAGAGGAAATTTCTCGACATCAAGAATCCCAAATTAGCTTTTTACTACCACCTTCCCAAAATACATAAGAGTCTCTCAAACCCCCCCGGAAGACCCATCATCTCTGGGATTGGGTCTCTAACTGAAAATTTGGCAGCCTATGTCGATCATATCATGAGGGTACATGTTACCAACCTCAAGAGCTATTTAAGGGACTCCACGCATCTCATTAATATCCTGAAAGACATTGTATGGAGAGATTCCTTTATTTTTATCACTTTAGATATTGCCTCACTATATACGAATATCTCACATGTGTTAGGTCTGGAATGTTTTAAACAATATCTGGAGATTGATGATCGGCTACCTTTATTACAAAAAAACTTCATTCTTGAGGGTATGGGGTTTATTTTAAACAATAATTTCTTCACTTTCCAGGAAGTTTTATATCGTCAATGCTGTGGTGTTGCCATGGGCTCGAAGGTAGCACCTACTTTTGCAAATTTGGTGATGGGGTTGTTTGAATTACAATTCATTTATTCCTCTGAATTATTCAAGCATGTCATTGTGTATAAGAGATACATCGATGACTTATTCATTATTTGGGATGATGTTGACAGCAACTATTCCTCCTTTTTGGGGGGTATAGAAAAGAACAATTGGGGCCTAAATTTTTCACCCACTGTGGCTGATTTATCTATTGACTTCCTGGACTTAACCATCACGCACTCGAATGGTATCATCCACACTAAAACCTTTTTTAAGAAAGTGGACAGCAATGGGTACATTGATTTCTCTAGTAACCACTATGACAAATGGTTGTTGAATGTACCAAGAAACCAGTTTCAGAGGATCAGGAAAAACTGCACATTAGACAAGGATTTTGAGGCTCAGGCCTCAATCCTAAAAGAGAGATTTTTGGATAAAAATTATCCCCTTACTACTATCAAGAGGGCATATCAGGCTACTAGAGGTTTGAAACAAATTGATCTTACCACTGAAAAAAACGTTGACTCCCCTGCTGATGAGGTTGACTCCAAGAATAAGTTCTCTGCCCACTTTTTGACTACCTTCAGCTGTGATGGGGACACTATCAAAAGCATCTTAAGGAAACATTGGAACATACTCCACAATGATCCATATTTGAAAGAGGTTCTACCTACCCACCCAGGGATCACGTACCGAAGGGCCTCTAGCCTAAAAAACCAATTGGCCCCCAGCAGGCTTAGGGACTTTTCTATTCCCTCCATTACAAATAAACCTATGGGTTCCTATAAATGCTTTGCTAAAAATTGCTTATGTTGTAAAACTATTCAGCATGAGAGGGTCAGTTTCGGTTTGGCCCCAGGTGGGGGGGATTTTCTTATAAAAGGACATCTCACTTGTCAATCCGATTTTGTCATTTACCTGATAGAGTGTGATTGTGATAAGCGTTATATTGGGAGAACTACTCAGGCACTACATAATAGAATTAACTCCCACAGACACAACATAAAAGTGGGTTTTATGCTTCATGGACTATCCCGACATACTACTCTATATCATGACAAAAAAATCAAACTAAAGGTCACCCCTATAGAATATATACCCCCATACATATCTAATCGGATAGAGGTTCTTAATAAGAAAGAAACATATTGGATTTATAAACTCAATACGTTAAAACCTCGTGGCCTCAATGAGGTCACGGATCTATTTTATTAAATACCATCGGGTTGTTTGTTTATATATTCATTTTGTTTTTAGCGCCTTAGTGCTTTTTACATTATATATTTTTTAATTTTTATGTTTTTATTAATTCTTGTAACATGGTGTATAGTTTCATTTTGTGCATCCTTTATAGGTTTTTAGCTATGTTTTATGCCAGGTCTATTTTATGCTTTTACTATCATCATGCATCATATCTATAAGTTTTTTTTGGGACACAGATTCATATCTGTTTTTTTATTAGCAATAATTGCCTCGAGCACACAATATATATATATATATATTTTTTTTTTTTTCCCCACACTCCTGAACTTTCTTGAACTCACTCACCACATCATGTTCCTAAGCGGTTCCTTGATCCTTGGACTTTTTTCCATCTGGAACCTAGGCTATGGATTTTTTTCTCTTATATATTTTTTTCACGGATTCAGGGCATTTTGACTGTTTCTTTTCTTCCATCACCCAGCAACAGTAATTGCCTTGTTGGCTGCGTGGTCTCATGCTCTCACTGATCTATCCTATATTCCCGGGTTTTCCAGCACTGACATGTCTAAGTGAGTTCTAGGCTCATTTCATGTCCTCCCTGCACATACATATGTATATTTTTTGAGAGATAATCATGATCACACACAGATCTATTATTTTTGGTGTTTTTATGTTTTGAGTAATTTCATTATTTCACGATCTGAGATATGTGTTATCGCCACTATAATTGATTTTATTTTTCACATCCTCCATGAAGTTACTTGTATTGCATCATGCTTCACTGCAATGCACCCTTTCCCGCCTTTTTTTTTTTTTGTCAGGGGCGGTCCTGTGATGTCATCAAATGTATTTATACTGTGTTAGTCTCCATTATGGTAGATTTGATGTGTTCTTATGCCTGATGGTCCTGAGGAAGGGAGATGAGACTCCAGAAACGCGTAGACCTGTGCAAAATAAAGATCCATTAATCTGAATACCTGAGAAGTGATCATTGGCACGGCTCAAAAAACCCCTATTTTCCTCTATTGTTCTCTGTTACCAGTTCCCAGAACACAGTGGCACATTAGATCACAACCCCGGACCCTAAGTCAGACCCCACTGCAAACCCGCGTCACCTGCACACAGTACGGAAACTAAAAACTACAAGAACCGGGGTTCCCAAGTATCTTCAGACCACGGGGATCCATCTTTAACAGTGCAAGAAGGAAGGACCCAGAGACTACCGGACTGGTCCTGACCTCCCAAGGATCCGGGATTGGCTGGGGCCCATCACGGCAGAGACCGGTACCCTTAGCTGCACTTGAACTGTGAGTAAAAGGACACACTCCAGCATTCTTTATCAAGCTTGGTAAAGTAAGCCAAAGTTCATCTGAAATGAGTAGCTTCTGCTGACATGAGTTAGCTGTTGTTTGATTCTATCTCGCCATGGAGCATGCACTTATGGATTTTAACATTTAACAATAAGCTTGATCTATTTTTACCCAAATTTGGAGCTGGATCCTAATTTTTCCCTTGGATTTTTAAACACTTGTTAGAGTAGTTTCCAGGCTCGTGTCACACCTGAATCACAGTTGGTCAGCTGGCGGCTTCTCATCATCATGTTATCAGCATGGCAAAACCTGTTATCTGACAAAGCACAGATTAATAACAAAAAGGAGGGAATTTACATTAGCATCCTCTGTATGAGCACTATTACCCTCACAGTGCTGCAAGAATGAAGAAACAAAAACAAAGTATCCTGGGACTATGTATAATAATGTAGTAATTTAAAACCTAAAACCTTAATCCTACAACATCACGCTGCCAACAGTACCTTAGTTAAAATATACAGTATGTCCTTTTGTGGTACATATCTCATTGCTATATTAAGTGATGTATTACAATGCCTGTACATAATAAAGTAATATTTCAATTCAAATAGCCTACTTCCGTGAAGAGATAGTGAAATGTGAAGAGTTCCAAAATAATTTTTTCAGACAACTTCTATTTTGATAAACCATTTTTCCGTACAATTTTATCGGTTTAACTAGCTCAATCCAAGACTGTAAGGTCGGGCATAAGCTGACCATCCAATACTTGACTAGCAACTTCCTAGCCAGAAACAAAGTCTCTCGTAAAAAATTCTTTATATAGTGATCCCATGCCCCTTCTTTTAGAAAACCAAACAGACAAATTAATTGGTGAAAAGAAACAGAAATAGATAAGGAAGATAATAAAGAGCAGCTTACATAGGACTAGAGTTGAGCGCGGTTCGCGGTTCTCCAGTTCTAAGCTCGAGTGATTTTGGGGGCTGTTCGAGATCGAACTAGAACTCGAGCTTTTTGCAAAAGCTCGATAGTTCTAGATACGTTCGAGAACGGTTCTAGCAGCAAAAAGCAGGGCTTTTTACAGCTATAGTGTGCAGGAGCCATCGCTGGCAGCCTGCCACAAGCTGGTAACCAAGATAAACATCGGGTATCCAAGAAAAGCGCTTTGGTTAGTAACCCGATGTTTATCTTAGTTACGTGCAGGAAGCCCACACTTCCCCGCTCAGCTCGCTCCGCCCCCTCCTGCCCGCGGCATGTACACATATACACACACACACGTACACATACATACACACACACACACACACACACATGGTCCCGCTCGGCTTACCTGCGGTGATGAAGTCCCGCCATCCCGACCTCAGCGCTGTCACTGTCCTCCATGGCCGCCGCTTGTCACATCACCTCTCGCTTCTGACCCGAGACTGACTAGCGGTGACGTCACGGACCTCTCGCGATATTTGGCTGTGAAGGCGCCGGTCATTGAACTCAGTGACAGGGGCTGTCAGTGTGCTGGAGATCAGCGCAGGTAATGTACCTCGCTGACAGCAGCACTTGTCACCCCCTGCAGTGACCTGGGCTGACCCATTGATGTTAGCTCAGGTCACTGCACTGCTCTTCCAGCCAATGGGGAACATCCTGCTCTTCATTGACTGGGACAGTGTGGATCGTCATGGCAACCCCTTGGATTACACCAGACCTGGATTTGTTTTTCATGCTAATAAATTGGTTAAAGAGGGAATGTTTTGGGGAGTGTTTTTTCAAATAAAAATGTGTTTGTCGTCTATTTTTTTTTATTACTGACTTGGTTGGTGATGTCGGGTATCTGATAGACGCCTGACCTCACCAACCCCAGGGCTTGATGCCAGGTGACATTACACATCTGGTATTAACCCCATATATTACCCCGTTTGCCACCGCACCAGGGCGCGGGATGAGCTGGGGTGAAGCACCAGGATTGGCGCATCTAATGGATGCGCCACTTCTGGGGCGGCTGCGGCCTGCTATTCTTAGGCTTGGGAGAGTCCAATAACCATGGACCTCCCTAGTCTGAGAATATCAGGCCCCAGCTGTCTGCTTTACCTTGGCTGGTGATCCAATTTTGGGGGACCCCTACGTGTTTTTTTTTTTAAATTATTTATTTAATTTAAAATAACAGCGTGGGGTGCCCTCAGTTTTGGATTACCAGCCAAGGTGAGGTTGCCAGCTGTGGTCTGCAGGCTGCAGCCGTCTGCTTTACCCTAGCTGGCTACAAAACTAGGGGGAACCCTACGTCATTTTTTTTTTCATTTTTTTTGGCTAAATACAAAGCTAAGCACCCCTTAGTGCCACATGAAAGGCACCAAAGGGTGCTCCACTTTTTCTCCATTTTTTTCTCCACTTTTTCTCCACTTTTTCTCCATTTATTCTCCATTTATTCTCCACTTTTTCTCCACTTTTTCTCCACTTTTTCTCCACTTTTTCTCCGTTCTTTTTCTATGGTCGGTCTACCCATTAGCTCTGCCATGCATACTGTAGCTCTACACCTACTGCACATGTTACTTTATGATTGACATCTCTTTCGTACCAGAGCTGTCTAAGTCTACTCTGACCCCATATTTGTCATTACTATATTGTCCTTGTACTGTATTATGACATTTGTATCATGTGTTTCATTTCTTGCTGTGTTGCAATTTTTTTGCTGCATCCCAATTGTACCTCTACATTGTTCGAGTTTATGTTATTGTTCTCTCACTCTTATGTGATACTGATTATTGTCATTTTTCATGATTACATGCAGATAAGTCCAATCTGACGAAGGCTCAGGCCGAAACGTCGTTTGTAACTTGTTTTGGACAAAAACATATATGCTTATGAAAAAAAAAATGTTCTTAATACGGACCAATAAAGAGTGATTTTGCATTACTATCCGTTGTGACTTACTGACTTAGTCTGGGAGATTTAGAGTGCCGAGGTTACTCACTAATTTTATCTATTATTACCTCTGAGCACCTATATACCAGTGAGCAGAGCTTCCTCTACAGTAGTTCTCCTGATTAGGCATGCCCTTACCTCATGAGCAGGGCATTGCAGCTTTGGTAGCAACCATTACGACATGGACTCTGCTGCTGTGGACCCGGGGAGAGTGAGTGCAGATTCATTGCACCCACACTCCTCACATGAAGGGTCCGCACTCCTAGAAAATGGGGGATACGTTCCCTGAGTGTCTCCCCCCCATATTCTAGACGGTCCAGAGTCGTCGTGGGACCCCTTTATTTTTTTCTTACAATAAATTGGTGAAAGAGGAAATGTTTTGGGGACTGTTTTTTCAAATAAATTTCTTTTGTCGATTTTTTTGTTTTTGTTAGTACTGACAGTTTATGATGTTGGGTATCTAATAGACGCCATGACATCACAAACTGCTGGGCTTGATCTCAGGTGACTTTACAGCTAGTATCAACCCGATTTATTACCCCGTTTGCCACTGCACCAGGGCACGGGATGAGCTGGGGTGAAGCGCCAGGATTGGCGCATCTAGTGGATGCGCCACGTCTGGGGTGCCTGCGGCCTGCTATTTTTAGGCTGTGAAGGCCCAATAACTATGGACCTTCCCACCCTGAGAATACCAGACCACAGCTGTCCGCTTTACCTTGGCTGGTGATCCGATTTGGAGGGGACCCTACTTTTTTTGTGTAATTATTAATATTTATAAAATAATTATAAAAAAGAGCCTGAGGGGACCTCCACATTGGATCCCCAACCACGGTAAAGCTGCCAGCTGTGGTTTTCAGGCTACAGCCGTCTGCTTTACCCTAGCTGGCTATCAAAAATGGGGGGACCCAACGTCATTTTTTTTTTTTAACTATTTTTTAAATAGAAAAAATTAATGGGCTTCCCTGTATTTTGATTGCCAACCAAGGTAACGGCAGGCAGATGGGGGTGGCAACTCATAGCTGTCTGCTTTATCTGCGCTGAGAATCAAAAATACCGTGGAGCGCTACGTCATTTTTTTAAAGATTTATTTTTACAGCACTGTGATGTCCAGCAATCAAAATACAGGGAAGCCCATTTTATTTTTAGTTATTTATATAAATAATTAAAAAAAATAAATATGGGCTCCCGCTGCATTTTTTGTATTGCTAGCTAAGGGTAATCCAAGCAGCTACTGGCTGCTAACCCCCACTGCTTGGTGTTACCTTCACTGGCAATGGAAAATCCAGGGAAGCATTTTTTATTTTTTTTGCCAAAAAACTACAAAAAAAGGACGTGAGTTTCGCCATATTTTTGTATGCTAGCCAGGTATAGCAGGCAGGTGCTGGAAGAGTTGGATACAGCGCCAGAAGATGGCGCTTCTATGAAAATGCCATTTTCTGAGGCGGCTGCAGACTGCAATTCGCAGCAGTGGGGCCCAGAAAGCTCAGGCCAACCTGTGGTGCGGATTCCAATCCCCAGCTGCCTAGTTGTACCTGGCTGGACACAAAAATGGGGCGAAGCCTACGTCATTTGTTTTCTAATTATTTCATGAAATTCATGAAATAATAAAAAAAGGGCTTCCCTTTATTTTTGGTTCCCAGCCGGGTACAAATGGGCAACTGGGGGTTGGGGGCAGCCGTACCTGCCTGCTGTACCTGGCTAGCATACAAAAATATGGCGAAGCCCACATAATTTTTTCAGGGGGCAAAAAACTTCTGCATACAGTCCTGGATGGAGTATGCTGAGCCTTGTAGTTCTGCAGCTGCTGTCTGTCTGTATGGAGAAGAGCAGACAGCAGCTGCAGAACTACAAGGCTCAGCATACTCCATCCAGGACTTAATTAAGGGATTTCACCAGCACAAAACTCCAGGCGTCTTGTTCTTTAAAATAAAAACTTCTTTATTTTCTTATCATTAAAAAGTCCATGCTATAATGGTTAGCCCATGTCAGAGAGGACGCGTTTTGAACATCCAGTTCTTATTCAGTCTCTAAACCATCTAGTCACAGAACTGTTTAAAAAGGGCTGAACTCAAACATGTGATCAAATGCAAGGAGAGAGCAAGACAATTACAAAAACATTAACCCATTACGTTGGATCACTCCATATAGTGCCATAACACTTATATACATACATAGTATTTAAGCAAGATTAATATGCAAACATCAATTCATTTCTTTTATTTAGACCCTTAGGAAATCTTGTGCCCATTAAAAACATCCATTTTATTTCTCTCTGAAAAAGGATATCTTTCAAATTTCCACCTCTTCTAGGTAGTTTGATTTTTTCAATGGCATTAACTTTCATGCCTTTCAAATCACCTGCATGTGCGTCACGAAAATGTTGAGACGCTCCTGATAATTTTCTGGTGGTGGCATTATTCACATCATAGATGTGTTCAGATATCCTCTTTCTGAGGGAACGACAAGTGCTGCCTATATATTGTAACTGACAAATAGTACAAGATATTAAATAAACCACATGGTCTGAACTGCAGTTTATAAGTGACCTTATTTTATAAGTTTTTTTGTCAGTAAATGAGGAAAAATTTTTTACATTTAACATATAACCGCATAGTCCACATGATCTGTGGCCACATTTAAACGAACCTGTACTAGGTAACCAATTGCCGGTATTTTTTTCTCCATTAGTGGAACCGCACCTGTTCATGTGATCACTAGGTGATAACATGGATCCCAATGTAATGTTCCTTTTTGAAACAAACTTAACTCCATTTTTTAAGATTTGATATAATGTGTCATCTGTAGATAAAATGGGTAAATATTTTTTGATAATTTTAATTACATCATAATAGTTCTTACTGTATGTTGTTGAAAAAACAACTGACAATTCTTTCTGGGAACTGTCTTTGATTTTATTCATGTCCAAATATTGTGACCTACTCACTTTATTCGCCTTAGTTTTGGCTTTTTGGAGATTTTTCATTTTATAACCTCTTGCTAAAAACCTTTTTTCAATAATGTTGCATTCCACCTCAAAACCATTTTGGGTATTGCAACACCTCCTGGCACGGACGTATTCACCTGTAGGGATGTTATTTATAACATGCTTTGGATGGCAGCTCCCCGCATGTAATAGTGAGTTGCCTGATATGGGTTTTCTATAGAGGCTGCAATTAATTTCTCCATTATCACCCTTCCCATGAAATTGTATATCCAAAAAATTAATTTTTGATACATCATGAAAAAAAGTGAAAAAAAGATTATGGGCGTTATTATTGATGTAAAATATGAAATCCTCAATTTTTTTGTTTGGATTTTGCCATACAATAAGTACATCATCTATGAATCTCAGATATAATGCTATATCCGAGAAAAAAGGATTACATTGATTAAAGATATATTGTTCTTCCCACCAAAACATGAATATGCCCGCTAATGAGGGGGAAAATCGTGCGCCCATTGAACATCCCTGCAACTGAACATATCCTTTATTTAGAAAGGTGAAATAGTTGTTCTTAAGTAAAAATTCAGTCACATCCACCAAATAATTTTGTAGTTCAAGTGAGTAGTCAGAATATTTGTTGAGCAAATCCCTCAAGGCCAAAATGGCAAGAGAATGTGGAATGGATGTATACAGTGATTGCACATCACAAGTTAACCAACTGTAGTTATCCTGCCATTTCATCTGAGAGATAATATTCAACACATGTTTGCTATCCAATACATAGCCAGGAGACATTTTGGGAAGAAATTGGAGGTGGTTGTCCAACCACTCTGCCAGATGTTCAGTGTAAGAATCGATACCTGAAACAATTGGTCTCATTTTTGGGGGAAATTGATTTTTATGTGACTTGGGTAAGGCATGTAATAGTGGTATTAAACAATGAGAGGGATTAAGATAATCTCTCAATTTTTCATCCATTAAACCCAAATGTAAGCCTTCCTCTAAAATTTTCTCCAAAGATTTTTTTATGCCTGCAGCGGGGTCATGATCGACTCTCCTGTAGGTATCACAATCCTGTAACATAGTCAATACCTCCCTTTCATAAAGTCCTGTGTCCAAAACTACGACTGCCCCCCCCTTGTCAGAATTTTTTATTATGATGTTCAAGTTTTTTTGCAGGGAAATAACCGCATCTTTTTCAGTTTTAGACAAATTTTGAACCATAGGTTCTTGTAAATGAGAAAGAGCAGTTAATTCTTTTTATACTATATTCTGAAAGTCAGTCATCTGATCACACCTCGAGGGGATGGGATAAAAACTTGGATTAGGAACATTAAAATGGGAAACCGCACAATGTGAATTAGATCTGGTACCACTATCACTTGATAAATCATGCAAACTTTGTAAAGCCATTTGTTCTTTGAATGACATAGGAGAGAAAAATGTGTCGGCTGATGCATCTGAAACATTAGGAACATTAGACCCATTTTCATCTTGAAACAAGTGTTTTTTTACTGTTAATTTTCGAATGAACTTATTAACATTTAATATTGTTTTAAAAAGGTCAAACCTCTTATTGGGAACAAAATTTAAACCCCTTTTCAAAACACTTATTTCACTACTGTTTAAAATGCATGCCGACATATTTATGACAGAAAATATATTATTATCAATATTCATTTCCTCTTCCCCCTCGTATAATGATTGTGTTGATACACATGACTTTCTATGTTTGCGGCCGCTCCTCCTTGTTTTTTTCGATTTTTCTGGAAAACCGGCTGATTTTTCAAGTTTTTTGACACACTTGATGAAGTTGATGAAGATGATTAATTGCAGCCTCTATAGAAAACCCATATCAGGCAACTCGCTATTACATGCGGGAAGTTGCCATCCAAAGCATGTTATAAATAACATCCCTACAGGTGAATATGTCCGTGCCAGGAGGTGTTGCAATACCCAAAATGGTTTTGAGGTGGAATGCAACATTATTGAAAAAAGGTTTTTAGCAAGAGGTTATAAAATGAAAAATCTCCAAAAAGCCAAAACTAAGGCGAATAAAGTGAGTAGGTCACAATATTTGGACATGAATAAAATCAAAGACAGTTCCCAGAAAGAATTGTCAGTTGTTTTTTCAACAACATACAGTAAGAACTATTATGATGTAATTAAAATTATCAAAAAATATTTACCCATTTTATCTACAGATGACACATTATATCAAATCTTAAAAAATGGAGTTAAGTTTGTTTCAAAAAGGAACATTACATTGGGATCCATGTTATCACCTAGTGATCACATGAACAGGTGCGGTTCCCCTAATGGAGAAAAAAATACCGGCAATTGGTTACCTAGTACAGGTTCGTTTAAATGTGGCCACAGATCATGTGGACTATGCGGTTATATGTTAAATGTAAAAGATTTTTCCTCATTTACTGACAAAAAAACTTATAAAATAAGGTCACTTATAAACTGCAGTTCAGACCATGTGGTTTATTTAATATCTTGTACTATTTGTCAGTTACAATATATAGGCAGCACTTGTCGTTCCCTCAGAAAGAGGATATCTGAACACATCTATGATGTGAATAATGCCACCACCAGAAAATTATCAGGAGCGTCTCAACATTTTCGTGATGCACATGCAGGTGATTTGAAAGGCATGAAAGTTAATGCCATTGAAAAAATCAAACTACCTAGAAGAGGTGGAAATTTGAAAGATATCCTTTTTCAGAGAGAAATAAAATGGATGTTTTTAATGGGCACAAGATTTCCTAAGGGTCTAAATAAAAGAAATGAATTGATGTTTGCATATTAATCTTGCTTAAATACTATGTATGTATATAAGTGTTATGGCACTATATGGAGTGTTCCAACGTAATGGGTTAATGTTTTTGTAATTGTCTTGCTCTCTCCTTGCATTTGATCACATGTTTGAGTTCAGCCCTTTTTAAACAGTCCTGTGACTAGATGGTTTAGAGACTGAATAAGAACTGGATGTTCGAAACGCGTCCTCTCTGACATGGGCTAACCATTATAGCATGGACTTTTTAATGATAAGAAAATAAAGAAGTTTTTATTTTAAAGAACAAGACGCCTGGAGTTTTGTGCTGGTGAAATCCCTTAATTACTTCCTATGCATATGGACTGGCTCTCCAAATCTCTTCTCCGTGCACAGCCCAGGATTACTGGCTTCCATTGCACAGGTGAGCTGGGCAAAAAACTTTTTTACTATCCATCCAGGACTGTATGCAGAATTTTTTTGCCCACCAAAAAAATGACGTGGGCTTCGCCATATTTTTGTATGCTAGCCAGGTACAGCTGGCAGCCACGGGCTGCCTCCAACCCCTAGTTGCCTATTTGTACCCGGCTGGGAACCAAAAATATAGGGAAGCCCGTTTTTTTTTAATTATTTCACTTATTTCATGAAATAATTAAAAAACAAATGACGTGGGCTTCGCCCCATTTTTGTGTCCAGCCGGGTACAACTAGGCAGCTGGGGATTTGAATCCGCAGCACAGGTTAGCCCGAGGTTTCTGGGCGCCTCTGCTGCAGATTTCAGTCCGCAGCCGTCCCAGAAAATGGCGCTCTCATAGAAGCGCCATCATCTGGCGCTGTATCCAACTCTTCCAACAGCCCTGGAGCCGGGTGGCTTGTTGGGTAATCATGAGTTAATACTGGCTTTGTTTTACTAGCCAGTATTAAGCCAGAGATTCTTAATGTCAGGCACGTTTGACCCGGCCATTAAGAATCTCCAATAAAGGGTTAAAAAAAACACCACATAGAGAAAAAATACTTTAATAGAAATAAATACACAGACACATTAGAGACTCCATCTTTATTACCCCCTGTCAGCCCTCCACGATCCTGCTCTTCTGTCTTCTTTCTTTCTAGTGTAGTAGTAGTGACGATTGTAGTGAGGAAGGATGAGATTCACCAGCTCATCACTTGGGGCTGGGGAACCTCATCCTCACTACAATCATCACTACAATCGGGAAGCAGCGTGCAGCCTTCACTCCGTGAGTGATCAGTGCTGGCTGCTAGCGGTAACGCTGACAGACGCGTTACCATAGCAACGGTGCTCTCGGAGCCGCGGTTAGCGGTGACGTCACCGCTAACTGCGTTGCTATGGCAACGGTGATCTCCGTTAATGACCGGCTGTGTCAGCCGGTCCCTAACGGAACGGGGAGTCGACCGTGTGCTAGAGCATGTCGCCGGTACACGGCGATACACATATGTGCACCGTGTACCGGAGAGATGCACTCGCAGGTCCTACATGACGTGTCATAGTCATGTGACCAGTCTGTAGCCAATGAGATAATAGCCACGTGACTGGTCACATGGCTATTTTGACGTCACGATAGGTCCTGCATCTCTGCTGGCAGTGCTGGTCACCGGGAGGATTCAGCGATCATCGGATGGAATAGCGGCAGGAGACAGAGTGCAGAAGGGATCGCGAGGACCGGTAAGTGTTATGGCAATGTTTATTAACTGTTTGTGTACATTTATCATGCATTTTTATGTCTTTGTGATTGCCTCCCATTATAGCCTATTGGTTCGAGTTTGGTTCGTCGAACGTTCGACGAACCGAACTCGATCGGGACCCCCGTTCGGCGAACCGGCCTCGAGCCGAACCGGGACCGGTTCGCTCATCTCTACATAGGACATATATTGATAAAAAAGAAATCAAAGAAAATAAACAGCCACTACCAACATAAGATCAGTCTAAGCAATAGGAGGATACAGCCAAGCCCTTTACTTTTGTTTGGGAGAAGTGGAGTGTCTGTCCTGTGTGGTGCACTTATATAGTACTGGGCAGCCCACCTGATGTACTAGTATGGGTGTCATCAATAGGTTGAAAGACAAACACTCTGCCACACACGTGTGACTAGCGCCCTAAGGTTGTGCCATACCTCTGCTCTGTTTGTGTATATATATTTGTGTTTCTTCAGATATTTTGTCATACCATGCCTGATGAAGAGATCTGAGATGTCTCAAAAGCTTGCTTTGTAACATCATCTTATTTTGCTCCCACCAGCCCAGAAGGATATTTGTGTAAATTGGCATGCAGGGACTTCCCATTGTGGTCCCCTGCACTGGTGGAGGTATTTTTTATCTTGACATTTTATCTTGTGGACAGGATCGCATGAGAAATTTGAGAATTTTATTGAAGAACTTAACATTAACGACAAACGTTTAAGGTTCACATTTGAATTGCACCAAAATGATTTGCTGTTTCTGGATGTACATATTAAATAAAAACAATCAGATATTAAAAACCAACAGCCTCAAACAATTTATTTCAGTGTAAACGCCATCACTCCGTCCTCTTAAAAAGGGGTATACCAAAAAGGCATAAAACTGCTCAGACACTGAAGGATTTAAAGGGAAGGTATCGCATTTTTTTATTTTTGTATTAAAAATAGTGATTATGAAATCAAGTATTTCTAATACAAAATGAAAATTGCAGCTTATTTAGTTTTTATGTAATTCTTAAATTCTTATTTTACTGGAGGCACTGGGGGCTGCCATGCTGGATTTGCTGTGTGTGTAACGACAGTAACTCCTTCCTTTATGGCAGCCCCTGTGCATAGACTCTGATATTCGGGCTCCGACCCCATGATGTTCGTTACAGTGGGCGGCTGCTGTGACCTGGACGCGCCCCATGGGCTGTCCAGAACACAGCAGAGGGAGGAGTTCAGCGCCATTATTGTGGAGCTCACAGCGTGTGCTGTTTGCTCCACTTTACCTCTGTCACCCGCCGGGATGTGTGAGTACAGGCCGCCTCCCCTCGTTACTGTCTCCAATGACCTGCGCGAGGATCACATGGGAAGCATGTGATATCTCCGGATGTTGTGAGTGTGTGCGCGCAATTGTACAGGTATGTGAGATATTGTGAGTGTATGCAATCGGATGTGTGAGTGTATGCGATCGGATGTGTGAGTGTATGCGATCGGAAGTGTGAGTGTATGCGATCGGGTGTGTGAAATATCGGCCGGACACAGGGGAGGATGGCATGCATCACAGCTGCCTGGAGCGCCCACCTGAGGTCACAGGGAGGAATGATATGAAAGGTGTGTGTGTGTGTGGCACAAGGTCCCCATCAGGGGTGATTGTGTGTGTGTGTGTGTGGCACAAGGTCCCCATCAGGGGTGATTGTGTGTTGTGTAGCATAAGGTCCCCATCAGGGGTGATTGTGTGTGTGTGTGTGTGTGGCACAAGGTCCCCATCAGGGGTGATTGTGTGTGCGTGTGTGGCACAAGGTCCCCATCAGGAGTGATTGTGTGTGTGTGTGTGTGTGTGTGTGTGTGCACGCGCGCGCCACTGCATGTGAGTACCTGTGTGTGTACCGGTGCTACTGTCTGCAGGGTTGTGTATCTAATTCTATCCTGTGTGATACTGTCTGCTGAGCCGTGTATCTAATCCTCTCCTGTGTGATACTGTCTGCTGAGCTGTGTATCTAATCCTATGTTGTCTGATACTGTCTGCACGGCTGTTTATCTAATCCTCTCCTGTGTGATACTGTCTGCAGGGCTGTGTATCTAATCCTATCCTGTGTGATACTGTCTGCTGAGCCGTGTATCTAATCCTATCTTGTGTGATACTGTCTGCTGAGCTGTGTATCTAATCCTCTCCTGTGTGATACTGTCTGCTGAGCTGTGTATCTAATCCTATCCTGTGTGATACTGTCTGCTGAGCTGTATAAAAACAAAAAAGTGAGCCGGAGTATGAGATGGTATGCATGGTACTTGTGAGACCATGTTCACACTGGCCATAAGACAGTCTTATGGCCAGTGTGAACATGGTCTCACAAGTTCCATGTATACCATCTCATACTCCGGCTCACTTTTTTGTTTTTATGTAGTTTTTTTGTATTCAGTACAAACAGGGAGTGGCCCCCTTCTCAGTGAGCTGGACATTTCATTCTGTGAATCCCCCTGACTGTGTGTGTCCTGTTGGGACCCGGTCGCTCTCAGCCCTTAGCCACATTGAGGCCTATTTTAGACCCATGGTAAGGTTTTAATATTAGAGAGTGTAGGTACTATCCCAACTGGGTACACCTTGGCGTTGGTGGGATAGCTTTATGCTTTTTTTGATCAAAACCAGTGTTTACTAAGTACCCTATGTTTTTATGCACTGTGCTTTTATTTAGTTACAGCAGGGTATTTTTTCACAATTTTTTCCTTGGTTTCTCTTTGTCTGCTGAGCTGTGTATCTAATCCTATCCTGTGTGATACTGTCTGCAGGGCTGTGTATCTAATCCTATCCTGTGATACTGTCTGCTGAGCTGTGTATTGTGATTTGTGATTCTGTGTATTTGTGTGATATTTGTGTATTTGTGATTCTGTCTGCTGAGCCATGTATCTAATCCTGTCCTGTGTGATACTGTCTGCTGAGCCGTGTATCTAATCCTGTCCTGTGTGATGCTGTCTGCTGAGCCGTGTATCTAATCCTGTCCTGTGTGATACTGTCTGCACAGCTGTGTATCTAATCCTATCCTGTGTGATACTGTCTGCAGAGCCGTGTATCTAATCCTATCCTGTGTGATACTGTCTGCTGAGCTGTGTATCTAATCCTCTCCTGTGTGATACTGTCTGCTGAGCCGTGTATCTAATCCTATCGTGTGATACTGTCTGCTGAGCTGTGTATCTAATCCTCTCCTGTGTGATACTGTCTGCTGAGCTGTGTATCTAATCCTCCCCTGTGTGATGCTGTCTGCTGAGCCGTGTATCTAATCCTCTCCTGTGTGATACTGTCTGCACAGCTGTGTATCTAATCCTATCCTGTGTGATACTGTCTGCTGAGCTGTGTATCTAATCCTACCCTGTGTGATACTGTCTGCTGAGCTGTGTATCTAATCCTCTCCTGTGTGATACTGTCTGCAGGGCTGTGTATCTAATCCTATCCTGTGTGATACTGTCTGCAGAGCCGTGTATCTAATCCTATCCTGTGTGATACTGTCTGCAGAGCCGTGTATCTAATCCTATCCTGTGTGATACTGTCTGCAGAGCCGTGTATCTAATCCTATCCTGTGTGATACTCCTGCTGTCCTTGGTGACACTTTAGACATTTCTGGTCACCAGGAAAATGACTGTGCATTGTGTCCTTACATGTCATTCTCTGTTATCAGTTGCAAACACTCAGATTAGGAGAGGGGGAGGTGTGTCATCACATACAGGAGAGCAGACTCCGCCCACTTTACGGCAGGCTGTAATCTGAGCTTTTTATACAGTGGAAATTCAGTAGGATTTCAGCAGCTGCTCCCCCTAGTGTATAACAGTGGAAAATATCAAACTTTTTAATTTTTTTTTTATATTTTGCACAATTAAAAAAAATAATAATATTTAAACAAAACATTTAAACATTATTACTTTACATTTTTTCAGTTATTATTTTTTTTTTGACGATACCTTCCCTTTAACCCCATAGCGACGGCCTAACGTCTCAAGACGTCGGAAAAACAGGGTACTTATTCTGTTCCGACGTCTTGAGACGTCAGGCCGGAAAAAGCTTGTAGCGCCCCCCAGTGACGGAAAATCTCGGGGGTTTCAGCTACCGGAGGTAGCTGAGACCCCCAAGATTATGAATCGGGGTGTTTTTTTTGGACCCCGATAATGTGATCGCCGGTATACACCGTATACCGCCGGTCACATTAAAAAAAAAAAATTGGCAAATAATACTGATTTCTTTCTCATCTGACATGATCAAACATGTCAGATGATAAAGAAATATAAGCCCCTAGTGCCCCCAAAGCCCCCGGTACCGGAGAAATCAACCCCCCCCCACCTCCACCGGACATCCAAAATGGCGCCGAAGCGCGGCGAAAACTGCCGCCGCCGCCAGCTCTGCATTCATTTCCCTCCGATCTGAAATGATCAAACATTTCAGATCGGAGGCAAATGTCCTCCCCCTGATCCCTCCTCCGGTACACCGGAGATCTCTGGTCCCCCGGAGCCCCCTCCGGTTCTCCAGAGCTTGCAAGATGGCGCCGACGCGCGCTGAAAACTGCTGCTGCCGCTGCCAGTGCATTCATTTCCCTCTGATCTGAAATGATGAAACATTTCAGATCGGAGGGAAATGTCCTACCCCTGACCCCTCCTCCGGTCCACCGGAGCCCTCTGGTTTACTGGAGCCCCCTCCGGTTCTCTAGAGCGCTCCCCCTCCCCCCCCCCCTCCGAAGCATGCAAGATTGCGGCGCACAGCGCGCGGCCGCATTCATCCTGCTCTTTCTGCCGCATGTGACACGTCACATGCGGCAGAAAAGTTGTCCCCAGGTCCCCCGGTCAGCCCCGTTACCTGGCTGGTGATCCGTCCCGCGATCACGCCGCCTAATTCTTCTTGAATGCTGGCGGCGCATGCGCAGACAGCGGCTGTCAGCTGGATCCCTGCAAGCAGGGACGCTGACGTCGCTGCTGCACAGGCTGCTCCACTGTGGACCGGGGGAGAGTGAGTGCAGTGATCTGCAGCCACACTCCTCACATGGAGAGGCTGCTGTTCCGAAAATGGGAGGCACGTTCTGTGAGCGTGCCCCTCATATTCTGGAATGAGGTTACTGCAGGTCACTCTGCCCTAAGTTGGACCGGGGCAGTGTGAGTGCAGTATTCTCAGATTACTGCACCCACACTGCTCATGGAGAGCTTGCGCTTCCAGAAAATGGGGGATACGTTCCCTGAACGTGCCTCCCATATTCTAGAAGGTCCAGAGTCGCCGAGGGACGCTGACGTCGCTGCTGCACAGGCTGCTCCACTGTGGACCGGGGGAGAGTGAGTGCAGTGATCTGCAGCCACACTCCTCACATGGAGAGACTGCTGTTCCAGAAAATGGAGGGTACGTTCTGTGAGCGTGCCCCTCATATTCTGGAGTGAGGTTACTGCAGGTCACTCTGCCCTAAGTTGGACCGGGGCAGTGTGAGTGCAGTATTCTCAGATTACTGCACCCACACTGCTCATGGAGAGCTTGCGCTTCCAGAAAATGGGGGATACGTTCCCTGAACGTGCCCCCCATATTCTAGAAGGTCAAGAGTCGCCGAGGGACCTCCAAAATGGATTACAGCGACCGAAATTTATTTATTTTCAATAAATTGGTGAAAGAGGAATGTTTCGGGGAGTTTTTTTTTTAAATAAATTTTTTTTTTGTCTTTATTTTTTTCTATTACTTGACTGGGCTAGTAATGTCGGGTATCTGTTTAGATGCCGTGACATCACTAACCCCAGGGCTTGATGCCAGGTGACATTACAGCTGGTATCAACCCCGTATATTACCCCGTTTGCCACCGCACCAGGGCGCGGGATGAGCTGGAGCGAAGCGCCAGGATTGGCGCATCTAATGGATGCGCCACTTCTGGGGCGGCTGCGGCCTGCTATTTTTAGGCTGGGAAGAGTCCAATAACCATGGCTCTTCCCACCCTGAGAATACCAGACCCCAGCTGTCCGCTTCACCTTGGCTGGTGATCTAATTTGGGGGGGACCCCACGTTTTTGTTTTTTTGTTTTTTTTAAAAAAAAACGCCTGGGGAGCCCTCCAAATTGATCACCAGCTAAGGTGAAGCTCTCAGCTGTGGTTTGCAGGTTACAGCTGTCTGCTTTACCCTAGCTGGCTATCAAAAATAGGGGGGACCCCACGTCGTTTATTTTAATTATTAATTTTTTGGGGGGCTAAATACAAGGCTAGGCACCCTTTAGTGCCACATGAAAGGCACTAAAGGACGCCAGCTTAGAATATGCAGGGGAGTGGGACATTATATATGTTTGACATCTATCCATTCATCCATTGTAGCATTTTAGGCTATGTGCCCACAATCAGGGTTTGCAGCATTATGGGCGCAGAGTGTTTTCCCTGCATCCATAGTGCTGCATTGTGCAGTAGAAGCACAGTGGAAGGATTTTTAGAAATCTCATGCCCACTGGGCTTCTTTTCTCCGCAGCATAAACCGACCTGTGGTGCAGCTTCCCGAGCCTCAGCATGTCAATTTATGCTGCGGAGACAAGAGTGTTCTCTGCAGGTAGAATAGAGCTAAAGTCCACAGCAGCCTGAACCCAAATCGTGGGCATGGGCAGCTGCGTTCTCCCGTGGACAACACTCACATCTCTGCAGGAAGGTTGACACTCTGTACTAGACGCCGTGTCGCTGGATCATGGCCACATAGCCTAAAAGTTCATATTTTTGTGAAGTACCTGTGGATTCAAAATGCTTACTATACTCCTGAATAAAATCCAGTTTCCAAAATGGGGTCACTTGTGGGGGGTTTCTGCTGTATAGGTACCCAAGGGGCCCTGCTAATGTGACATGGTGCCCGCAATTTATTTCAACTTTTCCAGAATTCAAATGGTGCTCCTTCCATTCCAAGCCCTCCCATTTATCCAAACAGAGGTTTTTGGCCACATGTGGGGTATCCCTGTGCTCATAAGACATTGGATAACAAGCTGTGGGGTCCACGGTTTGTTGTTGCCTCATGAAAAAGTAACAAATATGATGCTTAAGCAACATTTTTGTGAAAAAAATGAAAATTTTCAATATGGCAACCTAAGCTTATCAAATTCTGTGAAGTACTCTTGGATTCAAACTGCTCACTATACACCTAGATAAAAGCCTTGAGGTGTCTTGTTTCCAGAATGGGGTCACTTGTGGGGGACCTCCACTGTTTAGGCACCTTAGGGGCTCTCCAAATGCAACATAGCGTCCGTTAATGATTCCAGCCAATTGTGCAGTCAAATGGCGCTCCTTCCCTCCCGAGCCCTGCTGTGCACCCAAACAGTTGATTTTCATCACACATAAGGTATCAGCATACTCAGGAGAAATTGCACAATAAATTTTATGCTGAATTTTTTTCCTTTTACACTTGTAAAAAAATAGCTACCTGGTTGAAGTAACAATTTTGTGGTAAAAATGTATTATTTTATTTTCACAGCTCAACATTATAAACTTCTGTGAAGCACCTGAGGGTTCAGGGTACTCACCAAACATCTAGATAAATTCCTTCAGGGGTCTATTTTCCAAAATGGGGCCACTTGTGGGGGACCTCCACTGTTTAGGCACCTCAGGGGCTCTCCTAATGCAACATAGCGTACGCTATTGATTACAGCCAATTTTGCAGTCAAATGGCACTCCTTCCCTTCCGAGCCCTGTCATGCGCCCAAACAGTTGATTTCCACCACATATAAGGTATCGCCAAACTCAGGTGAAATTGCACAATAAATTTCATGGTGATTTTTTTTCCTGTTACCCTTGTGAAAAAAAAAGCTACCTGGTTGAAATAACAATTTTGTGGTAAAATTTTATTTTTTTTATTTTCATGGCTCAACGTTATAAAATTCTGTGAAGCACCTGGGGGTTCAGGGTACTCACCAAACATCTAGATAAATTCCTTGAGGGGCCTAGTTTCCAAAATGGGGTCACTTGTGCGGGGTTTCTGCTGTTTAGGTACCTTAGGGGACCTCCAAATGTGACATGGTGCCCGCAATCTTTTTCAGCCAAATTTCCTTTCCAAAATTCAAATATTGCTCCTTTCGTTCCAAGCCCTCCCATTTGTCCAAACAAAGGTTTCAGACCACATGTGAGGTATCACCGCGCTCATAAAAAAGTGGTTAACAAACCTTGAGGTCAAATTTTTGGAATTACCTCTTGAAAAAGTGAGAAAATTGATGCTAAAGCAACATTTTTGAGAAAATGTATTAAAATTTTCAATGTGACAACGTAACGTTAACAAAATCTGTGAAGTACCTGTGGATCTAAAATGCTCACTATACCCCTAGATAGAAGCCTTGAGGGGTCTAGTTTCCAAAATAGTGTCACTTGTGAGGGATTTCGTCTGTTTAGGTACCTTAGCGGACCTGTAAATGCAACATGGTGCCCGCAATCTATTTCAGCCAAATTTGCTTTCCAAAATTCAAATATTGCTCCTTCTGTTCCGAGCCCTCCCATTTGTCCAAACAGAGGTTGCTGACCACATGTGGGGTATCGGCGCGCTGATACGAAAGTGGGGAACAAGTTTTGGGGTCCATTTTGTTGTGTTATTTCTTCTAAAAGGGAATAAATTTGGGTTAGAGCAACATTTTTAGGTAAAATTTAATTTTTGCTTTTTTTCATTCCACATTGCTTTTGTTCATGTGAAGCACCTGAAGGGTTAATAAACTTCTTGAATGTGGTTTTGAGTACTTTGGGGGGTGCAGTTTTTAGAATGGTGTCACTTTTGGGTATTTTCTATCATCTTGGCCTCTCAAAGTCCCTAAAAAAAGGTTTTGTAAATTTTGATGTAAAAATGAGAAATTGCTGATAAACTTTGAACCCCTCTAACTTCCTAACAAAAAAAATTTTGTTTCCAAAATTGTGCTGATGTAAAGTAGACAAGTGGGAAATGTTATTTATTAACTATTTTGTGTCACAGAAATCTCTGGTTTAACGGTATAAAAATTCAAAAGTTGAAAATTGCTAAATTTTCAAAATTTTTGCCAAAATTCAATTTTTTTCATAAATAAAGCAAAAAATATTGTCCTAAATTTGATACTAACATGAAGTCCAATATGTGATGAAAAAACAATCTCAAAATCACCAGGATCCGTTGAAGTGTTCCAGAGTTATAACCTCATAAAGTGACACTGGTCAGAATTGCAAAATTTGGTCTGGTCATTAAGGTGAAAATTAGCTCCGTCACTAAGGGGTTAAGGTACAGGTGTTTGAACTGAGTGAAAGATTTGGACAACAAGAGTACCTGGAGGAATTTCTGAGTGCAGCCTTTAGACATGTCTTAGGAAAGGAGAGACAATTCCTTATACTTCCAGAGGCTAAACAAGAAAGAGACAACATCATGAGATTGACAAGTACATATGATAGCAGGTCGACCCAGGTGTATAAAATCCGATGGAGGCATTGTGGGATCATACGAGTGGATCCAGAAGTGGCAGGGATCTTCCATGAGCACCACAAAAGTGACATATAGGAAGGAACAGTTACTTCATTATAGGTTGGTCCACAGTCACTATACTAGACCTAAACAAACAGAGACATGTATCTTTTGCAACTGGGTTGCACCTAGCAAAATGTTCCTGAGTGCACTGTCAGGAAAATAATTTTTGTTATGAGGGTGTTTCAAACTGCAAGACAATAGGCGTAATATATATGGCCATGTGCACATGTAACGGGGTGCCAGGGGTGCCTCCGGCCTTGTAGTCGTGGCACTTGCTAGCAGGCTTACCCCTGGCTCCGCCGTCACTATCGGGACGGGAGATGTCTCGGTGGGGCAGAGTGTGGTGGTGCAGATGTCGTCCGACGTATAAACACTTTCCAGGCATGATCCGGTGCAAACAAAAGGCATTCTTTATTACACAGTTCTTCACACAACCGGCAGTTATAGATGATACTTCACACTTCCTTTAGCTGAGGGAAAGCCTGTCCTGACATCTCCTCCAGTGGGGATGTGCCCGGCTACTCTACTTCACCTGGCTTCCACTTATGGCTACCCACAGCCCGGACCCACACCGGGACTGCTTCGCACTATGAGGTTCCGCCCGCTCCTTTTCTCTCCGGCTTCCCTGTTCTTCCAGCTCCCTTCTTTCTTTCTTTCTTTCTGCCCACTCAGCTCCACACTCTGCCCCTGGCTGTTTCTTCTCTCCCGTCCCGGACACAACTGACTTCAACACACACACACTTCTCTCTCTAAGCTGCCGGCTCCTCCTCTCTCCTGCCCTGTTTCTATGGGGACAGCCGTCCCACCCGGGCTCTAGGGGAAAACCCACTGCACAGTAAAAACATGTTTATTAATAACATCAACAGTAACTACCCCAGAGTGAGGTATCTTCAGGGGGAAACTGCACCTCCTTGTAAGGGGTCTGCCCACCCCTTACACACATACCCCCTTAATTATTATATACACAATACAAGGAGGGAATTGAGAAAATGCATCAGAGAGCATTTGGAACATATAAAACACAAAAGGGACATAATGGAGATTTATCTTTCCCTGTTTTAGAAGTGATCAGAAAACATAAAATCATACATTGCTAAGGTTTGAAGGGATCTCCAGAGTCATTGTGTCCAACCCCCTGCTCAATGCAGGATTCATAAACCATCTCAGACAGATGTCTGTCCATCCTATTGTTCCACTCTATCACCCTCACTATCAATTGTTTTTTTCTAATATCTGCAGAAGGTACCTGTGACCCGTTCCATGGCCCAGGAGCTGGGGTCGAGGGAAACCGTCAAAAGGAGACGCATAGATGGAAACGCCGGCCTTGACCTTTGAAGTATCCAGGATCGGCTGAAGCCAATCACCGCGTAGCTTGGTGCTCCAACGGCAGTGTGCTTCCAGTGAGTAAAGAAGTTGAACTGCGCCCTCTGTGTTGTCCCGTTACTGCCTTCTCTTTCAACATCGCGCCCCTTCGCCATAGGCAAATACCACTCCTATCATCCTCTCTGGGCAAAAGCTCTGCCTGTGGAGACCTGTGACATCTGAGCTGCGTTATCATCCGCCCCAGAAGACAGAAGACCCACAGCGGCGGCTAATAATTGGCTGCACACCACAGGTGGCATCACAAACAACTACCCCCATCGTCCCCATCCCCAGCTTTATGGACACCGGCTGTTGGTTCTGCAATTTCCTATCTCTTTCAGTACCCTTTGACGTAATTCATTTGGACCAGGAGATTAAAATTAATTTAAGTAAGCTGTGTTCCCTCACTATCTCACTGTTCATAGATAGTGTGATTTATTTTATTTCTTCTATAATACAGTGAAGATCAGTTGATGTTACATTTTCTTTCTTAGAGAAAACAGATGCAAAGTAGAAATTTAAAAATTTGGCCTTCTCAACATCATTTTAAACAGTTTCAACCTTTTCATGCTGGAAAGGGGGATTGGGATAAACTGATTCTTCAAAAGGAGACCCAGTAGATCTTTAGGATGAAAACAGTGACATCTAAGGGGTTAAATGAAAACCTGATTTATGGCTGCTCCCTATAAAGTTCATGATTTTTGTTAGTCCAAAATTGAAAAAATTCATAATCTGTTTGAACTCTATATGGGCCTAAGAAATGTCCTTTGATTGAGGTTCAACTTTTGATTAACATTAAGAGGTGGAGCTACTATTATTATTTTAATATCTATCTATCTATCTATCTATCTATCTATCTATATATATATATATATATATATATATATATATATATATATATATATAAAATTAACCCTCAGAGTTAATTATAAAGGATTGGTGGTCTTGTTCCTGTATATAGTATGTAGTATTTTGTGTTTTAAATCATTAACCAATATTTGAATGTATCATGGAGAATAATTCTATTAAAGTAAATATAAAATAGCATATTAATGCACAATAGCTCATTAGCATATTATGCTAAGCTACTTGTAAGTAACAACATATATGCCCGATGTCTCCTGCCTATTATGCAGAATGGTTAATAATGTGAACTGTAAAAAGTGATATTCCCTGGATAGTGCTATTGATCTGGCATTTGCACTGATCCTGGCCAGGAACATCATTAGCCGTGAGTGTGCATGCATGGGGCGTCAGCAACTTAAGCAGAGGTTTTGGTTAGGAACTTCATCAACCCAAGTGCCCATGCGAGGGCCATCAATGACGCAACTGGAAATTTAATATATGCGACCAGAAAATACTGAGAGCAAAGACATGTGCAAACTGAGAGAGGAATTCTGGAACATGCACAGTCCATTAGAGGACCTCTAATGCCCACAAAAGACTGCAGCGTGAGGTTGGGAATATCGCATAATAATAATTTATATAGCGCTATTAATTCCATAGCGCTTTACATGCATTGGGAACACTGTCCCCATTGGGGTTCACAATCTAAATTCCCTATCTGTATGTCTTTGGAGAGTGGGAGGAAACCAGAGTACCTGGAGGAAACCCACACAAACATGGGGAGAACATACAAGCTCCTTGCAGATGGAGTCCTTGGTGGGAATTGAACCCAGGACCTCAGTGATGCAAGACTGCAGTGCTAACCACTGAGCCACCGTGCCGCATACATGCACAATGAGCCATGAGAGGACAGTCTACACTGGGAATGAATAAGGGAGTTAGTTCTCTGTAAAAAAAAGAAGTGATGTCAAGAAGGCATTAATATTAAGTGATTGTAGACGTAGACTGACAGCTGGCATCAACCCTAGCATTTACTAATGGAGAGGTATTACCAACCCGGTAAGTTCACAGTTAAAACACACACAACCCCTGGAAAATATAGTTTATTTGATGAAACACTCCCTCACACTCTCTCATTCACCAAATAATTAATTTTAAAAAATCCTCGAAGTTCTAACATAATCCAATAGTGTAATGTCTCATGACATCCATCGCATCCTATGGAGCCTCATTCTAAGAATGAGGCTCCAAAAGTCACTTATGGTCAGCGGCAGGCAAGGAATTTTTTACGAGCGTGAGAAATTCCATACCTGCTGCTGACAGAAATTACCTATGAAGCCTCGTTCTGAAACCATTCTGAGAACGAGGCTCCAGAGGTCACTTGCAGTCAGCGGAAGGTATGGAATTTCTCACGATGAGAAATTCTGTGCCTGCCACTGACCGTGAATGACCTATGGAGCCTCATTTTCAGAACGAGGCTCCATAGGATTTCGATGGACATCATGGGACATTATACCATGGATCTTCAAAGATTTTTATTAAATTAATAAATTGGTGAAAAAGTGAGTGTGGGGGAATCTTTATTGAAATAAACTATTTTTTCCAGTGTGTGTATTTTTTAACAGTACCCTTACCTGGGTAGTAATGAGGGTGTATGATAGATGCCTATCCATTACTAACCCATTGGCTTAATGCCAGCTATCAATTCCCAGCAGATATCAACCCTAAAAGTATTACCCTGATTGCCACTGCACTAGGGAAATCAGAAAAAGCAGAATAAAGGGCCAGAATTGGTGCATCTAACAGTTCGGGTTCGCTCATCTCTTGTTGAGACACAACATGGGGGTTCAAATAAGTAACTAATACAACTATGGCAAAAATTAAGAGACCACTGCAACATTTTCAGTCTTTCTGATTTTTTTCTCTACACTGTGTGCAGAATTTTTTGGCAAATGAGTATTTTGATCACATAATACTTTTTATACATGTTGTCCTAATGGCTTGAGAGCCAACTACCAATTAAGTAAATGAGGTGGTGTGCATCTCTGTAATGAGGAGGGGTGTGGTGTAATGACATCAACACCCTATATAAGGTGTGCTTAATTATTAGGCAACTTCCTTTCCTTTAGCAAAATGGGTCAGAAGAGAGATTTGACGGCTCTGAAAACTCCAAAATTGTGAGATGTCTTGCAGAGGGATGCAGCAGTCTTGAAATGCCCAAGCATGATCACTGAAGAATCAAGCGTTTCATGGTAAATAGCCAACAGAGTCGCAAGAAGCGTGTTGGGCAAAAAAGGAGCAAAATAATTGCCCATGAATTGAGGAAAATCAAGCGTGAAGCTGTCAAGATGCCATTTGCCACCAGTTTTGCCATATTTCAGAGCTGCAACGTTACTGGAGTATCAAAAAGCACAAGGTGTGCCATACTCAAGGACATGGCCAAGGTAAGGAAGGCTGAAAAACGACCACCTTTGAACAAGAAATATAAGATAAAACGTCAAGACTGGGCCAAGAAAATCTTAAGACTGATTTTTCAAAGGTTTTATGGAGTGATGAAATGACAGTGACTCTTGATGGGCCAGATGGATGGGCTAGAGGCTGGATCAGTAAAGGGCAGAGAGCTCCACTCCGACTCAGACGCCAGCAAGGTGGAGGTGGGGTACTGGTATGGGCTGGTATCATCAAAGATGAACTTGTAGGACCTACCTTTTCGGGTTGAGGATGGAGTGAAGCTTAACTCCCAGACCTACTGCCAGTTTCTGTAAGACAACTTCTTCAAGCAGTGGTACAGGAAGAAGTCGGTATCATTCAAGAAAAACATGATTTTCATGCAGGACAATGCTCCATCACATGCATCCAACTACTCCACAGTGTGGCTGGCCAGTAAAGGTCTAAAAGATGAAAAAATAATGGCATGGCCCCCTTGTTCACCTGATTTGAACCCCATAGAGAACTTGTAATCCCTCATAAAATGTGAGATCTACAGGGAGGGAAAACAGTACACCTCTCAAAACAGTGTCTGGGAGGCTGTGGTGGCTGCTGTACGCAATGTTGATTGTAAACAGATCAAGCAACTGACAGAATCTGTGGATGGCAGGCTGTTGAGTGTCATCATAAAGAAAGGTGGCTATGTTGGTCACTAACTTTTTTGGGTTTTGTTTTTGCATGTCAGAAATGTTTATTTCTAAATTTTGTGCAGTTATATTGGTTTACCTGGTGAAAATAAACAAGTGAGATGGGAATATATTTAGTTGTTATTAAGTTGCCTAATAATTCTGCACAGTAATAGTTACCTGCATAAACAGATATCCTCCTAAGAGAGCCAAATCTAAAAAAAAACACTCCAACTTCCAAAAATATTAAGCTTTGATATTTATGAGTCTTGAGGGTTGTTTGAGAACATAGTTGTTCATCAATAATAAAAAAAATCCTCTAAAATACAACTTGCCTAATAATTCTGCACACAGAGTGTGTATATATATATATATATATATATATATATATATATATATAATATTAGTATACAGCTCTGGCAAAAATGAAGGGACTACTTCCAAATTTTCAGTTTTTCTGATTTATCTCTTTATAGGTATACTAGCTGGAGCACCCGGCGTTGCCCGGGATAGTAGCTGTCTCTCTGTTTCTCTCCCACTCCTTGCCTGTCTCCCTTTCTGTCTCTCGGTCTCTCTCTCTGTCACTCTCTTTTTCTGTCCGGCTTTTTCCGTCTGTCTCTCTATCTCTTTCCCTATCTGTCGCTATCTCTGTATCTGTCTGTCTCTTTCTCTGTCTGTCTCTTTCCCTGTCTGTTTCTTTGTGTCTGTCTCTGTCTGTGCCTATCTGTGTCTGTATGTCTGTCTCTGCCTGTCTGTCTCTTTCCCTGTCTGTCTGTCTTTCTGTCTTTGTCTGTTTCTGTCTGTGACTGTCTATCTTTTTCCTTGTCTTTCTCTGTCTGTCTCTATCTCTTTCCCTGTCTGTCTATCTCTTTTCCTCTCTTTCCCTGTCTGTCTCTTTCCCTGTGTCGGTCTCTTTGCCTGTCTCTTTGCCTGTGTCTGTCTGTCTCTTTCCCTGTCTCTTTGTCTGTCTCTGTCTGCCTCTGTCTCCTTCCTTGGCTGCATTGTGACACTCCAACATTCCATTTAACAGCATGGCGGCGCATACTTCTGAAGTTCTGGCTGCACTGTGGTTCCTAGGTCCATTCACTTTAATAAAGGCAGGTTTTTTGGCGAATAACTGTAAAACGCAGGGTTAAAATTTCCCCTCAAAACATAGTCTATGACATTCCCTGAGTCAAATGGAGAGTGTCTGCAAAATTTCGTGACTGTACATGCGACAGTGCGAATTCCTTTAGCAGACACACATACATATTTATATATATAAATATATATATATATATATATATATATATATGCAATATACATACATACTCAGCTTTATATATTAGATGTTTGAATAAAATGTAATTTGCTCTTTTATTCTATAAATTACTGACATGTCTCTGAATTTCCAAGCAAAAAAAAATTGTATTTATTTTCTGAAAATAGTACCGTAGTTAATAGAATGAAACAACAATTTACATTTTACTGAAAAATATACCTATAAAGAGAAAAATTCGAAAAACTGAAATTTTTGCAGTGGTCTCCTAATTTTTGCCAGAGCTGTGTGTATATATGTGTTATATATATATATATATATATATATATATATATATATATATATATAAAATTTAGTTGTATAAACCTAAGTAAATTAGAAAAATTACATAGCCCTCCGCAGTATTTTTGATTCTCAGTGCACATAAAGCAGATGGCTATGGGCTGCTGCCCCAATCTGCTGGGATTTTCTTTGGCTGACAATCAAAATACAGGGAAGCCCATTTTTTTTTTTCATTTCATGAAATAATTAGAAAAAAACCGACACGGACTTCGTCCAATTTTTGTATCCAGCCAGGTACAACAAGTGAGCTGGGGACTGGAATCCACAGCGCAGGGTGGCCCAAGCTTTCTGGGCCCCCCCTGCTGAGAATTGCAGTTTGCAGCCGCCTCAGAAAATTGCGCTTTCATAGAGGCACCATTTTTTGGCGCTATATCCAACTCTTCCAGCGGCTCTGGTGCTGGATGGCACACTGGGTAATAAGGGATTAATGTCAGCTTTATTTTACCTGCTGGTCTTCAGCCCAAGATTCTTAATGTCAGGCCGAGTTTGACCCGGCCATTAAGAATCTCCAATAAAGGGTTAAAAAAAGACAACACACAGAAAAAATACTTTATTAGAAATAAATGCACAGACATACTTAGAGACTCCATCTTTATTACTCCCTCTTACCCCTTCACGATCTTGGTCTTCTGTCTTCTTCAACTGATGCAGCTCTGCTATATCAGAAAGCATGGGGGGGAGAAACAATTCTTCTGCTCCCCGCACTGTCTAATCACTCAATGAGTAAGCAGAGGCTGCGGATTACTAAGCGGTGCCATCACCGCTGCCACTATTGCCATAGCAACTGAACGAGCAGGTTATTACAGCAACAGTGATCTCCGATCACCTGATTCCCGATGCCGCTATTTACCAGCTGTGACATTACAGTGTGTGGCAGCCAATCCCTGCATGTGGGCTGACTCTGTAAAGAGCGCCGACATGCAGGGAGGAGTTGCTGAGCATGTACCTGAGTATCTAGCCGGTACTCAGCACTTGCTGAGTATACCGAGTACTGAGATGCTTAGGTGAGCACCGAGTACCGGCGAGCATGCTGCCCATCCCTATCCATTGATACTACAGGACCTTGCATGACATCATAGCCATGTGACCAGTCTGTAACCAACGAGGTAATACAACATTCACACGTGATTGGTCACATGGCTATGTCATCACGGAAGGTCCTTTTGTCAGCAGTGGTTACCGGGCGGGCACAGCGATGATTGGACTTGGAAGCAGAAGCGGCGGGAGACAGTCTGCATGACAATGTTTATTATTAACTGTATTCTTTATTTTACAACCCCCTGCCAACCCATCCCATAACTGTAAAGTTCAAGATCGGTGTTCTCACGCAAGTTCGCGTTATCTCAGAACCTGAACTTGAAATTTACAAAACGTTCAGGCAAGTCTCCCGAACACGAACACCGGGGGGGTTCGCCCATCACTACTCATGATTCTCATTTGGTCTGACATACACTGTGAGCTGTGAGGTCTTATATAGACAGGTGTGTGCCTTTCCCAATCAACTCCTATCAGTTTAATTAAACACAGCTGGACTCCAATGAAGGAGCAGAACCATCTCAAGGAGGATCACAAGGAAATGGACAGCATGGGACTTAAATATGAGTGTCTAAGCAAAGGGGCCGAATACTTATGACCATGTGATATTTCAGTTTATCATGTTTAATAAATTTGTAAAAATGTTTACATTTGTTTTTTTTCTGTCAAGATGGGTTGCAGTGGGTACATTAATGAAAAAAAATGAACTTTTTGGAGTTTACCAAATGGCTGCAATGAAACAAGGAGTGAAAAATTTAAAGGGTTCTGAATACTTTCCATAGCCACTGTAATTAGAGCCGATTTCTGATTGGCTCTCTGTGGACTTAAATACCTGTAATGTCTTGTGTTATCCTATGACTAAGGACACTGTGAGCATCGGAAATGTGTCAGGGTCACGTGGTGTGTCTGCTTCGGCACCATGTTTAAAATTTTGTCTATGTTTTGAATAAAGAAGAAACTTTTTAAATATATTGGATGTGCTGGATTTGTAAATTTTGTGATTGCACGTCTTTCTTGGCAGACTTCATCTGAGCACTCTACTGCATGTTCAAACAACAATCCCATCATCTAGGATTGCTGGTAGCTTCTTCCAACCTTCTTTCACCTCCACATCACTTGACTCTTAGGATTATTATTCACAGACTGAGACTACTACTCACATTTTCAATCTGCTTGAGCACTGAAATTAGTCCACTACAAGTAGATCAGGACTTTTTCTGTCCCAGTGTGGAATGAAATCCTATCTTTAAACTGGAAAAGCCTAAAATGGTGTTCTCTGGCTGTCCCTGGATGTGATGTGCCCTCTGATTGGCTCCTCTAGACCATGTGATGTGATAACTGCAGGACATTTAGGGGAAGACTGCGCCTCCACTCCTGATGTCTTCTTGCACTCTTTTTGAGTCTTTAGCATTGTGTGGAATGTCTCCAGGCATTTTTTATTTTTTGTAATCCTCGCAAACTGAATTGTACATTCATAGGGATCAGCGAATTTGATGGAAATTCAACTCCAAAACAATCCTCCGTGGATAAATCTGCTCAATTCTGGAAGTCCTCATATTGATCATAATAAAGTATTATTGCTTTTAATTTGTGCATTTTATGTTTTCCAATTCTAAAAGTGATTTCACATTACAAGCTGAGCTATAATGAATACTATGGAGACCAATGATATAAAATAGGAGCATTACTGGAGAGGAGAGACTTGAATGAATTCTCCATGGATATTTAATCATGTGTGATATCCCATATAGAGGCATCTTACCCTAGTGTCTTGTCTGAGCCAAGTAATCAACAGTTTTGTCACCACATTGAGGATCTTAGAGCTATAATCTATCTTATTTATCTCTTATTTGCAGCAAATGTATTCATACATTATTCTAAAAGATGTGAAGTCACTAAATAAACATTGTGGATTCTGGAAAAAATGGTTCTTTGTTTTAGCAGAACATGTATTATAATTTTACGACCTCTCCCTGATATTTCTCCATACAATAAAAATGCAATTTTCTTATTTTTAACTGCCTATTCTGAGCAGGGCTGTGGAGTCGGTAAGCCAAACCTTCGACTCCGACTCCTCAATTTCTCTTGCACCGACTCCGACTCCGACATATATTGCTTATAGTTAGGTGAAAAATGTATTGTAGTACATAAACATGTGTATGTGAACATCAGACTTAATAATTTTTATGATACAATAATCAATATATTTGGATAGAACATAAAATATATTTATTGGATACAACTTTAGAACACAAAAACTGTAATAAATTGTAAATATGTAATACACTATGTAATATACAGTAGATTACATATATATCTTGTGTGTGTATTTATCTTGTGTGTGTATTTTTCTTGTGTGTGTATATATATATATATATATATATATATATATATATTGTATTACATATTTACAATTTATTATTTTTTTGTGTTCTAGAGTTGTATTCTAATAAGTATATTTTATGTTCTATCCAAATATATTGATTATTGTATCATAAAAATAATTAAATGTCTGATGTTCACATTGTACTACAATAAATTTTTCACTTAAATATAAGCATTATACTAAATGTTATTATTTAGTAAAATATTCAGCACATTCTGCATTGCACTAGTGTCCCTAATTTATTATATATTTTAGGAGTCGGAGTCGGTGCATTTTATACCGACTCCAACTCCGACTCCACCAAAATGAGCTCCGACTCCGACTCCACGACTCCGACTCCACAGCCCTGATTCTGAGAGCAATAACCTTTTATTTCATCCGTTGGATCTTTTTATTAGACAGTTTGCATTTTTAGTACCGCTACTTTGCGGTACATATATTCAGTATATATATATATATATATATATATGAAATAACTTTTCATAACATATATATATATGTGTGTGTGTGTGTGTGTATGTGTATATATACATCTAGGTGTGTATGTATATATATATAATATGTGTGTATGTGTATATATATATATATATATATATATATATATATATACACACACAGTATGTGTGTATGTATATGTGACGCCACTGGACTATCAGGTCGTCACAGGGTACTACACAAACTGCCCTCCCGTGCAGTATTCCGCCTCCCTCTTGGTTCTGGGTCCCTACATAAGTGGTGTTGCCTCAATCAGTGAATCAAAACCCTAGAGACACCCTGCACCACACCCACCTGACACACCAGTGGACAGCTTGAGAGGAATAGAGTCGCCCACCTGGGGGGTTAGAGAGGGGAGGTGAGGAAGTGTAGTGAGTTGAGTTGAGTCTGTGGAGTAGAGAGTAGCTCTCAAGTTGAGAGGAGCTCAGAGGAGGTAGGGAGTGGGACTCCCGAAGTAATGGCCTAGGTTGCAGACGGTGGTCTGGGCCTAGAGGAGTACACGGACCCTGGGTTAGGGAGTAGCTTCAGGCAACCCAACAATTCACCTGAGGAGAACGGAGCCTTCACGATCCGTTCCCACCCGCTCCAAAATCAGGGCATTAGCGCAACAAGGGGGATAAGACTTTCTAACCAAAAACAGTCCAGAAAATCCCAAGCGTGAGCCCTGAGAGCAAGCTCCCTCACTTAGTGGGGAGTGGGGCCCGGTTAGTTCCAAGCTACCGGACCATCAAGTTGAAGTCTAAACTAAGTGTCAGGAGGCAGGTCATGGACCACCAGGCAGCACCACTTGGGGCCGGGACCCGGACGAGCTCCTCTCAACTTGGTTTACCCGGTTGTCAGTGTCTGATTATGGACTAAGTGAGTACGAGAGTGACCCCTTCATCCCCACGGCACTTCCCACCTTTCACCGAATCCCGGGGCATCCCCTACCCGTGGAGGGTTCCAACATCTTGCTGCCCCGTTCCATCATCCCCGGATACTCCCAACAGCAGCGGTGGTACTCCTAATTACCACACACCACGGGTGGTGTCACAAACTATAACCCCCTGTAAATACACCCCCCCTTTTTCATTCGAGTGGCCGCACGACCCTCAGGTCCGGAGACCCTTGAGCCACAGTGAACCCGGATCCGAGCAGCTCGGCTGCTCTTCCACAGGGGCGGTACACACACATATATATATATATATATATATATATATATATATATATATATATATATATATATACATATACACACACACCATAAATAGTAATTTACCATTGTTTATTCCCAATTTTCATACACATAGGCAGATAGTGTAGTGTTTTATGCAGCTTTGTGCCAGAATTGGAAAAGATAGTATGGATTTTACTTGTATAATATATCTAAAACTTTTTGTAAGGCCTCTTTCACACGTAAGAGACACGTACACACATAGTTACATAGTTACATAGTTACTAAGGTTGAAAAAAGACCTAGGTCCATCTAGTTCAACCTTCCTACATAGACCTATGTATTTCTATGGTTTTGGACACATGTAAGTATTTGCGCACGGAGCGTGTGTCCATTCCGTACTTACGTGTGTCCGTGTGTTTCTCACGCCGACATGTCCATTTTCTCTCCGGCATCACGGGTGTCACATGGAATGCAAACGTGTCACATGTCACATGTAATGCAAACGGACCACATGGATGTGTTCCATGTGACACGCATCGGAGCGAAGGCATGTGTCTGTGAGAAAAAAACCCCAAAACTTTACTCACCTTCTCCAGCCCTCCTGTCTCTGTTGCTGCTGTCACTTGCTGCCGACTGCCGCTCATTATGCTAACTGAATATTCACTTCACTACGGCCGGAAGCAGCAGTAGCGGGGAGTCGGCAGGACTGGAGACCAAAGATCAGCACCACGGACAGCGACACCAGGGACAGGTGAGCAGAAAGTTACCGTTCTCCATGTGTTATCACGGATAACACACGGAGAACACACATGTGCCATAAAACGTGCGTGATTTTCACGGACGTGTAAAAGAGGCCTAAGCGAGCAAAGGAAAATCAATTGTTTTTTAGGTTTCGTTGTTTCGACATTCACCATGTGATATACAGTATATAAAATTATTGTTATTCTACAGGTTGTTACAATTATGTTAATCCCAAATTTAATTTTGTATAGTTTTGATTTTTTTTGTTTCTATTTCTTGGTGAAATTGGGAGATCCTTTTTGTACTTTTTAGCTTGTCAGCTTTATGATAATTTTTTTAGTTGCAGTTTTCCTTGGACATAAGACTTTTTTTTCTTTAGTGACAGGGATGAGCAAAAAAAAAACAACTGCATTATTATTATTGTTATTTTTTATTTCATTTAATGGCATTCAATGTGCAGTTTATCATGTGATGTATTAATTTTCAGACTTTTATGAACACAGTGATACCAAATATGTTTATTTGTTGCTTAATTTTTAATGGAGCTCAAGGGGGATGATCTGAACTTTTTAGATTTTTTTTTTTAAATGTTTTCATATTTTTAAAAACATTTTTTTTCACTTTTTTACTGTTTTTGCTAGTCACCTTAAGCGGGCTTTACACGCTACGATTTCGCTACAGCGATCTCGTTGGGGTCATGGATTTTGTGACGCACATCTGGCCGCTGTAGCGATGTCGTAGCGTGTGACTCCTAGGAGCGATTTTGGATCGTTGCAAAAACGTTCAAAATTGCTCCTCGCTGACATGGGGGTCCGCTGCCAGTTATTGCTGCTGTCGCTGGGGCGAAGTTGATCCTCGTCCCTGCGGCAGCACGCATCGCTACGTGTGATGCCGCAGGTACAAGGATCATCTCCGTACCTGCCTCCAGCCACAATGCGGAAGGAAGGAGGTGGGCGGGATGTTATGTCCCGCTCATCTCCGCCCCTCCGCTTTCATTGGGCGGCCGATTAGTGACGTTGCTGTGACACCGAACGGACCACCCCCTTAGAAAGGAGGCGGTTCGCCGGTCACAGCGATGTTAAAGGGCAGGTAAGTACGTGTGACGGGGGTGCAGCGATATGCCCGTCGCGCACAAACGATGGGGGCGGGTCTCATGCTAGCGATATCGGGCCGGATATCGCAGCATGTAAAGCCACCCTTAAGGAATGTGAACCTTCAATCATCTGATCGCTTGAGCTCCACCGTGTCTGCCTCTAACACCGTGCAGGTGTTAGAGGCAGATGATGCCTGAATAATTCACATTTTCAAGCTATCAGGAAGATCCACTTATACAAACATTTTCAAGTGGCACCAGGCACGTCTGGCATGATTCCAGAGGGGCATTTACCTTGTGTAGTGGATAGTGATTTGTTTGATATATCCGGGGTGTTTGACTCAGCTACGGTCCACGATGCAGGACTTTTACTGAATCTGAATGAACCCGAGGTGGTATCACACGCTGAGTTAATTACTACTGCTATTGAACCTCTAAAATTCACAAACGGGGTAAAATCAGATTTTTATCCTCCCACTACACCTGGTAACCTCATTGATGTTTTTCAGGACTCGGTCTTGAGGGACATTGAGGCATTGATTTATAAGAAACCCACAATGAATCTTAGCCAGGCGGAGCTTTCTGCTAACATACTATGCAGGGTTGGGAGGACACGGTAGAGGCAGATAAGGGGGGCAACGTTGTTCTCCTAACCCATCAGAAGTATGTTAAGGAATGTTTCAGACAATTGTTGGACAGAACCACCTATACTCCTTAGTCCTCTAATCCTATCCAAGGGTATAAGAAACAGCTTGTGCGTTTCTTGGATAGATATGTAAGTTTGGGTCTCATGTCACGTGCGCAGGCTGATAAATTGATCCCTCCTCACCCTAGAAAACCTCACTGGTACTGCATACCCAAGATACATAAGAATAGGGACGATACACCTGGCCGTCCGATAGTTGTAGGGATTGGCTCACTTACGGAGCCCCTGTCACACTATCTGGATTATCCAAAAGATAGTCTGGCTCACTGAGAGTGCTCAGGGCAAATAGAGACAAAATATTTAAAGAAATCCCGGCACACTTGAAAAAAAGGAGTGATGATGAAACTTATATT
Organism: Anomaloglossus baeobatrachus; assembly: GCF_048569485.1. Classification (NCBI taxonomy): domain Eukaryota; kingdom Metazoa; phylum Chordata; class Amphibia; order Anura; family Aromobatidae; genus Anomaloglossus; species Anomaloglossus baeobatrachus. The sequence goes on from NC_134363.1 coordinate 122,607,259, forward strand.
TATTTATTCATGTTTTTTATTTAGCGTTTCGGCTATTTTTGCCTTCATCAAAAAACTGGATATAGGGAAAAACATAAAAAAGATATATATAAGTACCATAATTGCAACATCATTACAGTATACATGAAAAATTAATCATAGAGAAACAGTATATTATACCTATTAATATGAAGAAAATAGGATTTTGCACATATGGAGGACATCAATGAACATTCTGTGAAAATATCAAGAAAATTACCCATTAATAGATGGGATAACAAAAAAAGGACATAAGAAATAAGAGCAGCAATAAATCATGAAATATGCACCCATATCCGGCACTTTATATAACACATATGTCAAAAAGTAATCTATGGGGTAATAGATTACAACCCAGAATAGCCAATACATAGGCTTTTAATTTGGAAAAATAGAGTAATCAAATTACCTCAATGTGGAGACAAAGGGGATATAGGGAACTCCAATGAGTGGAGGGGTGTGATACCGCATATGCAGAGGGCTGGAAAAAGAGCAAATACCGAGAATGAATAGAGGTGTTGAAAATCGGCGATAAGGTGATGATTAACAACAATTTCCTGTATGGTGAAACGCATCGTGGAGCACATATTGCGCGTGCGCAGTAGAATAGGGAAGTGCGCGCATGCGCAGTATGAGAAGAGAGAGTAAATAGTATCCATGAGACCCGGAGCTCCATAGAAACGGTGATAAACATCAGCGCATCTAAGGGGAAAAGGAAGGAAAGGACAAAAGCGGATAAGTAAAGCAAGTTATCACAAGGAGCAATATATAGAGCTCAAGTTCATATAATAACATTATTATATCTGTATATACAGGCTAGTGGTTTATGTTACATAGAGAAAAAATGAGCAATAGTCTCAAAACGGGATAACAAAATAAAGACAGGGAATATAAGGAAACTTTCTAGAAAAAGGAAATATACACATGTGTGTGCATTTGAAAACCAAGGATTATAAGAAAAATCACTGAAAAGGAAGATATAATAATATGAGTATATATATATATACCTATAAGAACCACTAACACATAATATGCAAATGAGCCAGATAGGACGGACCTCAAATCTCCATGTTATATATTTAATTAATGATACTCATATTCCCTGTTGCGACCATGGGGAGACAGGGTATTAAGCGTGTGGATCCAATAGGACTCTCTATTTTTCAATCTCTTAATCCTGTCGCCACCACGTCTCAATGGGGGAACGTGTTCAAGTATCTGGAAACGAAACTGGGAAATCGTATGACCATATTGTAAAAAATGATGTGGAATAGGAAGCATAGTCATCTTGCATCTAATAGTAGATTTATGTTTTCCTATGCGGTCTCGGACATGCTGGGTGGTCTCCCCAACATATCCGAGACCACACGGACACTTGATCAAATAGACCACATACGAGGTATCGCAAGTGAAAAACTCCTTAATGTGAAAAACTTTACCAGTGCGAGGGTGAGAGAATTGACTACCTTTGATGATATTAGAACAATGGGGACAATGAAGACAGGGATAATTACCCTGTTGGGGGGTGGACAAAAAAGTCTGTCGGGACCGGAGAATAGATGACCCAATATCGGCTTTAACTAAAAGATCACGGAGATTGGGAGAACGCTTATAACTAAACAGAGGTGAAGTAGAAATCTCAGGTATATTAGGATAAGATCTCTTTAGAACTAGCCAACGTTTCAGTATAATACGTTTAATAATGGGATGGAAAGGATGTAAAGTGTTAACGAAAGTTACAAATGGCCCTTCCCTTCTAGTTTTCCCAATGAGAGAAAGACTATCCTGAAAAGCCGAGTTGACTACAGGTGAAGGGTACCCACGTTGAAGAAACTTGTGTGGCATCTCATGATTAGAGATGAGCGAACCGGTCCCGGTTCGGCTCGAGGTCGGTTCGCCGAACGGAGCTCCCGTTCGAGTTTGGTTCGTCGAACGTTCGACGAACCAAACTCGAACCGCATAGGAAACAATGGCAGGCAATCACAAACACAGAAAAACACCTAGAAAACACCCTCAAAGGTGTCCAAAAGGTGATTAACAACTCACAACACAACACAAACACATGGGAAAGTGACAAGGACATATACTCATGCGAAAACAAAAGAGCAGGACAAGGAAAAAGAGGAGACACAGATATAGGCATGGCACGCCCTTCTAAAATCATGTAAAACACCGCAAGGTGACTCCAAGCGGAGTCACCCTTTTTTCCAAAAATTGGGCCACACAGACACTCACCCCTTCAGTGACAGCACTTGTGCCCCAGTTTTACACTTCACAGGTAGATTTGCATCAAGCACATTCAAAAATACGCCATAATTAACCGTCCCCAGGATGACACCGGGGTAGGTAGCAAAGTCTTTCCTGATCCCAGCTCTGTTCATCTTGGCTCCTTTTAAAAAACACAGCAAGCAAGGGTTACTCCAAGTGGAGTCTCCCTTTTTTCCAAAAATTGGGCCCCACACACACCCACCCCTTCAGTGGCAGCAGTTGTGCCCCAGTTGTACACTTCACAGCTAGATTTGCATCAAGCACATTCAAAAATACGCCATAATTAACCGTCCCCAGGATGACCCCGGGTTATGTAGCAAAGTCTTTCCTGATCCCAGATCTGTTCATCTAGGATCATTTTTAAAAACACAGCAAGCAAGGGTTACTCCAAGCGGAGTCTCCCTTTTTTCCAAAAATTGGGCCCTACACACACCCACCCCTTCAGTGGCAGCAGTTGTGCCCCAGTTGTACACTTCACAGCTAGATTTGCATCAAGCACATTCAAAAATACGCCATAATTAACCGTCCGCAGGATGACACCGGGGTAGGTAGCAAAGTCTTTCCTGATCCCAGCTCTGTTCATCTTGGCTCCTTTTAAAAAACACAGCAAACAAGGGTTACTCCAAGCGGAGTCTCCCTTTTTTCCAAAAATTGGGCCCCACACACACCCACCCCTTCAGTGGCAGCAGTTGTGCCCCAGTTGTACACTTCACAGCTAGATTTGCATCAAGCACATTCAAAAATACGCCATAATTAACCGTCCCCAGGATGACCCCGGGTTAGGTAGCAAAGTCTTTCCTGATCCCAGATCTGTTCATCTAGGATCATTTTTAAAAACACAGCAAGCAAGGGTTACTCCAAGCGGAGTCTCCCTTTTTTCCAAAAATTGGGCCCCACACACACCCACCCCTTCAGTGGCAGCACTTGTGCCCCAGTTGTACACTTCACAGCTAGATTTGCATCGAGCACATTCAAAAATACGCCATAATTAACCGTCCCCAGGATGACACCGGGGTAGGTAGCAAAGTCTTTCCTGATCCCAGCGCTGTGCATCTTGGATCATTTTTAAAAACAATGTAAGCAAGGGTTACTCCAAGAAGAGTCTCCCTTTTTTCCAAAAATTGGGCCACACAGACACCCCATCAGTGGCAGCACTTGTGCCCTAGTTGTACACTTCACAGCTACATTTGCATCAAGCACATTCCAAATCCACAAGCATTTACTCTCCCCAGGATGACACAGGGGTAGTAAATTCCTTCTGGATCCATGACTTGTTCATTTTGATGAACGTCAGTCTGTCCACATTGTCACTGGACAGACGCGTGCGCTTATCTGTCAGCACACACCCAGCAGCACTGAAGACACGTTCAGAGACAACGCTGGCAGCTGAACACGACAAAATCTCCAAGGCGTAACTGGATAGCTCTGGCCATTTTTCTAGATTTGAAGCCCAAAATGAGCAAGGCTCCATTTGCAAAGTCATGGCATCGATGTTCATTTGGAGATACTCCTGTATCATCCTCTCCAGCCGTTGACTATGTGTCAGACTTGTTGTCTCTGGTGGCCTTGCAAAGGAGGGTCTAAAAAAATTATGAAAAGATTCCATAAAATTGCTGTTACCAGCACCAGATACAGTACTACTGGTACGGGTAGACTGTTGAAGATGACGAGACCGTCCCATGTTTGTCAAGTCACAACTGGGAGAATCACTCCCTGCACCTGCACGGTTGTTTGGTGGAAAAGCCGAGCTAAGATCGAGTAACAGCTTCTGCTGATACTCCTGCATACGTGCGTCCCTATCTATGGCTGGAATTATGTCACAAAATTTGGACATGTACCGGGGATCTAATAGTGTGGCAAGCCAGTAGTCATCATCACTTCTAATTTTGACAATACGAGGGTCATGTTGGAGGTAGTGCAACAAGAAGGCACTCAGGTGTCTTGCGCAGCCATGTGGACCAAGTCCACGCTGTGTTTGTGGCATAGAGGTGCTAACCGTTCTTTCTTCCTCTGACATCTCCCCCCAACCTCTTTCAACAGAAATTTGACCAAGGTCTCCCTCATCCGCTGAGTCTTCCATGTCCATGGACAGTTCGTCCTCCATTTCTTCATGTTGTCCTGCACCTTCCTCAACATTTAGCCTGCTACCATGCGCCCTTGTTGATCCCTGTCCCCCATGGTCCCATGCCTGCCGCGTTGGTGATGATGAACGTCTGGACCTTGGTAATGTTGTTGTCCCTTGCGCATATGAATCCTCCTGTAGTTCCTCCCCTTCCTGTTGTCCCACCCCCAGACTCCGAATAGTGTTTAGCGTGTGCTCCAGCATGTAAATGACTGGAATTGTCATGCTGACAATGGCATTGTCAGCGCTAAACATATTCGTCGCCATGTCGAAACTGTGCAGATGGGTGCATTGGTCCTTGATCTGAGACCACTCCATCAGGGTGATCTGCCCCACCTCTGTATCTCGTTGGCCCAGGCTATACGTCATGACGTATTGCACCAGGGCTCGGCGGTGCTGCCACAGTCGCTGTAACATGTGGAGAGTTGAATTCCAGCGTGTCGCCACATCGCATTTCAGGCGATGAACCGGCAGGCCGAAAGACTTCTGGAGCGATGCAAGTCGCTCAGCTGCGGCGCTTGACCGGCGGAAGTGAGCAGACAGTTTTCGTGCCCTATTCAGAAGGCCATCTAGGCCGGGATAGTGTGTTAAAAATTGCTGGACAACAAGGTTCAACACGTGAGCCATACAAGGCACGTGTGTCACCTTGCCCAGGCGAAGGGCCGCACCCAGGTTTGCAGCATTGTCGCACACGGCCTTACCAGGCTGCAGGTTGAGCGGAGACAACCATTTATTAAACTCGGACCGCAGAGCTGACCACAACTCCTCAGCTGTGTGACTCTTATTCCCAAGACATGTCAAGCTAAAGACCGCCTGATGCCGTTGCGCTCTGCTGCCAGCATAGTAATGAGGCGTGCGTGATTCCTTCTGAGCAGTGAGAACGCTGGTGGCCTGACCAGGCAGGCTTGGGGCGGAGGTGGAGGACCCAGATGAGGTGGAGGAGGCAGAAGCAGTGGCGGAACTTGGACAGACAGAGGATTGACACACAAGTCGTGGGGACAGCAAGACTTGTGCAGCAGACCCTTCACCATCTATCACCATAGTTACCCAGTGCCCAGTCAGCGACATGTAACGTCCCTGTCCATGCTTACTGGTCCAAGTATCGGTGGTGAAATGCACCCGTTCACACACAGAGTTTCTCAAGGAAGCGGTGATGTTGTGTGCGACATGCTGGTGTAGCGCGGGCACACCTTTCTTAGAGAAGTAGTGGCGACTAGGCATCTGGTACTGGGGCACAGCGACAGACATAAGGTCTCTAAAATCCTGTGTGTCCACCAGGCGGAAAGGCAGCATTTCGGTAGCCAAGAGCTTACAGAGGGATAGAGTCAACCTCTTAGCTTTGTCATGGGTCGCAGGAAGTGGCCTTTTATTTGACCACATCTGAGGGACAGAGATCTGGCTGCTGTGTGTAGACGGTGTTGAGTAGGGTGTCCCTGGAAAAATTCAGGTTTGTGAGGAAAGTGCAGGCGGAGACATGATGTTGCCTTCATCCAACGTTGGTGCTATCGATGTCTGAGAGAGCTGTACACACTCACTTGTTTCCCCTTCCAAACCAACTGACGACCTACCAAGCAAACTGCCTGTTGCGGTTACAGTGGTGGAAGTTGTGCGTGGAAAAACAGGTGTGACAGCTGTCCCCACAGTCCTAGAAGATGAAGAGCGCGCGGATGCACTGGAAGGGGCAGTCGGTGGATGGTTCGCTACGCTAGGCCGCATTGCAGCAAGGTGAGCTTCCCACCGGGAGATATGATATTTATTCATGTGACGATTCATGGAAGAAGTTGTCAAACTGCTGAGGTTTTGACCTCTACTAATAGAAGCATGACAAATTTTACAGATCACATAATTTGGGCGATCTTTTGCTATGTCAAAAAAGGACCAGGCAAGGCAAGGCTTAGAGGGCATGCAACCTGCTGAGCCCCCCCAACTAGTGCTCAGAGGCAGAGTGATGGCTGAGGATGCAGTTGTAGACATGCTACCAGTGCTCCGACTCGGTCCAGGAAGGCGCAAGATAACTTCGTCGTCGGTTGCATCCTCCTCCACCGCCTCTGTTGACCTCCTCGAGTGCCTGACTGTGGGTTGACAGTAGGTGGGATCTAGAACTTCCTCATCAATTGTTGTGTTTGCACTCCCCTCACCCTCAGACCGAGCCTCTTCTTGCCCTGACCGAATATTTAAGTTATCATCCCAATCTGGTATCTGCGTCTCATCGTCATCAGTATGTTCCTCATTGTCTATAACAACAGGTGTTATAGTTTGTGAAAAAGGGTCAACATTATGCTCAGAAACTTGGTCCTCACGGCCTGAATCAGAGTCACAAAAGTTCTGGGCATCACTGCAGACCATTTCCTGGACTGTACTCACTGTAGCTTGGGAGCAGACTTCTGATTCCCAGGCTATAGTGTGACTGAACAGCTCTGCAGACTCAGCCATCTCAGTTCCACCATACTGTGCAGGGCGGATGGAGACTTCAGAGCTGGGAGAATACAAGTGTGATTGGGCTGACAACTCAGAGGACAGGTGTTTTTTGGATGCGGTAGTTGAGGTGGCGGAGAGGGCACTTGTTGGACCACTTGAGATCCATTCAAGCATTTTCCTTTTTTGGCCATAATCTACCTTTGTTCCAGTTGTTCGTGTCCGTAAAAAAAGGAGCACATCGGATTGTCCACGGTAAGTAGTAGACATCTTACTTTTGCTGGAAGATGGTCTATCTTCAGCAGATGTTAATGGAGCTTTGCCACCTTCCCCACGGACAAACCCTTTTTTTCCTTTTCCAACACGCCTCTTCCCCTTTCCACCAGCATCTGTCATTTTGACACTCATTTTGATTGCGACAAGATTGTGCACTTAAAATGTGGTAGTAAAAATTGAGAGGTGGTGTAGATTTCAGCGGTGGTCTAGCTTTATTAACAGCAGAATAAACAACAATAATTATCCCTGACAATGCAACTACGGCCCTTAAACTGGCAGCATAGTTTGCTAGTATAATGGCTTAGTAACAATGAGTTTGAGTGTGCAATGCAGGCAGACGTGCTGCAAATATCTTTGCACTAGTGGGACAATACAGCAGTCCAACAGCCACGTTTAGGATGCCACTAAGTTTCCTCAGTGTTTGCTAGTATAATGGCTTAGTAACAATGAGTTTGAGTGTGCAATGCAGGCAGACATGCTGCAAATATCTTTGCACTAGTGGGAAAATACAGAAGTCCAACAGCCACTTTTAGGATGCCACTAAGTTTCCTCAGTGTTTGCTAGTATAATGGCTTAGTAACAATGAGTTTGAGTGTGCAAAGGGCAGGAGGGTACAGTGGCAGGGTTGTGGGTCTGGGTAGAGGAAAGGAAGCCTCCCTTTCTATCCCTCCTAATGGGGAAATGCAGCGAGGAAATCCCTGACCTTAGCTACATAGACGCTGTCATCTTGTGTAGCTGTTAAAATCTGCTTTCACAGACCTGACTAAAGTTGAGCGCGGTTCGCGGTTCGAGGTTCTCCAGTTCTGTGCTCGAGTGATTTTGGGGCCTGTTCTAGATCGAACTAGAACTCGAGCTTTTTGCAAAAGCTCGATAGTTCTAGAAACGTTCGAGAACGGTTCTAGCAGCAAAAAAACAGCTAATTCCTAGCTGGCTTTCCGCTGTAATAGTGTAAGTCACTCTGTGACTCACACTATTATGAAATTTCAGTGTATAGTGTGCGTGAACAGCGCCTTCAGATCACTCCTGTTTGTATAATGGCGATCGCCATTTTTTTTTTTCCCTTGTCTTCCTTCCCTAAGCGCGCGCGTGTAGTGGGGAGGGCCATTATGTCAGCCAATCCCAGACACACACACAGCTAAGTGGACTTTTAGCCAGAGAAGCAACGGCATGTGTGATAGGATGTCCATGTCACATGTCCCTGCATTATAAAAACGAGTATCTAGCCGTCCGGACGCCATTATCTCTTCTGCGTCCTTGGTGTCAGACATCACTGGCGCAGCTCCGTCCTTTGTCCTATCGCCGATACTGCTGTATGCGCTCCATACACAGCGCTGGACAGCATAGGGATAGCACTTTCCATCAGTCCTTTTAAGGGCTCGTACCGGCAGGGTCAGAGCCATAGGTGACAGGTCCTGAAAACAGAGACAGCGTCTGTGTAGCTAAGGTCAGGGAATTCGTCGCTGCATTTCCCCATTAGGAGGGAATAGAAAGGCAGGCTTCCATTCCTCTACCCAGAGCCCCACAATCCTGGCACTGTACCCTCCTGTCCTCTGCACACTCCAACTCATTATAACTAAGCCATTATACTAGCAAACACTCAGTGTACCTAGTGGCATCCTAAACATGGCTATTGGACTTTGCTATAGTCCCACTAGTGCAAAGATATTTGCAGCACCTCTGCCTGCATTGAACACTCCAACTCATTATAACTAAGCCATTATACTAGCAAACACTCAGTGTACCTAGTGGCATCCTAAACGTGGCTATTGGACTTTGCTATAGTCCCACTAGTGCAAAGATATTTGCAGCACCTCTTCCTGCATTGCACACTCCAACTCATTATAACTAAGCCATTATACTAGCAAACACTCAGTGTACCTAGTGGCATCCTAAACGTGGCTATTGGACTTTTGTCTAGTCCCACTAGTGCAAAGATATTTGCAGCACCTCTTCCTGCATTGCACACTCCAACTCATTATAACTAAGCCATTATACTAGCAAACACTCAGTGTAGCTAGTGGCATCCTAAACGTGGCTATTAGACTTTTGTCTAGTCCCACTAGTGCAAAGATATTTGCAGCACCTCTTCCTGCATTGCACACTCCAACTCATTATAACTAAGCCATTATACTAGCAAACACTCAGTGTACCTAGTGGCATCCTAAATGTGGCTATTGGACTTTTGTCTAGTCCCACTAGTGCAAAGATATTTGCAGCACCTCTTCCTGCATTGCACACTCCAACTCATTATAACTAAGCCATTATACTAGCAAACACTCAGTGTACCTAGTGGCATCCTAAACGTGGCTAATGGACTTTGCTATAGTCCCACTAGTGCAAAGATATTTGCAGCACCTCTGCCTGCATTGCACACTCCAACTCATTATAACTAAGCCATTATACTAGCAAACACTCAGTGTACCTAGTGGCATCCTAAACGTGGCTATTGGACTTTGCTATAGTCCCACTAGTGCAAAGATATTTGCAGCACGTCTGCCTGCATTTGCACTCTCCAACTCATTATAACGAAGCCATTATACTAGCAAACACTCAGTGTACCTAGTGGCATCCTAAACGTGGCTATTGGACTTTACTATAGTCCCACTAGTGCAAAGATATTTGCAGCACCTCTGCCTGCATTGCACACTCCAACTCATTATAACTAAGCCATTATACTAGCAAACACTCAGTGTAGCTAGTGGCATCCTAAACGTGGCTATTGGACTTTTGTCTAGTCCCACTAGTGCAAAGATATTTGCAGCACCTCTTCCTGCATTGCACACTCCAACTCATTATAACTAAGCCATTATACTAGCAAATACTCAGTGTACCTAGTGGCATCCTAAACGTGGCTATTGGACTTTTGTCTAGTCCCACTAGTGCAAAGATATTTGCAGCACCTCTTCCTGCATTGCACACTCCAACTCATTATAACTAAGCCATTATACTAGCAAACACTCAGTGTACCTAGTGGCATCCTAAACGTGGCTATTGGACTTTGCTATAGTCCCACTAGTGCAAAGATATTTGCAGCACCTTTGCCTGCATTGCACACTCCAACTAATTATAACTAAGCCATTATACTAGCAAACACTCAGTGTACCTAGTGGAATCCTAAACGTGGCTATTGGACTTTGCTATAGTCCCACTAGTGCAAAGATATTTGCAGCACCTCTGCCTGCATTGCACACTCCAACTCATTATAACTAAGCCATTATACTAGCAAACACTCAGTGTACCTAGTGGCATCCTAAACGTGGCTATTGGACTTTGCTATAGTCCCACTAGTGCAAAGATATTTGCAGCACCTCTGCCTGCATTGCACACTCCAACTCATTATAACTAAGCCATTATACTAGCAAACACTCAGTGTACCTAGTGGCATCCTAAACGTGGCTATTGGACTTTTGTCTAGTCCCACTAGTGCAAAGACATTTGGAGCACCTCTGCCTGCATTGCACACTCCAACTCATTATAACTAAGCCATTATACTAGCAAACACTCAGTGTACCTAGTGGCATCCTAAACGTGGCTATTGGACTTTTGTCTAGTCCCACTAGTGCAAAGATATTTGCAGCACCTCTTCCTGCATTGCACACTGCAACGCATTATAACTAAGCCATTATACTAGCAAACACTCAGTGTACCTAGTGGCATCCTAAACGTGGCTATTGGACTTTGCTATAGTCCCACTAGTGCAAAGATATTTGCAGCACCTCTGCCAGCATTGCATACTCCAACTCATTATAACTAAGCCATTATACTAGCAAACACTCAGTGTACCTAGTGGCATCCTAAACGTGGCTATTGGACTTTGCTATAGTCCCACTAGTGCAAAGATATTTGCAGCACCTCTTCCTGCATTGCACACTCCAACTCATTATAACTAAGCCATTATACTAGCAAACACTCAGTGTACCTAGTGGCATCCTAAACGTGGCTATTGGACTTTGCTATAGTCCCACTAGTGCAAAGATATTTGCAGCACGTCTGCCTGCATTGCACACTCCAACTCATTGTTACTAAGCCATTATACTAGCAAACACTCAGTGTACCTAGTGGCATCCTAAACGTGGCTATTGGACTTTGCTATAGTCCCACTAGTGCAAAGATATTTGCAGCACCTCTGCCTGCATTGCACACTCCAACTCATTATAACTAAGCCATTATACTAGCAAACACTCAGTGTACCTAGTGACATCCTAAACGTGGCTATTGGACTTTGCTATAGTCCCACTAGTGCAAAGATATTTGCAGCACCTCTGCCTGCATTGCACACTCCAACTCATTATAACTAAGCCATTATACTAGCAAACACTCAGTGTACCTAGTGGCATCCTAAACGTGGCTATTGGACTTTGCTATAGTCCCACTAGTGCAAAGATATTTGCAGCACCTCTGCCTGCATTGCACACTCCAACTCATTATAACTAAGCCATTATACTAGCAAACACGCAGTGTACCTAGTGGCATCCTAAACGTAGCTATTGGACTTTGCTATAGTCCCACTAGTGCAAATATATTTGCAGCACCTCTCCCTGCATTGCACACTTCAACTCATTATAAATAAGCCATTATACTAGCAAACACTCAGTGTACCTAGTGGCATCCTAAACGTGGCTATTGGACTTTTGTCTAGTCCCACTAGTGCAAAGATATTTGCAGCACCTCTTCCTGCATTGCACACTCCAACTCATTATAACTAAGCCATTATACTAGCAAACACTCAGTGTACCTAGTGGCATCCTAAACGTGGCTATTGGACTTTGCTATAGTCCCACTAGTGCAAAGATATTTGCAGCACCTCTGCCTGCATTGCACACTCCAACTCATTATAACTAAGCCATTATACTAGCAAACACTCAGTGTACCTAGTGGCATCCTAAACGTGGCTATTGGACTTTGCTATAGTCCCACTAGTGCAAAGATATTTGCAGCACCTCTGCCTGCATTGCACACTCCAACTCATTATAACTAAGCCATTATACTAGCAAACACTCAGTGTACCTAGTGGCATCCTAAACGTGGCTATTGGACTTTGCTATAGTCCCACTAGTGCAAAGATATTTGCAGCACCTCTGCCTGCATTGCACACTCCAACTCATTATAACTAAGCCATTATACTAGCAAACACTCAGTGTACCTAGTGGCATCCTAAACGTGGCTATTGGACTTTGCTATAGTCCCACTAGTGCAAAGATATTTGCAGCACCTCTGCCAGCATTGCACACTCCAACTCATTATAACTAAGCCATTATACTAGCAAACACTCAGTGTACCTAGTGGCATCCTAAACGTGGCTATTGGACTTTGCTATAGTCCCACTAGTGCAAAGATATTTGCAGCACCTCTTCCTGCATTGCACACTCCAACTCATTATAACTAAGCCATTATACTAGCAAACACTCAGTGTACCTAGTGGCATCCTAAACGTGGCTATTGGACTTTGCTATAGTCCCACTAGTGCAAAGATATTTGCAGCACGTCTGCCTGCATTGCACACTCCAACTCATTGTTACTAAGCCATTATACTAGCAAACACTCAGTGTACCTAGTGGCATCCTAAACGTGGCTATTGGACTTTGCTATAGTCCCACTAGTGCAAAGATATTTGCAGCACCTCTGCCTGCATTGCACACTCCAACTCATTATAACTAAGCCATTATACTAGCAAACACTCAGTGTACCTAGTGACATCCTAAACGTGGCTATTGGACTTTGCTATAGTCCCACTAGTGCAAAGATATTTGCAGCACCTCTGCCTGCATTGCACACTCCAACTCATTATAACTAAGCCATTATACTAGCAAACACTCAGTGTACCTAGTGGCATCCTAAACGTGGCTATTGGACTTTGCTATAGTCCCACTAGTGCAAAGATATTTGCAGCACCTCTGCCTGCATTGCACACTCCAACTCATTATAACTAAGCCATTATACTAGCAAACACTCAGTGTACCTAGTGGCATCCTAAACGTAGCTATTGGACTTTGCTATAGTCCCACTAGTGCAAAGATATTTGCAGCACCTCTCCCTGCATTGCACACTTCAACTCATTATAAATAAGCCATTATACTAGCAAACACTCAGTGTACCTAGTGGCATCCTAAACGTGGCTATTGGACTTTGCTATAGTCCCACTAGTGCAAAGATATTTGCAGCACCTCTGCCTGCATTGCACACTCCAACTCATTATAACTAAGCCATTATACTAGCAAACACTCAGTGTACCTAGTGGCATCCTAAACGTGGCTATTGGACTTTGCTATAGTCCCACTAGTGCAAAGATATTTGCAGCACCTCTGCCTGCATTGCACACTCCAACTCATTATAACTAAGCCATTATACTAGCAAACACTCAGTGTACCTAGTGGCATCCTAAACGTGGCTATTGGACTTTGCTATAGTCCCACTAGTGCAAAGATATTTGCAGCACCTCTGCCTGCATTGCACACTCCAACTCATTATAACTAAGCCATTATACTAGCAAACACTCAGTGTACCTGCAGTGATGCCCAGAACCTTTGTGACTCTGATTCAGGCCGTGAGGACCAAGTTTCTGAGCATAATGTTTACCCTTTGTCACAAACTGTAACACCTGTGGTTATAGACAATGAGGAACATACTGATGAAGATGAGACGCAGATACCCGATTGGGATGACAACTTAAATATTCGGTCAGGGCAAGAAGAGGCTTGGTCTGAGGGGGAGGGGAGTGCATACACAACAATTGATGATGAAGTTCTAGATCCCACCTACTGTCAACCCACAGTCAGGCACTCGAGGAGGTCAACAGAGGTGGTGGAGGAGGATGCAACTGATGACGAAGTTACCTTGCGCCTTCCTGGACACAGTCGGAGTACTGGTAGCACGTCTACAACTGCATCCTCAGCCACCACTCTGCCTCTGAGCATTATTCGGGGTGGATCAACAGGTCGCATGGCCTCTAAGCCTTGCCTAGCCTGGTCCTTTTTTGACATAGAAAAAGATCGCCCAAAATATGTGATCTGTAAAATTTGTCATGGTTCTCTTAGTAGAGGTCAAAACCTCAGCAGTTTGACAACTTCTTCCATGAATCGTCACATGAATAAATATCATATGTCCCGGTGGGAATCTCACCGTGCTGCAATGCGGCCTAGCGGAGCGAACCATTCACCTCCTGCCCCTTCCAGTGCATCCGCGCGCTCTTCATCTTCTAGGACTGTGGGGACAGCTGTCACACCTGTTTTTCCACCCACAACTTCCACCACTGTAACCGCAACAGGCAGTTTGCTTGGTAGGTCGTCAGTTGGTTTGGAAGGGGAAACAAGTGAGTGTGTACAGCTCTCTCAGACATCGATAGCACCAACGTTGGATGAAGGCAACATCATGTCTCCACCTGCACTTTCCTCACAAACCTGCATTTTTCCAGGGACACCCAACTCAACACCGTCTACACACAGCAGCCAGATCTCTGTCCCTCAGATGTGGTCAAATAAAAGGCCACTTCCTGCGACCCATGACAAAGCTAAGAGGTTGACTCTATCCCTCTGTAAGCTGTTGGCTACCGAAATGCTGCCTTTCCGCCTAGTGGACACACAGGATTTTAGAGACCTTATGTCTGTCGCTGTGCCCCAGTACCAGATGCCTAGTCGCCACTACTTCTCTAAGAAAGGTGTGCCCGCGCTACACCAGCATGTCGCACACAACATCACCGTTTCCTTGAGAAACTCTGTGTGTGAACGGGTGCATTTCACCACCGATACTTGGACCAGTTAGCATGGACAGGGACGTTACATGTCGCTGACTGGGCACTGGGTAACTATGGTGATAGATGGTGAAGGGTCTGCTGCACAAGTCTTGCCGTCCCCACGACTTGTGTGTCAATCCTCTGTCTGTCCAAGTTCCGCCACTGCTTCTGCATCCTCCACCTCATCTGGGTCCTCCACCTCCGCCCCAAGCCTGCCTGGTCAGGCCACCAGCGTTCTCACTGCGCAGAAGGAATCACGCACCCCTCATTACTATGCTGGCAGCAGAGCGCAACGGCATCAGGCGGTCTTTAGCTTGACATGTCTTGGGAATAAGAGTCACACAGCTGAGGAGTTGTGGTCAGCTCTGCGGTCCGAGTTTAATAAATGGTTGTCTCCACTCAACCTGCAGCCTGGTAAGGCCGTGTGCGACAATGCTGCAAACCTGGGTGCGGCCCTTCGCCTGCGCAAGGTGACACACGTACCTTGTATGGCTCACATGTTGAACCTTGTTGTCCAGCAATTTTTAACACACTAACCCGGCCTAGATGGCCTTCTGAACAGGGCACGAAAACTGTCTGCTCACTTCCGCCGTTCAAGCGCCGCAGCTGAGTGACTTGCATCGCTCCAGAAGTCTTTCGGCCTTCCGGTTCATCGCCTGAAATGCGATGTGGCGACACGCTGGAATTCAACTCTCCACATGTTACAGCGACTGTGGCAGCACCGCCAAGCCCTGGTGCAATACGTCATGACGTATAGCCTGGGCCAACGAGATGCAGAGGTGGGTCAGATCACCCTGATGGAGTGGTCTCAGATCAAGGACCTATGCACCCTTCTGCACAGTTTCGACATGGCGACAAATATGTTTAGCACTGACAATGCCATTATCAGCATGACAATTCCAGTCATTTACATGCTGGAGCACACGCTAAACACTATTCGGAGTCAGGGGGTGGGACAACAGGAAGGGGAGGAACTACAGGAGGATTCATATGCACAAGACACAACAACATCACCAAGGTCCAGACGTTCATCATCACCAACGCGGCAGGCATGGGACCATGGGGGACAGGGATCAACAACGGTGCATAGTAGCAGGCGAAATGTTGAGGAAGGTGCAGGAGAACATGAAGAAATGGAGGACGAACTGTCCATGGACATGGAAGACTCAGCGGATGAGGGAGACCTTGGTCAAATTTCAGTTGAAAGAGGCTGGTGGGAGATGTCAGAGGAAGAAAGAACGGGTAGCACCTCTATGCCACAAACACAGCATGGACTTGGTCCGCATGGCTGCGCAAGACACATGAGTGCCTTCTTGTTGCACTACCTCCAACATGACCCTCGTATTGTCAAAATTAGAAGTGATGATGACTACTGGCTTGCCACACTATTAGATCCCCGGTACAAGTCCAAATTTTGTGACATAATTCCAGCCATAGAAAGGGACGTATGCAGGAGTATCAGCAGAAGCTGTTACTCGATCTTAGCTCGGCTTTTCCACCAAACAACCGTGCAGGTGCAGGGAGTGAATTTCCAAGCCAAGATGAACAGAGCTGGAATCAGGAAAGACTTTGCTACCTACCCTGGTGTCATCCTGGGGACGGTTAATTATGGCATATTTTTGAATGTGCTTGATGCAAATCTAGCTGTGAAGTGTACAACTGGGGCACAACTGCTGCCACTGAATGGGTGGGTGTGTGTGGGGCCCAATTTTTTGAAAAAAGGGAGACTCCGCTTGGAGTAACCCTTGCTTACATTGTTTTTAAAAGAAGCCAAGATGAACAGAGCTGGGATCAGGAAAGACTTTGCTACCTACCCCGGTGTCATCCTGGGGACGGTTAATTATGGCGTATTTTTGAATGTGCTTGATGCAAATCTAGCTGTGAAGTGTACAACTGGGGCACAACTGCTGCCACTGAAGGGGTGGGTGTGTGGGGGGCCCAATTTTTGGAAAAAAGGAAGACTCCTCTTGGAGTAACCCTTGCTTACATTGTTTTTAAAAGAAGCCAAGATGAACAGAGCTGGGATCAGGAAAGACTTTGCTACCTACCCTGGTGTCATCCTGGGGACGGTTAATTATGGCGTATTTTTGAATGTGCTTGATGCAAATCTAGCTGTGAAGTGTACAACTGGGGCACAACTGCTGCCACTGAAGGGGTGGGTGTGTGTGGGGCCCAATTTTTTGAAAAAAGGAAGACTCCGCTTGGAGTAACCCTTACTTACATTGTTTTTAAAAGAAGCCAAGATGAAGTCATGTTTCAGCAAAGACTTTGCTACCTACCCCGGTGTCATCCTGGGGACGGTTAAGAATAGCATATTTTTGAATGTGCTTGATGCAAACCTAGCTGTGAATTGTACAACTGGGGCACAACTGCTGCCACTGAATGGGTGGGTGTGTGTGGCCCAATTTTTGGAAAAAAGGAAGACTGAGTCACCTTGCGGTGTTTTACATGATTTTAGAAGGGCGTGCCATGTTTATATCTGTGTCTCCTCCTCTTTTTCCTTGTCCTGCTCTTTTGTTTTCACATGAGTATATGTCCTTGTCACTTTCTTATGTGTTTGTGTTGTGTTGTGAGTTGTTTGTCACCTTTTGGACACCTTTGAGGGTGTTTTCTATGTGTTTTTATGTGTTTGTGAATGCCTGCCATTGTTTCCTATGCGGTTCGAGTTCGGTTCGTCGAACGTTTGACGAACCGAACTCGAACGGGAGCTCCGTTCGGCGAACCGACCTCGAGCCGAACCGGGACCGGTTCGCTCATCTCTAGACCTGACTGTCACCTATGGCTCTGACCCTGCCGGTATTAGCCCTTACAAGGGCTGAAAGAAACTTCTATCCCTACTCTGTATAGCGCTGTGTATAGAGCGTACACAGCAGTATCGGAGACAGGAGCTACGCCAGCGGTGACTGACACCCAGACGCAGAAGAGATAATGGCGTCCGAACGGGCAGATACTCGTTTTTATAATGCAGGGACATGTGACATGGACATCCTATCACACATGCCGTTGCTTCTCTGGCTAAAAGTCGACTTAGCTGTGTGTGTGTCTGGGATTGGCTGACATGCTGGCCCGCACACTATACACTGAAATTTCATAATAGTGTGAGTCACAGAGTGACTTACACTATTACAGTGGAAAGCCAGCTAGTAATTAGCTGGTCTTTTTGCTGCTAGAACCGTTCTCGAACGTATCTAGAACTATCGAGCTTTAGCAAAAAGCTCGAGTTCTAGTTCGATCTAGAACAGCCCCCAAAATCACTCGAGCCGCGAACTGGAGAACCTCGAACCACGAACCGCGCTCAACTCTACTCATGACGCTCACCATTGATTATTTACATACTGAATTGCATACCATTTCACAACAGATCTCAACCATTGAAGGACAGCTCACTAATACTTTTTCTTCTACGGATCTCAATTTGAAATCTAAAATGGAGTCTACGATCTCGGACTATAAGAAATCCCTCCAAGAACGGAAACGGAGTAAATTCGTACGGGATGAGGGTGATTATAAACGTGGACAGGTATACAGGTGGCGATGTGGGGAACCCCCCTTACGCAGACGTTTTCCACCCAGGACTAATTTTTCTTCATCCGCTAACTCTGGCAGTGAGGCCGATTTCCAACAAACGAATTACATCAATTCTAGGGTAGTGGGTCTGTCGTTCACTCAGCATATTGATTTTTCCACGATCAACTTTTTGGATACGCTTATCAATATTGATCCTCGAGGTAATATTGTTTCTGATCTGTATATTAAATCTACTGATCGTAATAGTTTGCTGCATTATACAAGCAGTCACTCTCGTCATCTTAAACATTCGCTACCAATCTCACAACACAAAAGGGTCTCACGTATAGTCACTGACTATGATCTACGTTTACGTAGACATCATGAGATGTCACACAAGTTTCTTCAACGTGGGTACCCTTCACCTGTAGTCAACTCGGCTTTTCAGGATAGTCTTTCTCTCATTGGGAAAACTAGAAGGGAAGGGCCATTTGTCACTTTCGTTAACACTTTCCATCCTTTCCATCCCATTATTAAACGTATTATACTGAAACATTGGCTAGTTCTAAAGAGATCTTATCCTAATAAACCTGAGTTTTCTACTTCACCTCTGTTTACTTATAAGCGTTCTCTCAATCTCCGTGATCTTTTAGTTAAAGCCGATATTGGGTCATCTATTCTCCAGTCTCGACAGACTTTTTTGTCCACCCCCCGACAGGGTAATTATCCCTGTCTTCATTGTCCCCATTGTTCTAATATCATCAAAGGTAGTCAATTCTCTCACCCTCGAACTGGGAAAGTTTTTCACATTAAGGCTATGTGCGCACACTGCGTTTTTTTGACGCTGCGTTTTTGTGCGTTTTTGGCCGCTAAAACGCACAAAAACGCACCTGCGTCGAAAAAACGCGGCAAAAAACGCACGCGTTTTGCTGCGATTTGGTGCGGTTTTTTTGCTGCGTTTTGCTGCATTTTTGCTCACTGCGTCCTTATGCGTTTTTTATCAGTGAACAAAAATAAAAAGGTCTGATGTCATTTCCTTCTTCAATGTGTTCTTCATTCTCCACTAGTGTATGCAGAAGAGCAGACAGCTGCAGAACTACAAGGCTCAGCATACTCCATCCAATAGTAAACGAAAAAGGAGGAGAGCCAGCACTGCTTGTGAATGGCTTGCAACAATGAAGAAATAAAAAGTGTAATATTCACAAATTCGTTCCTACTGTAAAATTCAATGAGATTTTTTGCAAATGATTGATCAATGATTTGAGCCCCCCTGCCCCGTCACGGCAAATCTCTATAGGGGGGTCCCTACGCTATATTATAATTTATTATGTACCATAAGGTCTCATATAATGAGCAGGACCATATAAAGACACCACTTACCTGAGACATGTCATGAACCGCTCCCATGCTACTAGGACTGACAACCGCGAATAAAGGCAGCCCAGGTGCCAGTGTGTATGGCAGAACCACACACACCAGCACAATGTCAGGACTGGCCCTCACAGTGCCAGACCAGCAAACATGGATGAGGGCGGAACAAGGTTCAGGCAGGTGGTGTTTAAATAATGATGCCTTGGAGCAGGAGGCGGTGGCTGTGTGTGAACAAGCACCAGACTGAATTTTGATGGCTACAGGAGGAATTTGCAAACCACACTGGGCGTGCACGGCATGGTGGCGGTCGACCACCTGACCAGTAAACGAAAAAGGAGGAGAGCCAGCACTGCTTGTGAATGGCTTGCAACAATGAAGAAATAAAAAGTGTAATATTCACAAATTCGTTCCTACTGTAAAATTCAATGAGATTTTTTGCAAATGATTGATCAATGATTTGAGCCCCCCTGCCCCGTCACGGCAAATCTCTATAGGGGGGTCCCTACGCTATATTATAATTTATTATGTACCATAAGGTCTCATATAATGAGCAGGACCATATAAAGACACCACTTACCTGAGACATGTCATGAACCGCTCGCATGCTACTAGGACTGACAACCGCGAATAAAGGCAGCCCAGGTGGTTTGCAAATTCCTTCTGTAGCCATCAAAATTCAGTCTGGTGCTTGTTCACACACAGCCACCGCCTCCTGCTCCAAGGCATCATTATTTAAACACCACCTGCCTGAACCTTGTTCCGCCCTCATCCATGCTTGCTGGTCTGGCACTGTGAGGGCCAGTCCTGACATTGTGCTGGTGTGTGTGGTTCTGCAACACACACTGGCACCTGGGCTGCCTTTATTCGCGGTTGTCAGTCCTAGTAGCATGGAAGCGGTTCAGACATGTCTCAGGTAAGTGGTGTCTTCATATGGTCCTGCTCATTATATGAGACCTTTTGGTACATAATAATTTATAATATAGCGTTAGGGACCCCCCTATAGAGATTTGCCGTGACGGGGCAGGGGGGCTCAAATCATTGATCAATCATTTGCAAAAAATCTCATTGAATTTTACAGTAGGAACAAATTTGTGAATATTACACTTTTTATTTCTCCATTGTTGCAAGCCATTCACAAGCAGTGCTGGCTCCCCTCCTTTTTCGTTTACTGGTCAGGTGGTCGACCGCCACCATGCCGTGCACGCCCAGTGTGGTTTGCAAATTCCTTCTGTAGCCATCAAAATTCAGTCTGGTGCTTGTTCACACACAGCCACCGCCTCCTGCTCCAAGGCATCATTATTTAAACACCACCTGCCTGAACCTTGTTCCGCCCTCATCCATGCTTGCTGGTCTGGCACTGTGAGGGCCAGTCCTGACATTGTGCTGGTGTGTGTGGTTCTGCAACACACACTGGCACCTGGGCTGCCTTTATTCGCGGTTGTCAGTCCTAGTAGCATGGGAGCGGTTCAGACATGTCTCAGGTAAGTGGTGTCTTCATATGGTCCTGCTCATTATATGAGACCTTTTGGTACATAATAATTTATAATATAGCGTTAGGGACCCCCCTATAGAGATTTGCCGTGACAGGGCAGGGGGGCTCAAATCATTGATCAATCATTTGCAAAAAATCTCATTGAATTTTACAGTAGGAACGAATTTGTGAATATTACACTTTTTATTTCTCCATTGTTGCAAGCCATTCACAAGCAGTGCTGGCTCCCCTCCTTTTTCCATCCAATAGTGTATGCAGGAGAGCAGACAGCAGCTGCAGAACTACAAGGCTCAGCATGCTCCATCCAGGACTGTATGCTTGAGGGAGAGTCAGGGGGAGCAGACCTACAAGGCTCAGCATCCTCCATCCAATAGTGTATGCAGGAGAGCAGACAGAAGCTGTCGAACTACAAGGCTCAGCATCCTCCTTCCAGGACTGTATGCAGGATTTCTTTGCCCCCCCAAAGAAAAAAATGACGTGGGCTTCGCCATATTTTTGTATACTAGCCGGGTACAGCAGGCAGGTACGGGCTGCCCCCAACCCCCAGCTGCCTATTTGTACCCGGCTGGGAACCAAAAATATAGGGAAGCCCTTTTTTTTTAAATTATTTCATGAATTTCATGAAATAATTTAAAAAAAAAATGACGTGAGTTTCGCCCAATTTTTGAGTCCAGCCGGGTACAACTAGGCAGCTGGGGATTGGAATCCACAGTGCAGGGTGCCCATGCTTTCTGGGCACCCCCGCTGTGAATTGCAGTCCCGCAGCCACCCCAGAAAATGGCGCTTTCATAGAAGCGCCATCTTCTGGCGCTGTATCCAACTCTTCCAGCTGCCCTGATGCCGGGTGGCTCGCCGGGTAATAATGGGGTTAGGGCTAGCTGTATAGCTGGCCCTAAGCCCGAAATTCATGGTGTCACGCCAATATTAGACATGGCCACCATGAATTTCTAGTAAAGATAAAAAAAAAACACAACACACAGAAAAATATTTTTATTAGAAATAAAACACAACACAATTAGTGACTCCATCTTTATTGAAATAAAGAACCCCCCTCCGCAGTAATCCTGGGTCAGGGTCCCGCGCCGTCCAATCCGGATCCAATATCATCTGATCGGTTTGCTGGAAGGCAAAGCGATCAGATGATGTGTCAGGTTCTAGGGGCTGAAGCACATCACACATCAGCTGATTGTATAAAAGCCGATTATACAATCAGCTGATGCATCGGTGCAAAAAAATAAAAATAAATAAATAATACTCACTTATGTGCTGATTACCGGCAGCTCCTGCAGCGATGGGGCGGGAGTCTGATCCCGTTCGATCGCTGCAGCAGCTGCCGGTAATCAGGGATGAAGTCTCCTGACGCATCCGCTGATACCGGCCGGGTGCCTGCGTCACCGCGATACTTACGATCACCTGATGCGTCAGGTGACTGCATCAGGTGATCCATCGCCAGGTCCTGCATCCATCGGAGGTTTCCCGGCCGTCTGCACACAGCCGGAGCGGGGGTGGCGATACCGTGAGAGGAGATGGGAGCGGGCATGGCACCGGGAGTCTGCACACAGGAGATTTTATTTTTTTTTTTTCTACTGTTAACTTTTGTTTTCGCAGCTGCTTCCACCTCCCGCCCAGACATGGCGCCGCACGGCAGCATACATGCACAGGACGGGAGGTGGAAGCGACGGTGACGGTACCGGGAGGATTCACGCTTCTGTATATACTGACAGAAGGAATCCTCTTCCTGTACACGTCACTTTACTACCCACCTCCTGCGTTTATAGCTGCGTTTTTGGTCTTAGAAACGCACCAAAACGCACCAAAACGCAGCTATTTGCGTTTCTAATTGCGTCTTTCAACATCCCATTGAACTCAATGGATGAAAAGCGCAGTGAAAAACGCAGGAATAATTGACATGCTGCGTTTTTGTGGCACCACAAAAACGCAGCTGAAAAAAACAGATGTGTGCGGACAGCAAAAATGAAAACTCATAGACTTTGCTGGGGAAGCAAAGTCCTGCAGTTTTGAGGCCAAAAACGCACCCGAAAAACGCGCAAAAACGCCGCGAAAAACGCACTGTGCGCACATAGCCTAAGGAGTTTTTCACTTGCGATACCTCGTATGTGGTCTATTTGATCAAGTGTCCGTGCGGTCTCGGATATGTTGGGGAGACCACCCAGCATGTCCGAGACCGCATAGGAAAACATAAATCTACTATTAGATGCAAGATGACTATGCTTCCGATTCCACATCATTTTTTACAATATGGTCATACGGTTTCCCAGTTTCGTTTCCAGATACTTGAACACGTTCCCCCATTGAGACGTGGAGGCGACAGGATTAAGAGATTGAAAAACAGAGAGTCCGATTGGATCCACACGCTTAATACCCTGTCTCCCCATGGTCTCAACAGGGAATATGAGTATCATTAATTAAATATATAACATGGAGATTTGAGGTCCGTCCTATCTGGCTCATTTGCATATTATGTGTTAGTGGTTCTTATAGGTATATATATATACTCATATTATTATATCTTCCTTTTCAGTGATTTTTCTTATAATCCTTGGTTTTCACATGCACACACATGTGTATATTTCCTTTTTCTAGCCGGTTTCCTTATATTCCCTGTCTTTATTTTGTTATCCCGTTTTGAGACTATTGCTCATTTTTTCTCTATGTAACATAAACCACTAGCCTGTATATACAGATATAATAATGTTATTATATGAACTTGAGCTCTATATATTGCTCCTTGTGATAACTTGCTTTACTTATCCGCTTTTGTCCTTTCCTTCCTTTTCCCCTTAGATGCGCTGATGTTTATCACCGTTTCTATGGAGCTCCGGGTCTCATGGATACTATTTACTCTCTCTTCTCATACTGCGCATGCGCGCACTTCCCTATTCTACTGCGCACGCGCAATATGTGTTCCACGATGCATTTCACCATACAGGAAATTTCTTACCAGGTCCCGCCCCTTCAGCTTTAAAACTTCACCGCGATCTTGCTCTTTCACATTTCACCGCTGATCACCCGTGGCACAGGTAATGTTATGTCGCTCCTCCATTCCTTTGGATCTATGGGTCTTTGTTTTCCTTGTTGTTAATCATCACCTTATCGCCGATTTTTAAACACCTCTATTCATTCTCGGTATTTGCTCTTTTTCCAGCCCTCTGCATAAGCGGTATCACACCCCTCCACTCATTGGAGTTCCCTATATCCCCTTTGTCTCCACATTGAGGTAATTTGATTACTCTATTTTTCCAAATTAAAAGCCTATGTATTGGCTATTCTGGGTTGTAATCTATTACCCCATAGATTACTTTTTGACATATGTGTTATATAAAGTGCCGGATATGGGTGCATATTTCATGATTTATTGCTGCTCTTATTTCTTATGTCCTTTTGTTGTTATCCCATCTATTAATGGGTCATTTTCTTGATATTTTCACAGAATGTTCATTGATGTCCTCCATATGTGCAAATATTAATAGGTATAATATACTGTTTCTCTTTGATTAATTGTTCATGTATACTGTAATGATGTTGCAATTATGGTACTTATATATATCTTTTTTATGTTTTTCCCTATATCCAGTTTTTTGATGAAGGCAAAAATAGCCGAAACGTTAAATAAAAAACATGAATAAATAAATATAAGTTTCATCATCACTCCTTGTTGGATATTTTTCAAGTGTGCCGGGATTTGTTTAAATACACTATCTGGATTGGCTGCTCAGACCTATTCTGAAGCATATCCCTTCTTATGTTAAAGATAGTAGTGATTTTTTGACACTTCTCAAGGGTATGACGTGGCAGGAGAATTACAAACTGACCTCCATTGATGTGGAAAGCCTGTACACCCGTATCCCACAAGATATGGGTGTGCAGGCAGTTAAAGAGATGGTTGCACAAAGTGGCAAGAGCAAACATTTTTGCAATTTTGTGGGGGAGGCCCTGGAATTTGTTCTAGCAAAGAACGCTTTTATGTTCTTGGACCAATGGTACTTGCAGTGCGGGGGTACCACTATGGGTACCCCCGTATCTTGTGCCATGGCCAATATGTTTTTGGGAGCCTTCGAACGCAGATACGTTTTCTCGGACACCAATCCATACTTGAGATATATTCGCCATTTTATGAGGTATGTGGATGACATTTTCATTGTGTGGGACGGTACGGAAGCCTTGTTTTCTGACTTTGTATGTCACCTCAACACCGTCAACACAATGAATATGTCCTTCACTTCCTCCTTTGGTGGCAATACCCTCAGTTTTTTAGATGTGGAGGTCTCTATTCATGATGGCGAGATCCACACCAGAGTGTTCAGAAAGCCCACAGCGACAAATTCGCTCTTGCACTTCCAGAGTGCCCATCCAGTCCACACTTAAATAGCCCTGCCTTACAGCCAGTTTTTGAGAGTGAGGAGGGTTAACAACACTGAGGAGTCATTCTTAGAGCAATCTTTGGATCTCCAAAAGAGATTACAGCAAAGACGTTACCCCAAAAAAGTGATCAGCAATGCGTACGAGAGAGTGAGAGCCATAGGTGATCAACCCGATTGGAGAGTGAGTTTTAGGGACAAAGGTAAATAGCATGAAGAGGTTCATGTTCAACTTTAAGTTTGGACCCCTGGAGGATATTATCAGGACAACTTTGTGCAAAAATTGGCATATCCTTGAGAAAGACTCCGAGCTAAGTGAGATGACTAAGGCGAAACCCTTGGTCACGTTCAGACACTGCAACAATCTGCGGGACATGCTAGTAAAGAACAGAATTACCAACCCATCAACATGGCTGGATAAATGTTGCCCACCGGGTAACTACCGGTGTGGGAACTGTAGGTTCTGTAACCTACATGTTACTGGCCAGTCCCTGCAGATTGGAGCACACATGCATAGGATTCAGGAGTTTATTTCGTGCAAAACCAAGTTCGTTGTCTGTGATTTACTGCCCATGTGGCAGATTTTACATAGGCAAAACGATAAGGTGTTTGTACGTTAGATTTAGGGAGCACTACAATTCGATTGTGTCTGGAAAAGGATCACCTAGGTTCATCTCCCATCAGGGCCGGCTCCAGGTTTTTGTGGGCCCCGAGCATAAGAGTCCCAGTGGGCCCCATAAACACGCAGACACACACACACACACATACAGATATGTACATATACATATTTAAAGACAGACTCACAAAATACATATAAACAGACAAATCTATACAGTCATATACACTGACATACATAGATACACATCATACATACATACAGACAGACATACACAGCTCTGCTGCATACAGACACACACACTGCTCTGCTGCATACATACAGACAGACACACACACTGCTGCTGCATACATACATACAGACACACACATACTGCTCTGCTGCATACATACATACAGACACAGCTCTGCTGCATATATAGAAACACACACAGCTCTGCTGCATACATACAGACACACACTGCTCCGGTGGTTTTTCCTCTTTTGAAAAAGCCGGACGCCCATTATTCAATCTCGTATTCACTGCTTCCCCTGCCCACCGGCACCTATGATTGGTTGCAGTCAGACCCGCCCCCACGCTGAGTTACAGCTGTCTCACTACAACCAATCACAGCCACCGATGGGCAGGTCTATATCATGCAGTACAATAAATAAATAAATTTAAAAAAACGGCATGCGGTCCCCCCCAATTTTGATACCAGCCAAGGTAAAGCCACACAGCTGAAGGCTGGTATTCTCAGGATGGGGAGCCCCACATTATGGGGAGCCCCCCAACCTAAAAATATAAGCCAGCAGCCGCCCGGAATTGTCGCATCCATTAGATGCCACAGTCCCGGGACTCAACCCGGCTCATCCCGAATTGCCCTGGTGCAGTGGCAATCGAGGTAATAAGGAGTTAATGGCAGCAGCCCATAGCTGCCACTAAGTCCTAGGTTAATCATGGCAGGCGTCTCCCCGAGATACCTTCCATGATTAACCTGTAAGTAGAGATGAGCGAACCGGTCGCGGTTCGGCTCGAGGTTGGTTCGCCGAACGGACCTCCCGTTCGAGTTCGGTTCGTCGAACGTTCGACGAACCGAACTCGAACTGCATAGGAAACAATGGCAGGCAATCACAAACACAGAAAAACACCTAGAAAACACCCTCAAAGGTGTCCAAAAGGTCACAAACAACTCACAACACATGGGAAAGTGACAAGGACATATACTCATGCGAAAACAAAAGAGCTGGACAAGGAAAAAGAGGAGGACACACAGATATATGAGTATATGCAAGGAAACATGCCATTATTGTGCAACTTGAGCCCTGCTCATTCTTGGCTTCCAATCTTGATAAATTGCCTGAGCTCGCCACGTACGTCTTGGGGATCTTGTCGTGTCCTGCAGCCAGCGTTCTCTCGGAACCTGTCTTCAGTGCTGCTGTGGGTCTGCTGGCAGATAAGCACACGTGTCTGTCCACTGACAATGTGGACATGGCTCTCAGAGGACTTTTCTTCCCCGGGGTCAGCCAGGGGACGGGAAAGGCACGCGTATTTTTGAGAGTGCTTCATGCAAAGCATCTTTTTCTTTTTCAAAAGGGGGCTCAACCGATGCCAGTCAAGTGGGGTGTGTGTGGCCCAGTGAGTGGCAACGAGGGAGACTGTGGTTGGAGTCCCCTCGCTGTGTTTCTAAAAGAACCAAGATGAACAAGTCATGGCTCTCAGAGGACTTTTCTTCCCCGGGGTCAGCCAGGGGACGGGAAAGGCACGCGTATTTTTGAGAGTGCTTCATGCAAAGCATCTTTTTCTTTTTCAAAAGGGGGCTCAACCGATGCCAGTCAAGTGGGGTGTGTGTGGCCCAGTGAGTGGCAACGAGGGAGACTGTGGTTGGAGTCCCCTCGCTGTGTTTCTAAAAGAACCAAGATGAACAAGTCATGGCTCTCAGAGGACTTTTCTTCCCCGGGGTCAGCCAGGGGACGGGAAAGGCACGCGTATTTTTGAGAGTGCTTCATGCAAAGCATCTTTTTCTTTTTCAAAAGGGGGCTCAACCGATGCCAGTCAAGTGGGGTGTGTGTGGCCCAGTGAGTGGCAACGAGGGAGACTGTGGTTGGAGTCCCCTCGCTGTGTTTCTAAAAGAACCAAGATGAACAAGTCATGGCTCTCAGAGGACTTTTCTTCCCCGGGGTCAGCCAGGGGACGGGAAAGGCACGCGTATTTTTGAGAGTGCTTCATGCAAAGCATCTTTTTCTTTTTCAAAAGGGGCTCAACCGATGCCAGTCAAGTGGGGTGTGTGTGGCCCAGTGAGTGGCAACGAGGGAGACTGTGGTTGGAGTCCCCTCGCTGTGTTTCTAAAAGAACCAAGATGAACAAGTCATGGCTCTCAGAGGACTTTTCTTCCCCGGGGTCAGCCAGGGGACGGGAAAGGCACGCGTATTTTTGAGAGTGCTTCATGCAAAGCATCTTTTTCTTTTTCAAAAGGGGGCTCAACCGATGCCAGTCAAGTGGGGTGTGTGTGGCCCAGTGAGTGGCAACGAGGGAGACTGTGGTTGGAGTCCCCTCGCTGTGTTTCTAAAAGAACCAAGATGAACAAGTCATGGCTCTCAGAGGACTTTTCTTCCCCGGGGTCAGCCAGGGGACGGGAAAGGCACGCGTATTTTTGAGAGTGCTTCATGCAAAGCATCTTTTTCTTTTTCAAAAGGGGGCTCAACCGATGCCAGTCAAGTGGGGTGTGTGTGGCCCAGTGAGTGGCAACGAGGGAGACTGTGGTTGGAGTCCCCTCGCTGTGTTTCTAAAAGAACCAAGATGAACAAGTCATGGCTCTCAGAGGACTTTTCTTCCCCGGGGTCAGCCAGGGGACGGGAAAGGCACGCGTATTTTTGAGAGTGCTTCATGCAAAGCATCTTTTTCTTTTTCAAAAGGGGGCTCAACCGATGCCAGTCAAGTGGGGTGTGTGTGGCCCAGTGAGTGGCAACGAGGGAGACTGTGGTTGGAGTCCCCTCGCTGTGTTTCTAAAAGAACCAAGATGAACAAGTCATGGCTCTCAGAGGACTTTTCTTCCCCGGGGTCAGCCAGGGGACGGGAAAGGCACGCGTATTTTTGAGAGTGCTTCATGCAAAGCATCTTTTTCTTTTTCAAAAGGGGGCTCAACCGATGCCAGTCAAGTGGGGTGTGTGTGGCCCAGTGAGTGGCAACGAGGGAGACTGTGGTTGGAGTCCCCTCGCTGTGTTTCTAAAAGAACCAAGATGAACAAGTCATGGCTCTCAGAGGACTTTTCTTCCCCGGGGTCAGCCAGGGGACGGGAAAGGCACGCGTATTTTTGAGAGTGCTTCATGCAAAGCATCTTTTTCTTTTTCAAAAGGGGGCTCAACCGATGCCAGTCAAGTGGGGTGTGTGTGGCCCAGTGAGTGGCAACGAGGGAGACTGTGGTTGGAGTCCCCTCGCTGTGTTATACATGCTTTTAGAAGGGCATGACATGGCTTGGAGGTTGACTTTCATAAAATGCAAACTGTTGGCTACCAAAATGCTGCCTTTCCAACAACTGTGGTTATAGGCAATGAGGAACATACTGATGAAGATGAGACGCAGATACCCGATTGGGATGACAACTTAAATATTCGGTCAGGGCAAGAAGAAACTCGGTCTGAGGGGGAGGGGAGTGCAAACACAACAATTGATGATGAAGTTCTAGATCCCACCTACTGTCAACCCACAGTCAGACACTCGAGGAGGTCAATAGAGGCGGTGGAGGAGGATGCAACCGACGTCGAAGTAACCTGGCGCCTTCCTGGACACAGTCGGAGCACTGGTAGCACGTCTACAACTGCATCCTCAGCCACCACTCTGCCTCTGAGCATTATTCGGGGTGGATCAACAGGTCGCATGGCCTCTAAGCCTTGCCTAGCCTGGTCCTTTTTTGACATAAAAAAAGATCGGCCAAATTATGTGATCTGTAACATTTGCCATGGTTATCTTAGTAGAGGTCAAAACCTCAGCAGTTTGACAACTTCTTCCATGAATCGTCACATGAATAAATATCATATGGCCTGGTGGGAAGCTCACCGTGCTGCAATGCGGCCTAGTGGAGCCAACCATCCACCGCCTGCCCCTTCCAGGGCATCCGCGCGCTCGTCATCTTCTAGGACTGTGGGGACAGCTGTCACACCTGTTTTTCCACCCACAACTTCCACCACTGTAACCGCAACAGGCAGTTTGCTTGGTAGGTCGTCAGTTGGTTTGGAAGGGGAAACAAGTGAGTGTGTACAGCTCTCTCAGACATCGATAGCACCAACTTTGGATGAAGGCAACATCATGTCTCCGCCTGCACTTTCCTCCCAAAGCTGCATTTTTCCAGGGACACCCTACTCAACACCGTCTACACACAGCAGCCAGATCTCTGTCCCTCAGATGTGGTCAAATAAAAGGCCACTTCCTTCGACCCATGACAAAGCGAAGAGGTTGACTCTATCCCTCTGTAAGCTGTTGGCTACAGAAATGCTGCCTTTCCGCCTAGTGGACACACAGGATTTTAGAGACCTTATATCTGTCGCTGTGCCCCAGTACCAGATGCCTAGTCGCCACTACTTCTCTAAGAAAGGTGTGCCCGCGCTACACCAGCATGTTGCACACAATATCACCGCTTCCTTGAGAAACTCTGTGTGTGAACGGGTGAATTTCAGCACCGATACTTGGACCAGTAAGCATGGACAGGGACGTTACATGTCGCTGACTGGGCACTGGGTAACTATGGTGATAGATGGTGAAGGGTCTGCTGCACAAGTCTTGCCGTCCCCACGACTTGTGTGTCAATCCTCTGTCTGTCCAAGTTCCGCCACTGCTTCTGCATCCTCCACCTCATCTGGGTCCTCCACCTCCGCCCCAAGCCTGCCTGGTCAGGCCACCAGCGTTCTCACTGCGCAGAAGGAATCACGCACCCCTCATTACTATGCTGGCAGCAGAGCGCAACGGCATCAGGCGGTCTTTAGCTTGACATGTCTTGGGAATAAGAGTCACACAGCTGAGGAGTTGTGGTCAGCTCTGCGGTCCGAGTTTAATAAATGGTTGTCTCCACTCAACCTGCAGCCTGGTAAGGCCGTGTGCGACAATGCTGCAAACCTGGGTGCGGCCCTTCGCCTGGGCAAGGTGACACACGTGCCTTGTATGGCTCACGTGTTGAACCTTGTTGTCCAGCAATTTTTAACACACTATCCCGGCCTAGATGGCCTTCTGACCAGGGCACGGAAACTGTCTGCAGTGCTCACTTCCGCCGTTCAAGCGCCGCAGCTGAGCGACTTGCATCGCTCCAGAAGTCTTTCGGCCTGCCGGTTCATCGCCTGAAATGCGATGTGGCGACACGCTGGAATTCAACTCTCCACATGTTACAGCGACTGTGGCAGCACCGCAGAGCCCTGGTGCAATACGTCATGACGTATAGCCTGGGCCAACGAGATGCAGAGGTGGGGCAGATCACCCTGATGGAGTGATCTCAGATCACGGACCTATGCACCCTTCTGCACAGTTTCGACATGGCGACGAATATGTTTAGCGCTGACAATGCCATTATCAGCATGACGATTACAGTCATTTACATGCTGGAGCACACGCTAAACACTATTCGGAGTCAGGGGGTGGGACAACAGGAAGGGGAGGAACTACAGGAGGATTCATATGCGCAAGACACAACAACATCACCAAGGTCCAGACGTTCATCATCACCAACGCAGCAGGCATGGGACCATGGGGGACAGGGATCAACAAGGGCGCATGGTAGCAGGCGAGATGTTGAGGAAGGTGCAGGAGGACATGAAGATATGGAGGACGAACTGTCCATGGACATGGAAGACTCAGCTGATGAGGGGGACCTTGGTCAAATTTAAGTTGAAAGAGGTTGGGGGGAGATGACAGAGGAAGAAAGAACGGTTAGCACCTCTATGCCACAAACACAGCGTGGACTTGGTCCGCATGGCTGCGCAAGACACATGAGTGCCTTCTTGTTGCACTACCTCCAACATGACCCTCGTATTGTCAAAATTAGAAGTGATGATGACTACTGGCTTGCCACACTATTAGATCCCCGGGACAAGTCCAAATTTTGAGACATAATTCCACCCATAGAAAGGGACGCACGTATGCAGGAGTATCAGCAGAAGCTGTTACTCGATCTTAGCTCGGCTTTTCCACCAAACAACCGTGCAGGTGAAGGGAGTGATTCTCCCAGTTGTAACTTGACAAACATGGGACGGCCTCGTCATCTTCAACAGTCTACCCGTACCAGTAGGACCGTATCTGGTGCTGGTAACAGCAATTTTATGGAATCTTTTCATAATTTTTTTAGACCCTCCTTTGCAAGGCCACCAGAGACATCAAGTGTGTCACATAGTCAACGGATGGAGAGGATGATACAGGAGTATCTCCAAATGAACATCGATGCAATGACTTTGCAAATGGAGCCTTGCTCCTTTTGTGCTTCAAATCTAGAAAAATGTCAAGAGCTCTCCAGTTACGCCTTGAAGATTTTGTCGTGTCCAGCTGCCAGCGTTGTCTCTGAACGTGTCTTCAGTGCTGCTGGGTGTGTGCTGACAGATAAGCGCACGCGTCTGTCCAGTGACAATGTGGACAGACTGACGTTCATCAAAATGAACAAGTCATGGATCCAGAAGGAATTTACTACCCCTGTGTCATCCTGGGGAGAGTAAATGCTTGTGGATTTGGAATGTGCTTGATGCAAATCAAAACATCCTGTTTGCAACTAGGGCACAAGTCCTGCCACTGATGGGGTGTCTGTGTGCCCAATTTGGGGAAAAAAGGTAGACTCCGCTTGGAGTAACCCTTGCTTGCTGTGTTTTTTAAAAATGATACAAGATGAACAGATCTGAAGGCAAGATGAAGGCAACATCATGTCTCCGCCTGCACTTTTCTCACAAACCTGCATTTTTCCAGGGACACCCTACTCAACACCGTCTACAGACAGCAGCCAGATCTCTGTCCCTCAGATGTGGTCAAATAAAAGGCCACTTACTGCGACCCATGACAAAGCTAAGTGGTTGACTCTATCCCTCTGTAAGCTGTTGGCTACCGAAATGCTGCCTTTACGCGTAGTGGACACACAGGATTTTACAGACCTTATGTCTGTCGCTGTGCCCCAGTACCAGATGCCCAATCACCACTGCTTCTCCAAGAAAAGCATGCCCGCGCTACACCAGCATGTCGCACACAACATCACCACTTCCTTGAGAAAATCTGTGTGCGACAGGGTGCATTTCAACACAGATACTTGGACCAGTAAGCATAGACAGGGTCATTACATGTCACTGACTGGGCACTGGCAAACTATGGTGAGAGATGGAGAAGGGTCTGCTGTACAAGTCTTGCCGTCCCCACGAGTTGTTTCAATCCTTGTTCTGTATGTAGAAGTTAATACACTGCTTCTGCCTCTTCAACCTCGTGTGGGTCCTCTACCTTGGCGCAAACCCTGTGTGGTCAGGCCACCCTTCCTTGCAACTGCGCACAAGGACTACCACACACCTCCTTACTATGCTGGCAGCAGAGCTCAATGCCATCAGGCGGTCAAAGTTTTACTTTGAAATGTATGGGAAATGTGAGTCACACCGCTATTACAGAGAATAGTAGTCAGGCAGGGTCAAAACATTAATTGAGGAACAGGAACAGAATGGGACGGCCAGGAAAGAATCAGAAAACAAGCAGAGGTGAAATGCGTATCGGCCAACAAGGTACATAAACAGCAAGCAGGAAAAGTAGTCAGGTAACAAGCACACAAAATCATAAAACTGAACTGGGGGTAAAATTAACCAGAGGTTCATAGCTATGTCTGGCAGTGGTCTGCAGACAGGATGGGCATAAAAAAGGGTGTGGTGTCTTCCCATTGGTTGTAGCTGAATGATGGTATTTCATCTGTGAGATACCCACCAGCTACATTCAGCCAGAGATTCTGCATCTGTCAAGGTAATGCAGCCCAGTGGGTGAGCATAACCTGCGTCCACCTGCGCCGCTGGCATCGACTACTCTCCCATCATCAGCACTATTCATGAAAGGAACACGTTGTCACCTGGCGACCGGAGTACAAATTGACGGAGCGGACTCCGTTGGTGACTTAACAGCCGTGTGCGGCAATGATGCAAACCTGGCTGCGGGCCATCCTCAGGGCAATGTGACACACGTGCCTTTTAGGGCTCACGTGTTGAACCGAATTCGCCATCAATTTTTAAAACACCATCACGGCCTACATGGCCTTGTGCAGTGGGCACGCTCGCTATGTGCTCACTTCCATCGTGCGCACACAGCAGCTCAACAACTTTCATCACTCCGGAAGTCTTAGGGTCTGGCAGTTAAACGCCGTAAATGCGATGTTTCGACACGCAGGAATTGGAATCTGCACATGTTGCAGCGTGTGTGGCAGCACCGCAGAGCCCTGCTGAAATACGGTAAGACATATAGCCTGGGATAACTTGATCCAGAGGTGGTGCAGATCACGCTGCTGGAGTGGTGTCAGATCAAGGACCTATGCACCCTGCTACACAGTTTTGAAATGTCGACGAAGATGTTTAGCACTGGCAATGTCATTCTCAGCGTGACAATTCTGGTCATCTACATGATGGAGCACACTGTAATTATTATTCTGAGTCAGGTGTTGGGACAAGAGGAAGGGGAGGAAGTACAGGAGGAGTCATATGCGGAAGGGATAACAAGATCTACGAGGTCCAGATGGTCAGCGGCACCTATGCGGCAGTCATGGTGAGGGAGAGGGATTAACAAGGGCGCATAGTATCAGCAAAAAGTGTTGATGAAAGTGCAGGAGCCCATGAAGAAATGGAGGACGAACTGGCGATGGGCATGGAAGACTCAGCAGATGAGTGAGAGCTTGCTCACATTTCGGTTGTGCGAGGTTGGGGGGAGAGGGCAGAGGAAGGATGCACGATTCTCACCTCTCTGCCACCAACACACCAAGGACTTGGTCCTCCTGGATGCACAAGACACATGAGCGCCTTCTTGCTGCACTACCTACATGACCCTCGGATTGTATGAATTTGAACTAATCCTGAATACTGGGTTGCCACACTGTTAGATCCCCGGTACAAGACAAAATTTGGCGAACTAATTCCTGCCATAGAAATAGACGCACGTATACAGGAGTATCTGCAGAATGTGGTACGCAATCTTAGATCTACTAGTCCACTAAACACCAGTGCTGCACAGAGTGAATCTCAACGCTTTGTCATGGATAGGAGGAAATGGTCTTTTACTTGTCCACATCGGAGGGACCGAGGGATGGCTGCTGTGCTGAGATGGCGTTGAGTACGGTGTCCCTGCACAGTTGCACTTTTGGTCATATCCCAAAATGAGTTGAAAAAGGACAGATGCTGTTGGAAAGGGGAACAGGTGTGTTGGAAAGGGGAAAAAAGTTTTGGTCCGTGGATTTGGTGGTTAAGCAACTGTAACATTTGCTGAAGAAACAACATCTGTTACAGTGGGACTGGCAGATTTGGATAAAGTGGTATATAATCTGTGACCGCTATATAACGAAAATTAATAAGAAAAGAAAGAGAAAGGTATATATCCCCATCAGCAGTCAGTGTCCACCGTGCTCCCAGTTGGAAAAGGAGAGGTTGGCAACTTGAAGGTTTGGTGGAGGATACAGAGCTGTGTGGCTATGAAACTAATAGTAGCCTGAACCGAGTTAGACGCCATTCGGATCTGGAGACTGTGAGCCCTGTTAGCGTCACAGGGTCCACATGCCCACCCAGCCCAGGAACTCCCTGTTAACAACACAGGGGCCATTGAGTACGCTGACCGTGTGCGTAGGGGCCACACCTGTGGACAGCAGGCGCATCAGCAGCAGCAGGCCTGTTAATGCCACTGGGCTGCACAAGCAGGACTGTTAGGACAGGAGCTGGTCTTAACCGTTCTGCGTTACCAACTGTGGTGGTGGCCTGCATCCACCACCCGATCCCTGCCTACCTCTGGCCTAAAGCCGCAATGGGTTCAACACATGGAGGTGTGCTCTTTCGGAGCATAATAGAAGACTGCGCACCTCCTTGTTGGCTCCAGCCCCTTTTATAACCTGGGTCCGCCCCAAACCAGGGTGAACCACAATGCACCTCCTGGAGACAAAAGTAGAGTGACACGTCATGAGTGGCATAACTAGCGTCCTATTTGGAAACGCAACTTCAATGATGACCTCATGGCTGCCATGACCCAAACACCTCACCAGTCATCGTCTGAGCATCAATAATGCGGTGACAAGTCATAGGTGTGGGCCTCTGCAAGCCATTTGGGAGGACACCTGATGCCCTGTGGTCTATATGGGACCCCCACATCAGGGCCAGGGCCAAAGAGTTCATTACCGGACCTAGTCTCTGATGCAGGAAGTGCCTGAGCATGCTCAGTAGCATGAAATACAGTCTCTGAAAAAAGACTATCAGCTTTAGCATGGTGTCTATGCCCAAAACAGGACTTATACCCGGCACGGAATGCAAGCACCTGTGCAAAGAGGCTTTTCACACTTAGTGTGGGAGCATGCGCTGTATCCCGAAATGAAAACTTAGCGTCAGGAATGGCACAGTCAGGCTGAGCATACTCACTAGGCGAAACACTGTAATTATGCTGCAGCTGGGGTACAT
Source organism: Anomaloglossus baeobatrachus (assembly GCF_048569485.1). Lineage (NCBI taxonomy): Eukaryota > Metazoa > Chordata > Amphibia > Anura > Aromobatidae > Anomaloglossus > Anomaloglossus baeobatrachus. The sequence goes on from NC_134363.1 coordinate 122,644,062, forward strand.
CGGCACACGCATGCGCACTAGCTGCCTCTCCACACTTAGACGTGGAGGGGAAATTTGTCTTGGAGATGCTGTCTATGAACAGAAGGAAAAGCTAAAGGAAGCCTGACTTTCTATCCCTCCGAATTATGAAATGCAGCAATGAATTCCATGAGTTTGCTATAACATTAGCGTAGCAAAATGTGCATGAGGGTGTGATGTAGAGGTGCTAGAAATAGCTTGTCACCAGTGGTGCACTAATGGAATACAACAGCCAGTTCTATGATGCCACAAAATGGCAGTATTTTGTGCTATCATTATAGCTTATTAAAAACAGAGCACGAGGTTGTCATGCAGAGGTGCTGCACATAGATTTGCAGTAGTGTGAATTGACAAAAGTACAATAGCCACGTTTAGGATACAACTAGGTACAGTGAGTGTTTGCTAGTATAATGGCTGAGTTTAAAAAAGTTTGAGTGTGCAATGCAGGCAGACGTCCTGCAAATAACGTTCCAATACTGTGAATTGACAAAAGTACAATAGCCACGTTTAGGATACAACTAGGTACAGTGAGTGTTTGCTAGTATAATGGCTGAGTTTAAAAAAGTTGTAGTGTGCAATGCAGGCAGACGTGCTCTGCAAATGTCTTTGCACTAGTGGGACTATAGCAAAGTCCAATAGCCACGTATAGGATGCCACTAGGTACACTGAGTGTTTGCTAGTAAAATTGATTAGTTTAAAAAAGTTGTAGTATGCAATGCAGGCAGACGTGCTCTGCAAATGTCTTTGCACTAGTGGGACTATAGCAAAGTCCAATAGCCACGTATAGGATGCCACTAGGTACACTGAGTGTTTGCTAGTAAAATTGCTTAGTTTAAAAAAGTTGTAGTGTGCAATGCAGGCAGACGTGCTCTGCAAATGTCTTTGCACTAGTGGGACTATAGCAAAGTCCAATAGCCACGTATAGGATGCCACTAGGTACACTGAGTGTTTGCTAGTAAAATTGCTTAGTTTAAAAAACTTGGAGTGTGCAATGCAGGCAGATGTGCTCTGCTAATGTCTTTGCACTAGTGGGACTATAGCAAAGTCCAATAGCCACGTTTAGGATGCCACTAGGTACACTGAGTGTTTGCTAGTAAAATTGATTAGTTTAAAAAAGTTGTAGTGTGCAATGCAGGCAGACGTGCTCTGCAAATGTCTTTGCACTAGTGGGACTATAGCAAAGTCCAATAGCCACGTATAGGATGCCACTAGGTACACTGAGTGTTTGCTAGTAAAATTGCTTAGTTTAAAAAAGTTGTAGTGTGCAATGCAGGCAGACGTGCTCTGCAAATGTCTTTGCACTAGTGGGACTATAGCAAAGTCCAATAGCCACGTATAGGATGCCACTAGGTACACTGAGTGTTTGCTAGTAAAATTGCTTAGTTTAAAAAACTTGGAGTGTGCAATGCAGGCAGACGTGCTCTGCTAATGTCTTTGCACTAGTGGGACTATAGCAAAGTCCAATAGCCACGTATAGGATGCCACTAGGTACACTGAGTGTTTGCTAGTATAATGGCTTCGTTATAATTAGTTGGAGTGTGCAACGCAGGCAGATGCGCTCTGCAAATGTCTTGGCACTAGTGGGACTATAGCAAAGTCCAATAGCCACGTATAGGATGCCACTAGGTACACTGAGTGTTTGCTAGTAAAATTGCTTAGTTTAAAAAAGTTGTAGTGTGCAATGCAGGCAGACGTGCTCTGCAAATGTCTTTGCACTAGTGGGACTATAGCAAAGTCCAATAGCCACGTATAGGATGCCACTAGGTACACTGAGTGTTTGCTAGTAAAATTGCTTAGTTTAAAAAAGTTGTAGTGTGCAATGCAGGCAGACGTGCTCTGCAAATGTCTTTGCACTAGTGGGACTATAGCAAAGTCCAATAGCCACGTATAGGATGCCACTAGGTACACTGAGTGTTTGCTAGTAAAATTGATTAGTTTAAAAAAGTTGTAGTATGCAATGCAGGCAGACGTGCTCTGCAAATGTCTTTGCACTAGTGGGACTATAGCAAAGTCCAATAGCCACGTATAGGATGCCACTAGGTACACTGAGTGTTTGCTAGTAAAATTGCTTAGTTTAAAAAAGTTGTAGTGTGCAATGCAGGCAGACGTGCTCTGCAAATGTCTTTGCACTAGTGGGACTATAGCAAAGTCCAATAGCCACGTATAGGATGCCACTAGGTACACTGAGTGTTTGCTAGTAAAATTGCTTAGTTTAAAAAACTTGGAGTGTGCAATGCAGGCAGATGTGCTCTGCTAATGTCTTTGCACTAGTGGGACTATAGCAAAGTCCAATAGCCACGTTTAGGATGCCACTAGGTACACTGAGTGTTTGCTAGTAAAATTGATTAGTTTAAAAAAGTTGTAGTGTGCAATGCAGGCAGACGTGCTCTGCAAATGTCTTTGCACTAGTGGGACTATAGCAAAGTCCAATAGCCACGTATAGGATGCCACTAGGTACACTGAGTGTTTGCTAGTATAATGGCTTACTTAGAATGAGTTGGAGTGTGCAGAGGACAAGAGGGTACAGTGGCAGGATTGTGGTGCTCTGGGTAGAGGAATGGAAGCCTGCCTTTCTATTCCCTCCTAATGGTGAAATGCAGGGAGGAAATCCCTGACCTGGGCTACACAGACGCTGTTGCTGTTTGCAGGACCTGTCACCTATGGCTCTCTGACCCTGCCGCTTTGAGCCCTTAAAAGGACTGCTAGAATGTGCTCTCCCTAAGCTGTCTAACGCTGTGTATGCAGCGCATACAGCTGTATCGGCTATAGGACTCAGGAGGACGGAGCTGCGACACTGATGTCTGACACCAAAGACGCAGAAGGCAGATAATGGCGTTCGTGAAGAAAATGTCCGGTTTTATAATGCAGGGACATGTGACATGCAGATCCTATCACACATGCCGTTGCTTCTCTGGCTCAAAGTCCACTTAGGTGTGTGTGTGTCTGTGATTGGCTGACATGCTGGCCCGCCCCACAAGACGCGCGCGCTTAGGGAAGGAAGACAAGAAAAAAAAAAAAAAATGGCGATCGCCATTATAGAAACAGCAGTGATCTGAAGGCGCTGTTCACGCACACTATACACTGAAATGTGATAATAGTTTGATTCACAGAGTGACTTACACTATTACAGCAGAAACCAAGCTAGGATTTAGCTGTTTTTTGGCTGCTAGAACCGTTCTCGAACGTTTCTAGAACTATCGAGCTTTTGCAAAAAGCTCGAGTTCTAGTTCGATCTAGAACATGCCCCAAAATCACTCGAGCCGCGAACTGGAGAACCACGAACCACGAACCGCGCTCAACTCTACCTGTAAGTGAAAGTAGATAAACACATACATCCGAAAAAATCCTTTATTTGGAATAAAAGACAAAAAAAACCACCCTATTTCACCACTTTATTACAATCCCCAATTACCCCTCCAGATCCGGCGTAATCCACACGAGGTCCCGCATCCAGCTCTGCTACATGAAGCCGACAGGAGCGGCATTAGAACACCGACGCTCCTGTGAGCTCCACGCAGCAACTGGAGTGAATCACGCTGTCAGCGGGGACGTCACTGAGGTAATGCCGGTGTGTGTGTGTGCAGTGATGATGGGTACGGTAGTGCCGGTGTGTGTGCGGTGAAGATTTGGGTGGTAATGTCGGGATGTGTGCGGTGAAGATGTGGGTGGTAATGTCGAGATGTGTGCGGTGAAGATGTGGGTGGTAATGTCGGGATGTGTGCGGTGAAGATGTGGGCGGTAATGTCGGGATCTGTGCGGTGAAGATGAGGGCGGTAATGTCGGGATGTGTGCGTTAATGTCGGGAAGTGTGCGTTAATGTCGGGATGTGTGCGTTAATGTCGGGTGTCGGGATGTGTGCGGTGATGTCGGGATGTGTGCGGTGATGTCGGGATGTGTGCGGTGATATATCGGGGTGTGTGCGGTGATGTCGGGGTGTGTGCGGTGATGATGAGGGCTCTCTCTCTCGGCTAAAGAAAACGCAACTCGTTATTTCACTGGAATCCGTGGCCTTTATTATTGCACTTTTTGCAACGCAAGTGTGAAACTAGCTAAGGGACAGCAGCCACAGTTTCCTGACGAGGACTGCGGTCCCCAAAACTCGGCCCGGGGGCAGCAGAACTGAAGGAGAGTGGGCAGGGCCCGTTGGCAGCTGAAGTGACGAGGCCGAGTGGGCCCCCCCATCTCTCCAAGGCCCCGGCATTTGCCCGGGTATGCCGGGTGCTGATACCGGCCCTGTCTCCCATATACGGGACCACCATGATGGTAACCCAGACATTTTACGCTTCGCAGGCCTCAAGAGGTTCACCCTCCCTCCTCAGGGGGGTGATTTACAGAAATTATTATTATAGATAGAGGCGAAGTTAATAATAAACTATGGAGCGCAGGGTGACCTAGGCTTGAATGATCGTGTCGATCTCGCAATATTTTTGTGATAATTGAACCCCCATTGTGTGTTTTTTCCTTTACCTCGTGTCTTGGTTTTTTAATGAAAATATTACGATGTTTTTCGTATTTGCATGTAATATTCATGTAGTTTTTATGTTGTATCATTCCCCATTGTTTTTAACGTGGTTGTGACGTGACCTGTATGCACTCCTATAAAAGGAGTGGTGTTATACTACCACATGTGGACCCGTGGAAGCCTAATTAATAGGCGAAACAGCCGTCGTCCATAGCAGGAGCTGACATACAGGTTGCCTCCACCCTTTTACCTTGCACCTGTTTGAATAAAGTTTCTAGCACAGCAAAGGAGTGTGGTCCCTTTTCTTACCTTATCATCAGCCTTGAATAATTCAGATTCAACAGAGAAATTCCTCCAGCCAAAAACCCAGACAAAAAAGGATCATTATTCCAATATGACTAAAAAATGAATGACTTCTTCAATTTTATCCAGTAATATAGTATAAAGTCGCAACGCGTATCTGACTGTAAACCAATCCATGATTAAGGCCTGGTTTACAGTCAGAAATGTGTCCTATGTTTGTCCAAGATTTAAAAAAGTCCAGGCACCCACTAGATTTTGAGTGGTCCTGGTGAAAAATTTGGACCTGGGCATCCACCTGAATGTTTGGCCAGATCTATGGATCCTTGTAGTGTTCTAAATCCTGAAAGACACGTGATTCCCCCTTTAATATAATAATATCCCCAATCCTGTACAAATGTCACCCATCCTGGGCCCCTTTGTGGTATAATAACCCCGATCCTGGGTCCCTTGCATTAAAATGTCCAACATTCCTGTGTCCCTTCTTTCTATAATGTCCCCCATCCTGGGCCCCTTCCATTAATAATTTTCTCATTCCTGGCATAATGTCCCCATCCTGGCCCATTCCATAAATAAATGTCCTCCATCCTTGTCCCCTTCCTGGCATAATGACCCCCATCCTGGTCCCCTGTCAGTAATAATGTTCCCATTCTGATATAGTATAATGTCCCATTAATAATACAATGTCCCCGTCCAGTAATAATGTCCCACCTCCTGAGTCCATCCTGTATTTAATGTTTCCCGTTCAGCCACTGTTCTCCAACACATTTTAAAAAACAAAAACTAACTTCTCAAGTACACCTACTCCCGCGATGCACAGCTGTCCTCTTCTATAGCCGGCCCTGAGGCCAGCAACTGATTTTTTTGGCATGCCTACAATGGTGATCCATGACCATGACATCACTGCTATACACCGCCTTTGACTGGCACGCCAATGTCAGCTGGTGGCCTTGGCCAGTGGCGTGTAATGCAGTATTGGGAGCAGGTCTCTGCACCGCAATAGATTTCAGCTGAATGTGTTTCTTCGATTGCACATCTAGCTTCAATTGTTCAATAGTTGGCATTGTCAGGCCCCCCTTCCGCACGGGCCCGGTCACACCCTTTCTGACCACGATCTTTATGCCCCTGCAAGCAAGGTCTGTTGTTATTGAGAATCCAAAAAGAAAAGAAGTTGACTACTTTCGCCCTTACCGAGGATGCCAAAATACTAAAAGTAGAACAAACTTTTAGTCCTTTACACATTTCACATTTCTAAGGAAAATATATATGTGTCGCCCTGGGCAAGCCAGGGGACACAGGTCACACACCACCACACCCTACATCCCAGCTAGGAACACCACAGCTAACCAAAAATCCTTGTTGCCTTCCTCCAGAGGCTGATGATTCACACCAGGGGGTGGGCCAGGCGGTTGGCTCCGCCCACCGAGGAGTTCACAGCTCTGGAGGCCGGAGAAACCAGGCAGAAAGCTCAGGGAGGAGCAGGAGTGAGGAGCTAAGTGGAGGAGTAAACAAGTAGTGAAAGTAAAAAAGTGGTAAAGGAGGAAAGCAAGTGAGGTGACAGGAAAGAAAGAAAGCCTGAAGGGTCCAGCTGTGTGTAGGACCAGGTCAGCAAGGTCAGCAACGGCAGTGACTGTCTGGAGGGGGACCGTTTGGAAGTTCCTGGAAGGACCCCGGAGGCTGTGTGCCCGGCGGTCTGGAGCAGTGTTCCGAAGGACAGTCAGCACCAGGGCAGGGGCCTCTCGGACCCCGGCAAGGCTAGGAGTCGCCATAATTTGCCAAATCCGTCAGTGAAGGGGACGTAGATCCCCCAACAACCTAGTCCCGATTGAAGGCAACAGCCCAACCAGAGTAGAAGAGACACCGCCAAGGCACCAGTTTCTTAGGGCCAGCGCCTGCGGGCAAAGAGTAGAGCTCCTCCGGTCCAGCTTGAAGCCGGGGAGCGGGTTACCGGTGGGGACCCATCGCAACCAACAAGTACACAAAGGTGCAAGGAAGAGGGACATCACCGTCACCTACTGGGAGAGCAAGTGCAGCCGTCCGTGGGACCGTCTATCCAGCCGTTTGGTTTACCGTAAAAACTGTGTCAACGTCTCAGGCTGAGTGAGTACCACGGTGCCGCAAGGCACAGCGCTGCCCCCGCGCCCCTGCACCCACCAGGCCCTGCACCTCCCTCACCATCACCGGGCCCCGGGATCACCAACCCCTACCCACGGAGGGGCAACGCAACACCTGGCTGCTCCGCACCACCATCCTCGGGACCCCCATATTGAGCAGCGGTGGTGAAATCACCACAACCGTGGGTGGCGTCACGGACAATAAATACTTCCCACACCCAACAAACCCCTTTCACTCACGGGCGAGGAGTGCCGCTCGAGAAACCCCCGGGATCCGGCCCACCGCTCGAGCCACCACTGAGCAGCCGCCGGACCTGAGCAGAAGGGGTGAGCGTAGTGTGCTGACACCCTCCTCCCCGCCCGCGACAACTTGGCGTCACGAACAGGATCTTACCGCTCTGCCGTCTGGTAGAGGTGCGCCTTGTTACCGCCGGAGGTATCCGGCAGAAAAATTTCAGAAGCCGCCATCTTTGGCGCGAAAAGTTCCCGCTCGAGCGTCTTCTCGAGTAGTAGAGGCGCGAAGGCCAAGACCCCGCCCAGAGCGAGGAGGGGCCGGAAAAGAGCTAAGGGGGACGCGATGGCGGCTGGCTGCATGTAGCTGCAGCTATAAAAGCAGAGACGCCAGGACTCTGCAGCAATACTGGGTTCCTGGAAGGCACGATTGCCAAGATGTACAACCCAACTCCCAACGAGGAAGCCCCCGCGCCCGGCACGGCGACGTGGTTGAGGGACCGGACTGTCCCGCTGAGTAATCGTCTGCAGGCCCATATGCAACTCCTCTTGGAGGAGTGGGAGACCGACATGGCGGATGTGGTGGCTGCTATGTGGAGACGCGAGGCAGAAGAGGATTTGGAGGAGCGGGTAAGCGACCCACGCCCCTGTATTCCTTAGGGATCAGCCGTTGGAGCTGAGGGGCCCGGCCGGCTTCCGCTCACCCTGCCTCTCTCCCTGCTACCTGTAGTAGCTGCTGCCGCCCCGCCATTAGGCCCGCTACCTGCCCAACCGGTAGCGATACCCTGCCCGGCCGCTCCGGCGGACCAGCCGGCTGCAGACGTCTGGGACGTCCCTGAAGTATACCAGGGGGAACCGCTAGAACCACGGCCCCTTAACAGCATAGTGCCAGAAGTCCCAGTAGAGACTGTGCCAGACCCTGAGCCCGAGACCGTGGCCTGGATGAAGGCCCAGGTGATGCAATTCCACCAGCGTCAACAGGATCAGATCTTCCGGATGATGGAGCAGTGGACCAACGAGGTGGAGGAGCTGCTTACGACTGCCCCGAAGTACGGAGGGGGAATGGATGTAGCAGAGTCGACTGGTGACCCACGTCCCTATGTCCTACCAGGACCGGCCGCTGCGGCTGAGGGGCCCGGCCTAGTCTCGGCCTATGCACCACCCTTGCCGTTACTTATGAGGCGCCTTAATGTAAGCTCGCCTAATCTGCTGCTCCGTGCTACTGCGGAAGGGGCTGAAGTGCTGGATGTTGGAGGCCAGGAGGCAGCGACAGCTGGCGGCAACCCGCCTGACGCAGAAACACGAGATGATGACTCCGGCCCTAGTCCCGGGTCTGCTGCTGAGTTTGAAGAGGCAAGTGAGCGTTCCCGCTATGTAGGGGACCCCGTGGTTGTCCATACCCCGTGTGCCGGTGGAAATGGGTACCGGGTGCCCCTGTCACCGCAGGCATGTCAGTGCATGTTTGATGTGCCGGTGGCAGAGGACGGGTCCGCCTCAGCAGAAAAGTACGAGTAGGGCAGCGGGTGCCCGCAGCAGCAGTCCCCGTTGGGACCACCACAGAAAGTTTGTGTGAACTGTTGTTTAAAAGTTTGAAAGTTCTGCTAATGATGAAAAATGATGATACCGAGTACCTCACCTGATTGTCTGAGTGATTTGCAACCGGCTGGAGCCGGCAACGTTGTCCCCGTGGGGACCGTTAAAAGTTGTTTTGCATGGAGGACTTTCCATGGACAAGCCCGTGAACTTGCAGGGCAACCACAAACGTTAAGTGGCTTGTAAATAAGTTGTTTGCCGTTACCGTTTTCCGCAATGCCGCCTCCGGAGAGGCAGGTTGGAGGGAGGGCCCTGAGCAGAGCAGGCTGGGGCCCAGCCACCAAAGGAACCGGTGGCTACCCTCTGGAGGGGAAGGACAGATCCCGCTCGGGTACCCTGTGCTGGACTGTGGGTCAAGGGGTGCTGCCTGGGCTTTAGGGGCAGCATCAGGGCCAGGTTGCTTGGGTGGGAGAGAGCGGAAACCGTAACCGTAAACCATTATGCAACGTTTAAGAAATGTGCCTCCTGTTATGGGAAGATTCATTAAAAATGTACATATGTTATTTTACCATGTTATCGTTTACAGAAAAATAAAACCGGTGTTGGACGGCAGCCCGCGGACGGTCTGCATTTTGCTAAGGGGGAATGTGTCGCCCTGGGCAAGCCAGGGGACACAGGTCACACACCACCACACCCTACATCCCAGCTAGGAACACCACAGCTAACCAAAAATCCTTGTTGCCTTCCTCCAGAGGCTGATGATTCACACCAGGGGGTGGGCCAGGCGGTTGGCTCCGTTAACCGAGGAGTTCACAGCTCTGGAGGCGGGAGAAACCAGGCAGAAAGCTCAGGGAGGAGCAGGAGTGAGGAGCTAAGTGGAGGAGTAAACAAGTAGTGAAAGTAAAAAAGTGGTAAAGGAGGAAAGCAAGTGAGGTGACAGGAAAGAAAGAAAGCCTGAAGGGTCCAGCTGTGTGTAGGACCAGGTCAGCAAGGTCAGCAACGGCGGTGACTGTCTGGAGGGGGACCGTTTGGAAGTTCCTGGAAGGACCCCGGAGGCTGTGTGCCCGGCGGTCTGGAGCAGTGTTCCGAAGGACAGTAAGCACCAGGGCAGGGGCCTCTCGGACCCCGGCAAGGCTAGGAGTCGCCATAATTTGCCAAATCCGTCAGTGAAGGGGACGTAGATCTCCCAACAACCAAGTCCCGATTGAAGGCAACAGCCCAACCAGAGTAGAAGAGACACCGCCACCGCCAAGGCACCAGTTTCTTAGGGCCAGCGCCTGCGGGCAAAGAGTAGAGCTCCTCCGGTCCAGCTTGAAGCCGGGGAGCGGGTTACCGGTGGGGACCCATCGCAACCAACAAGTACACAAAGGTGCAAGGAAGAGGAACATCACCGTCACCTACTGGGAGAGCAAGTGCAGCCATCCGTGGGACCGTCTATCCAGCCGTTTGGTTTACCGTAAAAACTGTGTCAACGTCTCAGGCTGAGTGAGTACCACGGTGCCACAAGGCACAGCGCTACCCCCGCGTCCCTGCGCCCACCAGGCCCTGCACCTCCCTCACCATCACCGGGCCCCGGGATCACCAACCCCTACCCACGGAGGGGCAACGCAACACCTGGCTGCTCCGCACCACCATCCCCGGGACCCCCATATTGAGCAGCGGTGGTGAAATCACCACAACCGTGGGTGGCGTCACGGACAATAAATACTTCCCACACCCAACAAACCCCTTTCACTCACGGGCGAGGAGTGCCGCTCGAGAAACCTCCGGGATCCGGCCCACCGCTCGAGCCACCACTGAGCAGCAGCCGCCGGACCCGAGCAGAAGGGGTGAGCGTAGTGTGCTGACACCCTCCTCCCCGCCCGCGACATATATCCATACCTGTCTGTACTGTGACAAAAAATATAACAGATTTGTTTTTTTGAGAACAGGAAACTTAGAGAGGACAGCCGTCCAAATAAGCACAACTAACATCAGCTTTGTTTCCTTCCATAGTGTAAAGGCCGCTTTACACGCTGCGATATCGGTACCGATATCGCTAGCATGGGTACCCGCCCCCATCTGTTGTGCGACACGGGCAAATCGCTGCCCGTGTTGCACAATATCGCCAAGACCCGTCACACGTACTTACCTGCCCGGCGACGTCGCTGTGACCGGCGAACGGGCTCCTTTCTAAGGGGGCGGTTCGTTCAGTGTCACAGCGACGTCAGAGCTGTGTCACTGAACCGCTGCCCAATAGAAGCGGAGGGGCGGAGATGAGCGGGACGTAACATCCCGCCCACCTCCTTCCTTCCATATTGCGGCCGGGAGGCAGGTAAGGAGAGGTTCCTTGTTCCTGCGGTGTCACACGGAGCGATGTGTGCTGCCGCAGGAACGAGGAACAACTTTGTTACTGCTGCAGTAACGATATTTGAGAATGGACCCCATGTCGCCGATGAGAGATTTTGTACGTTTTTGCGACGATGCAAAATCGCTCATAGGTGTCACACGCAACGGCATCGCTAATGCGGCCGGATGTGCGTCACCAATTCCGTGACCCCAACGACGTCGCATTAGCGATGTCGTAGCGTGTAAAGCCCCCTTAAATTGAATGGTTCAAACGAAAGTGAATCAGATAAGAGTCTCGGAATTTATTTTACTTTGAATTACCGATCACAGACAAATACAATTGATTTTTATTTTGCTGCTATTGATGTACGTGTTTTGTATGGTAGGAAATCTCAGCATCATCTGTCTTATCAAGCACCATGTGCCTTTCCATACTCCTATGTATTATTTTCTCGATAATTTCTCATTCCTGGAAATGTGTTACACTTCAGTCACAGCCCCCAAGATGCTCTTGAATTTAGAAACAGAAAACAAAGGAATTTTCTTTGTGGAATATATGACACAAATGTATTTCTTCATCTCTTTTGCAGCTATAGACTGTTTATTATTGGCCGGCATGGCATACGATCGGTACATTGCTATATGCAATCCATTACAATATTTAATAATTATGAGCAAAACAAATCTGTCACTTACTAGCAGGGATCTGCTGGACAAGTGGGTTTTGGTATTCAGCCATTCACACGTTAGTTATGTTGACCTTGCCCTTCTGTGAGCCTAACAAGATCAACCACTTCTGTGATTTTCCAGCCATGTTGAAGCTAGTCTGTGGTAACACTCTTCTCAAAGATAATAAATAAATTCACTGCACTCATAGATTGTGATGCAAAAAGTTTTCCAAATTTATTGAGGCGACTGTGAAGTCATTCCGACGTTTCGACCCCGCCTGGGTCTTAGTCAAGAGTTGCTTCAAGATGGGTGCCTGGGATATGGAAATTTGAGTGGGTTAATAGCGTTTGGTAGAGAATACCTTCAGGATAAAGGTCCTGGGTTTAGCCAGCACCAAACGCTCACAATCTATGAGTGCAGTGAATTTATTTATTATCTTGGATTGGACCCATTTTTCACCTGCACCACCACCCACTTGTCAGAGTGCAGACCAATTTTTTTCATCTGTAACACTCTTCTCAGTCAGCTCCTCCTCTTCATTGTAAGGGGGGGGGGGATCATGGGGTTTAGCTGTTTCTTTCTAATTCTTGTTTCTTATTTCTACATAATTACCACCGTTTTTAAGATACGTTCCTCATCTGGAAGACATAAGGCCTTTTCCACTTGTTCTTCTCATCTCACTATTGTAACTTTGTACTACGGGACACTCATTTTTACTTATTTGCGGCCAACGTCTTCTTACTCATTAAACTACGATGGTGTGGTAGCCCTATTCTATTGTCTTGTGAATCCCATGTTCAACCTTATCATATATACTCTAAGAAATAAGGATGTCAGAACAGGGATCAAAAAAATTATTCAGGCTTAGAATTTTAAATTTCAAGTAAAAAAAATACAGCAAAATGTAAATATCTGGCTTTCCAGTATAACATATTGCATTTCTTTTCCTATCTAAAAAAAAATCTGAATTTTTGTTAAGGCAAATGCCTTTATCACTCTAACAGATATTCAAAGTAAACTCTAAATATCTAATCTATAGACATGTAGCGGCCTTAGCATAGCGGAAAAGGGGCAAATCATGCTGCTGATTTTTGCTATCCAGGACAAAAAGGACTTGGTGTTTTCTTTCCAATACATCTCTAAAGGCTGCTTTACACGCAGTGACATCGCTAGCGATGTCGCTTGTGAAAGCACCCGACCCCGTCGTTTGTGCGTAACGGGCAAATCACTGCCCGTGGTGCATAACATCGCTAGGCCCCGTCACACGGACTTACCTTCCCAGCGACATCGCTGTGGCTGGATAACAGCCTCTTTTCTAAGGGGGCGGTTTATGCAGCGTCACAGCAACGTCGCACGGCAGGCGTCCAATAGAAGCGAAGGGGCGGAGAGCAGCCACATGAAAGACACGCCAACCTCGTTGCCGGAGGACGCAGGTACGGTGTTGTTCATCGTTCCTGGGGTGTCACACGTAGCGATGTGTGCTGCGTCAAGAACGACGAACAACCTGCGTCCACAACGACTGAGATTTTGAAAATAAACGACGTGTCAACGATCAACGATTAGGTGAGTATTTTTGATCGTTAACACTTGCTCGTAGGTGTTACACGCAACAACGTCGCTAATGAGGCCGGATGTGCGTCATGAATTCCGTGACCCCAACGACATCTCGTTAGAGATGTCATTGCGTGTAAATGGGCCTTAAGCATCTGGGACCCATTTCTCACCACTTAGCTCGTTGGTATAGGACTTCTTCTGGTTGGAATCCTGGACAGGGTCTCTTCACCAAGTGTAGCAAAGGAATTTGGACTAAACATAATTACGACCCTGTCTAAGGCCTGCAACACACATCCATGCCGCCGCCACGTGTTTGTAAGTTTTTTACACGTACCGGCGGCAGGGAGACACGTTCAGCAATGCTACCCTATTGTAGCAGGCACACACACGTAAAACCACACGGAACGTGTGTCCGTGTGCGTTTGTACGTGTGTGCATTTTTCAAAGCGCTGACATGTCAGTGTTTTCTCCCGCAGCACGGGTGTCACACGGCCCGCACCCGTACCACACGAGTGTAGTGTGGATGCGGTCCCGTGTGACACGCGCCGGAGAAAACACACGTGTCAGTGAAAAAAAACCAAAACATTAACTCACCTTCTCCAGCCCTCCTGTCTCTGCTGCTGCCTCTTGCTGCCGACCGCCGCTCATTAATCTCATAGAATATTCACTTCACTGCCTGGCAGCAGCAGCAGCGGGGAGACGGGAGGGCTGGAGACCGAGGATCAGCACCACGGACAGCAGGAAGGACCAGGTGAGTATGTTAATTACCGGTTCTACGTGTGCTATCGCGGATAGCACACGTAGAACACACGTGTCCCGCACGTACTAGAGACACGTACTTACCTGCACGCAACACGCAGGGGAAATACGTGTCTCTCGGCACGTGCGTGAATTTCACGTGAGTGTGGCAGAGACCTAAAAGGGTTTATAGCCATCGCATGGTCTGTCTTTATGATACGTATGTCCTTGTAGTTGATACTGTATTTACTGGACTACAGTGAATAAAGTTATAACAACCTTATTATGAATACAGAATGGATTTTTCTTCACTTTCCATTACATCAAATTTCTTTTGGTCCATTTTAGACATAACCCTTTAGATTATGAAATGTTCTGGTGGGCATAGTAGTAAACTTACTTGCAAGGATAGAGAACCTTCAAAAGGAGGGTCCAAAACAATATATTTATACAAAATTTGCTGCTTTATATATATATCTATTTTAATAAACTTCCTTTAGAATTCAGTTCTGAGCTTAAAGGGGTGGTTCACCCATTTTCATTACTGGCCACATCGATATTATGTTGAGAAATAAGGTTTCTCTTAAATACCTGTGATGGCAATTCTACCTCCGAGCAGCGCTATTGCTGTCCGCTCACCCCCTTCGCGTGACCCCCGGGCTCTGTGACCTCTGATGTCCGGTGATGTCACCTCAACTGAGGCAGGCCGCAGTCTTCCTGAGTGACTGGGCTGTGGGCGGCGTTTCCCCGCTCATGCCACGTGCCCTCTCCTTTGCTGCAGAGCGCTGCAAGCAGGAGTGACGCTCAGATGTGATGAGCAGAGAAACACATTCCACTCACTCAGGAAGACTGCGGCCCGCCTAAGTTGACGTGACATCATTGGACATCAGAGTTCATGGAGGCCTGGGTCATGCGAAGGGGGTGAGCTGACCACAATAGCACCGCTCACAGGCACTATTGGCAACACAAGGTATTTGAGAGAAACCTTTTTTCTCAACATAATATTGATGTGGCTGGTAATGAAAATGGGTAAACCACCTCTTTAAAGACTATAGATACTTTCTGGGGCTTTTTCTTTTTTTAAAAAAAATAAGCATGCATTTTTGTCTAGAATTATATTTGTTATGCAGTTCTAATAAAAATGTTTGCTTGTTCATCTACTACGGCCACTATGTTTCACTATAAATAGCTACATGCAGATTGACGTAAAAAAAAAAATAGATATAGGGTGCTCCCAACGTGTAAGAACAGACCACATCAATCCAATGAGTGCAGATAGAATGAAAGTTAAATAAAAATACAAACTTTTTATTTAAAAAAAAAACACAACGCGTTTCAGCTGCAACCAGCCTTCTTCAGGTATTTTGAAAATGATCGCATAGTAAGCCTTTATATATGTCTCACACATAAATTTCTGAAACATGGGATGATGAAAAATTCCCCTAAAAAACTATTTATTTTTTTTTGCTGCATGACAAAAACCTCACCCAAATGTGAACACACATCATTAAATGTCCGATAGATAGTATAATTCTAGGAAATAGTCTAATAACTATACCATGTTATATCCAAAATAATTTTAATCTCAGTGAAATGTAAACTCTCCCTTTCTGATCCTGATCACTTACCCTGCCTTGCCGTCAAGGTTGGCACCCTAGACCTATACAATGACACCACCGCTCACCGAAAACTCTCCCTTTATAGGCCTAATTCACCCTAATAGGACTGGGTGATTTAAGAGATTAGGTATTAATGAACCCAGAGGGATTTGAGAATAACCAAAATCAATAATGATTTCTATAATATTGATCAGGCATTAATCACTTCAGCAGCCAATAATCTCAGATGATATATTAATGTCAAGTATGTATAGGTACAGTGTATTTCCAAAAATAAGCCCTCCCCCAAAAATAAGCCCTAGCAGGGATTTTCAGCATTTTCGGAGTAAGGCTTAAATATAAGCCCTCCCCCAAAAATAAGCCCTAGTTGCGGTTCAATAATGAAGTGTATGCAGCTAAAAAAGTTACAGATACTGCAGGACACTTCATTATAGAAAGCGGGCACCCCGCAATCACACTCACCAGATGCAAGGGCAGAGCACCTGTAGTGATCGCACCCCCACACACATCCGATCTCACACACGCACACTCACAATCAGATTGCACACACAAACATCGCATCACACACATACTCACCCCATCCAGCGACACAGATTTCTTCTAGCTGGCAGAATCCTGGGGTGCAGTGGAACGCAAGAATGCTTGCTTAAAGGACCTGCGGGCCGGACACGTGACTTCCTCCCATCATTCCCTGCGGTGAGAAGTATTCTGTACCGCTGGATGTAATGAGTGTGTGTGTCAGTCAGTGTCAGTTAGCCAACCAGAAGCAGGGGAGGACAGCGTGCAGCACCCACCGGAGATCACAAGGAAGACCTGGGAGCTACGCAGACATCCGGGTCTGGTAAGTATGAGTCTCCTGGGAAGGGGGGTGTCTGCTTTTTTGGGGAGATAAACTTACCCCCAATCATCTTTCTCCAAAAATAAGCCCCAGTGCTTTTTTGAGGGGCAAAAAAAGTATAAGATAGTGTCTTATTTTTGGAAAAACATAGTAGTGACTAGATTTGGTAGATCCACAATCTTTCAATAGATCTAATTAAATCCATGGTTTAGGTAAAGGTTAACATTTATAAAACAATTCAACAAGAGCTCTATATATATTAGTTACTTATTTGAGCCCCATGTTGTGTCTCAACGAGAGATGAGCGAATCTAAACTGTAAAGTTCAGGATTCGTACTGAACAAATAGTGTCTGGGACTTGACCAAGGACTTTTCACAGAAGTCCATGTCCGAGTCAGGTGCTGTTCGGATGCTGAATAAAGTTTGTTAAAAAAAATGACGTGGGGACTCTCTACTTTTGATAATCAGTGTAGGTAAAGCAGACAGCTATGGGGTTTACCTTTTCTGGTTATTAAAACTAGAGGGGACCTCATGCCATTATTTTTAAATTATTTAAATTAAAAAAATGGTGCGGGGGCCCTCTATTTTTGATAGCCAGCGAAGGTAAAGCAGACATCTGGGGACTGATATTATAAGGCTGAGAAGGCCCATGGTTATTTGACCCTTCCCAGCCTAATAATAGCAGCCCACAGCTGTCCCAGAAGTGGCAAATCCATTAGATGCACCAATTCTGGTGATTTATTCAGCTTTTTCTGATTGACCTGTGGTGGCAATCATGATAATACTTTTGGGGTTTTGAGAATGAGGCCCCATAGGTCACTCACGCTCAGTGGCATGCACGGAATTTCTCACTCTCAAGTTTCTCTCGTGAGTAGAGTTGAGCGCGGTTCACGGTTCGAGGTTCTCCAGTTCGCGGCTCGAGTGATTTTGGGGGCTGTTCTAGATCGAACTAGAACTCGAGCTTTTTGTTAAAGCGCGATAGTTCTAGATTCGTTCGAGAATGGTTCTAGCAGCAAAAAGACAAGCTAATTCCTAGCTGGCTTTCCGCTGTAATAGTGTAAGTCACTCTGAGACTCACACTATTATGAAATTTCAGCGTATAGTGTGCGGGAACAGCGCATTCAGATCACTGCTGTTTGGATAATGGCGATCGGTAGTTTTTTTTTTTTTCCTTGTCTTCCTTCCCTAAGCGCGCGCGTGTAGTGGGGCGGGCCAGCATGTCAGCCAATCCCAGACACACACACAGCTAAGTGGACTTTTAGCCAGAGAAGCAACGGCATGTGAGATAGGATGTCCATGTCACATGTCCCTGCATTATAAAAACGAGTATCTGCCCGTCCGGACGCCATTATCTCTTCTGCGTCTGGGTGTCAGTCACCGCTGGCGAAGCTCCTGTCTCCGATACTGCTGTGCATGCTCTATACACAGCGCTATACAGAATAGGGATAGAAGTTTCTACTAGTCCTTTTAAGGGCTAATACAGGCAGGGTCAGAGCCATAGGTGACAGGGCCGTGAAAACAGATTTTAACAGCTACACAAGATGACAGCATCTGTGTAGCTAAGGTCAGGGATTTCCTCGCTGCATTTCCCCATTAGGAGGGATAGAAAGGGAGGCTTCCTTTCCTGTACCCAAACCCACAACCCTGCCACTGTACCCTCCTGTCCTCTGCACACTCCAACTCATTGTTACTAAGCCATTATACTAGCAAACACTGAGGAAACTTAGTGGCATCCTAAACGTGGCTGTTGGACTTCTGTATTGTCCCACTAGTGCAAAGGTATTTGCAGCACGTCTGCCTGCATTGCACACTCAAACTCATTGTTACTAAGCCATTATACTAGCAAACACTGAGGAAACTTAGTGGCATCATAAACGTGGCTGTTGGACTTCTGTATTGTCCCACTAGTGCAAAGATATTTGCAGCACGTCTGCCTGCATTGAACACTCACACTCATTGTTACTAAGCCATTATACTAGCAAACACTGAGGAAACTTAGTGGCATCCTAAAAGTGGCTGTTGGACTTCTGTATTGTCCCACTAGTGCAAAGATATTTGCAGAACGTCTGCCTGCATTGCACACTCAAACTCATTTGTTACTAAGCCATTATACTAGCAAACACTGAGGAAACTTAGTGGCATCCTAAAAGTGGCTGTTGGACTTCTGTATTGTCCCACTAGTGCAAAGATATTTGCAGAACGTCTGCCTGCATTGCACACTCAAACTCCTTTGTTACTAAGCTATTATACTAGCAAACACTGAGGAAACTTAGTGGCATCCTAAACGTGGCTGTTGGACTTCTGTATTGTCCCACTAGTGCAAAGATATTTGCAGCACGTCTGCCTGCATTGCACACTCAAACTCATTGTTACTAAGCCATTATACTAGCAAACACTGAGGAAACTTAGTGGCATCCTAAACGTGGCTGTTGGACTTCTGTATTGTCCCACTAGTGCAAAGATATTTGCAGCACGTCTGCCTGCATTGCACACTCAAACTCATTGTTACTAAGCCATTATACTAGCAAACACTGAGGAAACTTAGTGGCATCCTAAACGTGGCTGTTGGACTTCTGTATTGTCCCACTAGTGCAAAGATATTTGCAGCACGTCTGCCTGCATTGCACACTCAAACTCATTGTTACTAAGCCATTATACTAGCAAACACTGAGGAAACTTAGTGGCATCCTAAAAGTGGCTGTTGGACTTCTGTATTGTCCCACTAGTGCAAAGATATTTGCAGCACCTCTGTCTGCATTGCACACTCAAACTCATTGTTACTAAGCCATTATACTAGTAAACACTGAGGAAACTTAGTGGCATCCTAAAAGTGGCTGTTGGACTTTTGTATTGTCCCACTAGTGCAAAGATATTTGCAGCACGTCTGCCTGCATTGCACACTCAAACTCATTGTTACTAAGCCATTATACTAGCAAACACTGAGGAAACTTAGTGGCATCCTAAACGTGGCTGATGGACTTCTGTATTGTCCCACTAGTGCAAAGATATTTGCAGCACGTCTGCCTGCATTGCACACTCAAACTCATTGTTACTAAGTAGTGATGAGCGAGTATTAAAAAGCTCGGGTGCTCGAGGCTCGGGCCGAGCATCCCAAGATACTCGTGTACTCGGCCAGAGCACCGAGCCCAATGTTATCCTATGGGAGACCCGAGTATTTTTACTCGGGTCTCGGGAGGAGCAGTCCAGCGATTATCCAAAGTCCAGAAGTGTGTACCCATGGGTGAGTGGAGGTACATGGCAAATTCCCATTACAAACTTTAAATTCCGCTCTCATTTGCTGGTGGTGTGGTGAAGTCTGGCCCAATCCAACCCTTGTTCATCTTGATCAGAGTCAGCCTGTCAGCATTTTCAGTTGACAGGCGGGTGCGTTTATCTGTAATGATTCCACCTGCGGCACTAAAAACACGCTCTGACAAAACGCTAGCGGCAGGGCAGGCCAGGACTTCCAAGGCGTAGAGAGCCAATTCATGCCACGTGCCCACCTTGGATACCCAATAATTGTAAGGCACAGAGGAATGTCGGAGTACAGTTGTTCGATCTGCAAGGTACTCCTTGAGCATCTGGGCAAACGTAGGATTTCTTGTGGCACTACCCCGCACCTCAGGGGCTGTGGTACGTGAGGGGCTGAGAAAACTGTCCCACATCTTAAAGACTGTTCCCCTACCTCTGGCGGATTGGACTTGTGCCCCTCTCGGCTGTACGCCTTGGTTGTCCACTGATTCCTGACCTATGCCGCTAGCGTTTTGTGAGGGGAATGCTTTGCCTACTTCCGTGACTATGGCCTTCCGGAACTGCTGCATTTTGGCTGACCTCTCCGCCTCGGGAATAAGAGACATAAAGTTCTCCTTGTAGCGTGGGTCTAACAGTGTTACCAACCAGTAATGATTGTCGGCCAAGATGTTCTTAACGCGAGGGTCACGAGACAGGCAGCTTACCATAAAGTCAGCCATGTGCGCCAGACTCTTAACAGCCAGTACTTCAGTATCCTGACCAACACGATGACTGAACATGCTGTCCTCCTCCTCCTCATCTACCCTGTCCTCTGGCCAGCCACGCTGAACCGAGGATATGACTGGTGTGCATGTCATATCCTCAATTTGGCCGGAGAGTTGCTCCATGTCTTCATCCTCCTCCTCGTCATAGTCCTCCACTGCACGTTGTGATGAGACGAGGCTGGGCTGTGTGTTATCACCCACACCCACTACTGTTTCTTGCTCCAACTCATCGCGCTCCGCCTGCAATGCATCATGTTTGTTTTTGAGCAGAGACCGTTTTAGAAGGCAGAGAAGCGGTATGGTGACGCTAATAACGGCGTCATCACCACTCACCATCTTGGTGGAGTCCTCAAAGTTTTGGAGGATGGTACATAGGTCGGACATCCATCTCCACTCCTCAGGTGTTATGTGTGGAGTTTGACCCATTTCCCGACGGCTTAGGTGATGCAGGTACTCAACAACTGCCCTCTTCTGCTCACATATCCTGACCAACATGTGCAGAGTTGAATTCCAACGCGTGGGGACATCACACACCAGTCTGTGAGCCGGAAGATGCAAACGGCGCTGAAAGCCGGCAAGGCCGGCTGAAGCAGTAGGTGACTTTCGAAAATGTGCAGACAGGCGGCGAACTTTTACCAGCAGTTCAGACAGCTCTGGGTATGACTTTAGAAACCGCTGAACCACGAAGTTGAGCACATGGGCCACGCATGGAACATGTGTCAGCTGGCCTCGCCTCAAAGCCGCCACCAGGTTCCGGCCATTGTCACACACGACTTTTCCTGGCTTTAGGTTCAGAGGTGTGAGCCAGTGATCTGCCTGCTGTTTCAGAGCTGTCCACACCTCTTCTGCATTGTGGGGTTTGTCACCTATGCAGATTAGCTTCAGCACAGCCTGTTGCCGCTTCGCCGAGGCAGTGCTGCAGTGCTTCCAGCTTGGGACTGGTGTGGAGGGTAAAGTGGATGAGGATGCGCAGGAGGAGGAGGAGGCTGAAGAGCATGACATTCCGGAGCTGTAGAGTGTGGGTGAAATCCTGACTGAGGTAGGGCTGCAAACCTTGGTGTGGGAAGGACGTGTTCCGTCCCTCGCTCAGACTGGGTCCCAGCTTCCACAATATTAACCCAGTGTGCCGTCAACGAGATGTAGCGGCCTTGCCCACAAGCACTTGTCCACGTGTCTGTGGTTAGGTGGACTTTGGGTGAAACAGCGTTGTTCAGGGCACGTGTGATGTTTTGTGACACGTGGTTATGCAATGCGGGGACGGCACACCGGGAGAAATAGTGGCGGCTGGGGACCGAGTAACGTGGGACAGCTTCCGCCATCAGGTCGCGGAATGCTTCTGTCTCCACCAGCCTAAAAGGCAACATTTCCAGCGCAAGCAGTCGCGAAATGTTAGCATTTAGAAGTGTGGCATGTGGGGCGTTGGCAGTGTATTTGCGCCTGCGTTCAAAGGTTTGCTGAATGGATAACTGAACGCTGCGCTGGGACAAGGACGTGCTTGATGATGGTGTTATTTCTGCGTAGGCAACTGCAGGTGCAGGACCGGAGGAGGCTTGTTCGCAGGCAGCATGGACAGGGGATTGGCTCGCATGCACAACAAGCGAAGACGTAGCAGTGACATCAGCAAGCACTGCTCCTCGACTCTGTTGTACTTCCCACAAAGTCGGGTGCTTGGCTGACATGTGCCTGATCATGCTGGTGGTGGTCAGGCTGCTAGTTTTGGTACCCCTGCTGATGCTGGCACGGCAGGTGTTGCAAATGGCCTTTTTAGAAACATCTGGAGCCAACTTAAAAAACTGCCAGACTCGGGAAGACCTAACATTTGTACAGGCACCTTGTGTCGTGTTGTTGTTCCGGGGAACGGTTGCCTGACTTCTGCCTGGAGCCACTACCCTGCTTCTTACTGCCTGTTGGGATGCTACGCCTCCCTCCCCCTGTGCACTGCTGTCCTCGCTCTGCATATCCTCCTGCCAGGTTGGGTTAGTTACTGGATCATCCACCACGTCGTCTTCCTCTTCCGCACCCTGCTCCTCCTCCTGACTTCCTGACAATTGTGGCTCATCATCGTCCACCCCTTGTTGAGACACGTTGCCAACTTCGTGAGAACGTGGCTGCTCAAATATTTGGGCATCTGTACATACGATCTCTTCATGACCCACTTCAACATGAGCTGGCGAGAGGCCAGAATGTGCGAATGGAAACGTGAACAGCTCTTCCGAGTGTCCAAGTGTGGGATCAGTAATGTCCGAGGACGTGTACTCTGCCTGATGGTAGGAAGGAGGATCAGGTTCTGAAATGTGCGGTGCAGTATAACGGCTACTGACACTTGACCGTGTGGAAGACAGAGTGTTTGTGGTGGTGCCAATCTGACTGGAAGCATTATCCGCTATCCAACTAACAACCTGTTGACACTGGTCTTGGTTCAAGAGCGGTGTACTGCTGCGGTCCCCAAGAATTTGGGACAGGACGTGTGAGCGAGTAGATGTGGCCCTTTGTTGTGGCAAAATTAGAGCTTGCCCACGACCTCGGCCTCTGCCTGCACCACCATCACGTCCACTTCCTTGTTCGTTGCCAACGCCTTTGCGCATTTTGCAATGCTGTGCTGACGTGTATTCACTAGACTTGTGCGTTATATCCAAGTTTGTGCAAAACGCACACAAGTGCACCTGTACGCTGCCACGGACAGGCACACACGTGCGGTTTTTAAATGCAAGCACGGACGCACTAAGAACCTAACAGGTTTTTAGGAGCGACAATTACTGAGAAGTCTGACACTATCAGACACTGCTGACTGATGTGTATTATACACTAGACTTGTGCGTTATATAATAGTTTGTGCAAAACGTGCACCTGTACGCTGCCACCGACAGGCACACACGTGCGGTTTTTAAATGCAAGCACGGACGCACTAAGAACCTAACAGGTTTTTAGGAGCGACAATTACTGAGAAGTCTGACACTATCAGACACTGCTGACTGATGTGTATTATACACTAGACTTGTGCGTTATATAATAGTTTGTGCAAAACGTGCACCTGTACGCTGCCACCGACAGGCACACACGTGCGGTTTTTAAATGCAAGCACGGACGCACTAAGAACCTAACAGGTTTTTAGGAGTGACAATTACTGAGAAGTCTGATACTATCAGACACTGCTGACTGATGTGTATTATACACTAGACTTGTGCGTTACAGTTAGGTCCAGAAATATTTGGACAGTGACACAATTTTCGCGAGTTGGGCTCTGCATGCCACCACATTGGATTTGAAATGAAACCTCTACAACAGAATTCAAGTGCAGATTGTAACGTTTAATTTGAAGGTTTGAACAAAAATATCTGATAGAAATTGTAGGAATTGTACAAATTTCTTTACAAACACTCCACATTTTAGAAGGTCAAAAGTAATTGGACAAATAAACCAAACCCAAACAAAATATTTTTATTTTCAATATTTTGTTGCGAATCCTTTGGAGGCAATCACTGCCTTAAGTCTGGAACCCATGGACATCACCAAACGCTGGGTTTCCTCCTTCTTAATGCTTTGCCAGGCCTTTACAGCCGCAGCCTTCAGGTCTTGCTTGGTTGTGGGTCTTTTCGTCTTAAGTCTGGATTTGAGCAAGTGAAATGCATGCTCAATTGGGTTAAGATCTGGTGATTGACTTGGCCATTGCAGAAGGTTCAACTTTTTTGCACTCATGAACTCCTGGGTAGCTTTGGCTGTATGCTTGGGGTCATTGTCCATCTGTACTATGAAGCGCCGTCCGATCAACTTTGCGGCATTTGGCTGAATCTGGGCTGAAAGTATATCCCGGTACACTTCAGAATTCATCCGGCTACTCTTGTCTGCTGTTATGTCATCAATAAACACAAGTGACCCAGTGCCATTGAAAGCCATGCATGCCCATGCCATCACGTTGCCTCCACCATGTTTTACAGAGGATGTGGTGTGCCTTGGATCATGTGCCGTTCCCTTTCTTCTCCAAACTTTTTTCTTCCCATCATTCTGGTACAGGTTGATCTTTGTCTCATCTGTCCATAGAATACTTTTCCAGAACTGAGCTGGCTTCATAAGGTGTTTTTCAGCAAATTTAACTCTGGCCTGTCTAATTTTGGAATTGATGAATGGTTTGCATCTAGATGTGAACCCTTTGCATTTACTTTCATGGAGTCTTCTGTTTACAGTTGACTTAGAGACAGATACACCTACTTCACTGAGAGTGTTCTGGACTTCAGTTGATGTTGTGAACGGGTTCTTCTTCATCAAAGAAAGTATGCGGCGATCATCCACCACTGTTGTTATCCGTGGACGCCCAGGCCTTTTTGAGTTCCCAAGCTCACCAGTCAATTCCTTTTTTCTCAGAATGTACCCGACTGTTGATTTTGCTACTCCAAGCATGTCTGCTATCTCTCTGATGGATTTTTTCTTTTTTTTCAGCCTCAGGATGTTCTGCTTCACCTCAATTGAGAGTTCCTTAGACCGCATGTTGTCTGGTCACAGCAACAGCTTCCAAATGCAAAACCACACACCTGTAATCAACCCCAGACCTTTTAACTACTTCATTGATTACAGGTTAACGAGGGAGACGCCTTCAGAGTTAATTGCAGCCCTTAGTGTCCCTTGTCCAATTACTTTTGGTCCCTTGAAAAAGAGGGGGCTATGCATTACAGAGCTATGATTCCTAAACCCTTTCTCCGATTTGGATGTGAAAACTCTCATATTGCAGCTGGGAGTGTGCACTTTCAGCCTATATTATATATATAATTGTATTTCTGAACATGTTTTTGTAAACAGCTAAAATAACAAAACTTGTGTCACTGTCCAAATATTTCTGGACCTAACTGTATATAATAGTTTGTGCAAAACGTGCACCTGTACGCTGCCACCGACAGGCACACACGTGCGGTTTTTAAATGCAAGCACGGACGCACTAAGAACCTAACAGGTTTTTAGGAGCGACAATTACTGAGAAGTCTGACACTATCAGGACTGTTTTAGACTGTGTACACCAGCCCCAGATATGGTGATGAAGGCTGGTATACGGTCACCACTAGGAATGGCTATATACCCTGCCTGCCTGTATACAGCTACAATAGTCCTGAGAAGGACACTTCTGGTCACTAGCCTGTATTCCGACCTGGCTATACCCTGCCTGTATACAGCAACAATAGTCCTGAGAAGGACTCTGCTACTGTACTCCGACCTGGCTATACCCTGCCTGCCTGTATACAACTATAATAGTCCTGAGAAGGACTTCTGGTCACACTGTTTGCAGCCCTGCTACGGAAATAACTATAAAGGGCCGCAAACCTTTCCCTGAAGCAGCAACACTCTCCCTGCACTGACTGTCTGGATGGCTGTGTGCAGAGCACAGCGCGCCCGCCGGTATAAAGGCTCGGTCACGCTGTGCAGGCCGGCCAATCACTGCAATTCCACAACTAACAGGGCTGTGGCATTGCAGTGGTCTGCCAGCCAATCCCTGCATGAGGGCTGGCTCTCAAAAGAGCGCCAACATGCAGGGATGAAGACCACGAGTACAGCACGACTATCGCGAGATTACTCTGTCCCCGCCGAGTAGCCCGAGTACAGTGATACTCGTGCGAGTACCGAGTAGTAACAAGCATACTCGCTCATCACTATTACTAAGCCATTATACTAGCAAACTATGCTGCCAGGTTAAGGGCCGTAGTTGCATTGTCAGGGATAATTATTGTTGTTTATTCTGCTGTTAATAAAGCTAGACCACTGCTGAAATCTACACCACCTCTCAATTTTTACTACCACATTTTAAGTGCACAATCTTGTCGCAATCAAAATGAGTGGCAAAATGACAGATGCTGGTGGAAAGGGGAAGAGGCGTGTTGGAAAAGGAAAAAAAGGGTTTGTCCATGGGGAAGGTGGCAAAGCTCCATTAACATCCGCTGAAGATAGACCATCTTCCAGCAAAAGTAAGATGTCTACTACTTACCATGGACAATCCGATGTGCTCCCTTTTTTACGGACACGAACAACTGGAACAAAGGTAGATGATGGCCAAAAAATGAAAATGCTTGAATGGATCTCAAGTGGTCCAACAAGTGCCCTCTCCGCCACCTCAACTACTGCATCCAAAAAACACCAGTCCTCTGAGTTGTCAGCCCAATCACACTTGCATTCTCCCAGCTCTGAAGTCTCCATCCGCCCTGCACAGTATGGTGGAACTGAGATGGCTGAGTCTGCAGAGCTGTTCAGTAGAGATGAGCAAACTGGCCGTGGTTCGGCTCGAGTTCGGTTCGACGAACGGAGGTCTCGTTCGAGTTCAGTTCGGTGAACGTTCGACGAACCGAACTCGAACCAATAGGATATAATGGGAGGCAATCACAAACACATAAAAACGCATTATAAATGTACACATACAGTTAATAAACATTGCCATAACACTTACCGGTCCCCGCGATCCCTCCTGCACTCTGTCTCCTGCTGCTATTCCATCCGATGATCGCTGAATCCTCTCTGTGACCAGCACTGCCAGCAGTGATGCAGGACCTATCGTGACGTCAAAATAGCCATGTGACCAGTCATGTGGCTATTATCTCATTGGCCACAGACTGGTCACATGACTATGACGCGTCATGTAGGACCTGTCATTGCACTCTCCGGTACACGGTGCACATTTGTGTATCGCCGTGTACTGGCGACATGCTCTAGCACACGGTCGACTCCCCGTTCCGTTAGGGACCGGCTGACACAGCCAGTCATTAACGGAGATCACCGTTGCCATAGCAACGCAGTTAGCGGTGACGTCACCGCTAACCGCGGCTTCGGGAATCACATGATCGGAGCCCTGTTGCTATGGTAACGCGTCTGTCACCGCCAGCAGCACTGATCTCTCACGGAGTGAAGGCTGCACGCTGCTTCCCGTGCAGCCTTCACGGAGTGAAGGCTGCACGGGAAGCAGCGTCTTCCCCCATGCAGCAGTGATGGAGCAGAGCTGCATTTGTTGAACGAGAAAGACAGAAGACCATGGATCGTGGAGGGCTGACAGGGGGTAATAAAGATGGAGTCTCTAATGTGTCTGTGTATTTATTTCTATGAAAGTATTTTTTCTCTGTGTGGTGTTTTTTTTTTAACCCTTTATTGGAGATTCTTAATGGCCGGGTCAAACGTGCCTGACATTAAGAATCTCTGGCTTAATACTGGCTAGTAAAACAAAGCCAGTATTAACTCATGATTACCAAACAAGCCACCCGGCTCCAGGGCTGTTGGAAGAGTTGGATACAGTGCCAGATGATGGCGCTTCTATGAGAGCGCCATTTTCTGGGGCGGCTGCGGACTGCAATTCGCAGCAGAGGCGCCCAGAAACCTCGGGCTAACCTGTGCTGTGGATTCCAATCCCCAGCTGCCTAGTTGTACCTGGCTGGACACAAAAATGGGGCGAAGCCCACGTCATTTGTTTTTTAATTATTTCATGAAATAAGTGAAATAATTAAAAAAAACGGGCTTCCCTATATTTTTGGTTCCCAGCCGGGTACAAATAGGCAACTGGGGGTTGGAGGCAGCCCGTGGCTGCCTGCTGTACCTGGCTAGCATACAAAAATATGGCGAAGCCCACGTAATTTTTTTGGTGGGCAAAAAACGTCTGCATACAGTCCTGGATGGAGTATGCTGAGCCTTGTAGTTCTGCAGCTGCTGTCTGCTCTTCTCCATACAGACAGACAGCAGCTGCAGAACTACAAGGTTCAGCATACTCCATCCAGGACAGTATGCAGAAGTTTGAAAAAATTATGTGGGCTTCGCCATATTTTTGTATGCTAGCCAGGTACAGCAGGCAGCCACGGCTGCCCCAACCCCCAGTTGCCTATTTGTACCCGGCTGGGAACCAAAAATAAATGGAAGCCCTTTTTTTATTATTTCATGAATTTCATGAAATAATTAGAAAACAAATGACGTAGGCTTCGCCCCATTTTTGTGTCCAGCCAGGTACAACTAGGCAGCTGGGGATTGGAATCCGCAGCACAGGTTGGCCTGAGCTTTCTGGGCCCCACTGCTGCGAATTGCAGTCTGCAGCCGCCTCAGAAAATGGCACTTTCATAGAAGCGCCATCTTCTGGCGCTGTATCCAACTCTTCCAGCACCTGCCTGCTATACCTGGCTAGCATACAAAAATATGGCGAAGCTCATGTCCTTTTTTTGTAGTTTTTTGGCAAAAAAAATAAAAAATGCTTCCCTGGATTTTCCATTGCCAGTGAAGGTAACACCAAGCAGTGGGGGTTAGCAGCCAGTAGCTGCTTGGATTACCCTTAGCTAGCAATACAAAAAATGCAGCGGGAGCCCATATATATATTTTTTAATTATTTATTTAAATAACTAAAAACAAAATGGGCTTCCCTGTATTTTGATTGCTGGACATCACAGTGCTGTAAAAATAAATCTTTAAAAAAAATGACGTAGCGCTCCGCAGTATTTTTGATTCTCAGCGCAGATAAAGCAGACAGCTATGGGTTGCCACCCCCATCTGCCTGCCGTTACCTTGGTTGGCAATCAAAATACAGGGAAGCCCATTAATTTTTTCTATTTAAAAAATAGTTAAAAAAAAAAAAAATGACGTTGGGTCCCCCCATTTTTGATAGCAAGCTAGGGTAAAGCAGACGGCTGTAGCCTGAAAACCACAGCTGGCAGCTTTACCGTGGTTGGGGATCCAATGTGGAGGTCCCCCCAGGCTCTTTTTTTATAATTATTTTATAAATATTAATAATTACACAAAAAAAGTAGGGTCCCCCCCAAATTGGATCACCAGCCAAGGTAAAGCGGACAGCTGTGGTCTGGTATTCTCAGGGTGGGAAGGTCCATAGTTATTGGGCCTTCACAGCCTAAAAATAGCAGGCCGCAGGCACCCCAGACGTGGAGCATCCACTAGATGCGCCAATCCTGGCGCTTCACCCCAGCTCATCCCGTGCCCTGGTGCAGTGGCAAACGGGGTAATAAATCGGGTTGATACTAGCTGTAAAGTCACCTGAGATCAAGCCCAGCAGTTTGTGATGTCATGGCGTCCATTAGATACCCAACATCATAAACTGTCAGCACTAACAAAAAAAAAAAATCGACAAAAGAAATTTATTTGAAAAAACAGTCCCCAAAACATTTCCTCTTTCACCAATTTATTGTAAGAAAAAATATAAAGGGGTCCCACGACGACTCTGGATCGTCTAGAATATGGGGGGGAGACACTCAGGGAACGTATCCCCCATTTTCTAGGAGTGCAGACCCTTCATGTGAGGAGTGTGGGTGCAATGAATCTGCACTCACTCTCCCCGGGTCCACAGCAGCAGAGTCCATGTCGTAATGGTTGCTACCAAAGCTGCAATGCCCTGCTCATGAGGTAAGGGCATGCCTAATCAGGAGAACTATTCTACATTTCCAAATATTGGTATTTGCTGATATTATTGCTATTCCACCTACTATATATTGGGGATAGGATCTTGGAGATGGAATACCCCTTTAAGTCCAGTTATCCAGCAGAATGAATACTGAACAACAGAGCTCGCTATTTAGATGTGTTTTCTTAATAATAATAATTTTATTCATTTATATAGCGCTATTAATTCCACAGCGCTTTACATACATTTGCAACACTGTCCCCATTGGGGCTCACAATCTAGAGTCCCTATCTGTATGTCTTTGGAGTGTGGGAGGAAACCGGAGTACCCGGAGGAAACCCACGCAAACACGGGGAGAACATACAACTTCTTGTGGCGTATAACGGACTCTCATGTTTGGTAGTCGTTCAGCAGGGAAACTATAAAAGCAAATCCCTCCATTTGGAAATGTAGTATATAGCTCTCCTGATCAATTATGTTCCTTACCTCATGAGCAGGGCATTGCAGTAATAATAATAATTTATTCATTTATATGGCGTTATTAATTCCATAGCGCTGTATGTCTTTGGAGTGTGGGAGGAAACTGGAGTGCCCGGAGGAAACCCACGCAAACACCTTGCAGATGGTGCCCTTGGTGAGAATTGAACCCAGTACCTCAGCGCTGCAAGACTGCAGTGCTAACCACTGAGCCACCGTGCCGCCCACTTAGCTTACAGATGCATAACCACCACTCACTGTTTCTGAACACAGGAAGCTGAGCTGACAGCCGCTCTGTGCATGCGGCAGCGTCTATTGTGAAGGAGAGGGCCGTGGGGGGATCAACGCTGCAGAGGTACCGTGGGAAACTGGGGAACACCGGTGGGGTTATAGGGGGTGACCTGGCAGGGCCTGGGGAAGAGTTTTCTGTCGCATGTGTCATGGTACATGCAACAGAAATCAGAGGAGTAGGGTGAATGCGGCCGGCGCGCTGCTGTGCGCGCGGCCATCTTGGATTTCTGGGAGGGCATCAGGGGGGGCTCTTTGGCGACACCGGGGGACCGGAGGGGACCGGGGAGGAGATTTATCATGTTTGTTCATGCCAGATGGGAGATAAATAATTTTTTACCGGCGCTGTCATTTACTGTAACGTGATCATCGGTATACGGTGTATACCTGTGATCACGTGAGCGGGGACCGGAAAAACCGTCCTGAATCATGATCTCCAGGGTCTCAGCTAGCCCTGAAACCCCGGAGATTTTCTGACGCTGGGGGGCGTTATTCACTTATTTCTGCCTGCTGTTTATAAACGGCAGATCAGAATAAGGCTACATTAACACGACCGATGCATTTTTGTGGTCTGCAAAAAACAGTCCGTTTTTTTTCACGGGTGCATCCGTGTGGCATCCGTTTCCGTTCCGTAGACGGTCCGTATGTCATCTGTTTGTCATCCGTGTGCCTTCCGTTTTTTTTGTGTACTGCAAAAAAACTGAAGGAGGGAAAATACATAAATTTACCCAGGATCCTTAGCTTCAACCTACATGAGGCGGTCACATGTTCACTCCAGTGCCATTTTCTACTGCTTTTCACAACGTAGAGCGCTCTTGTGATTTTCCTGTGCTTGTACACTTCATATCAGTCTTTTCTGTCATTATAATGGCAGAAAGACACATAATGTCCCACTCTCCTGCATTTTGTAATTTTGCATTTGCACCCTTTGGTGCCTTTCATGTGGCAGTAAGGGGTGCTTAGCTTTGTATTTAGCCAAAAAAATGAAAAAAAAAAACTTAGGGTTCCCCCTATTTTTGTAGCCAGCTAGGGTAAAGCAGACGGCTGCAGCCTGCATACCACAGCTGGCAGCCTCGCCTTGGCTGGTAATCCAAAACTGAGGGCACCCCACGCTGTTATTTTAAATTAAATAAATAATTTAAAAAAAAACACGTAGGGGTGCCCCCAAAATTGGATCACCAGCCAAGGTAAAGCAGACAACTGGGGTCTGATATTCCCAGACTAGGGAGGTCCATAGTTATTGGACTCTCCCCAGCCTAAAAATAGCAGGCCGCAGCCGCCCCAGAAGTGGCGCATCCATTAGATGCGCCAATCCTGGTGCTTCGCCCCAGCTCATCCCGTGCCCTGGTGCGGTGGCAAATGGGGTAATATATGGGGTTAATACCAGATGTGTAATGTCACCTGGCACCAAGTCTATCAGATACCCGACATCACCAACCCAGTCAGTAATAAAAAAAATAGACGACAAACACATTTTTATTTGAAAAAACACTCCCCAAAACATTCCCTCTTTAACCAATTTATTAGAAAGAAAAACAAATCCAGGTCTGGTGTAATCCAAGGGGTTGCCATGACGATCCACACTGTCCCAGTCAATGAAGAGCAGGATGTTCCCCATTGGCTGGGAGAGCAGTGCAGTGACCTGAACTAACATCAATGGGTCAGCCCAGGTCACTGCAGGGGATGACAAGTGCTGCTGTCAGCGAGGTACATTACCTGTGCTGATCTCCTGCACTGCTGACAGCACCTGTCACTGAGTTCAATGACCGCCGCCTTCACAGCCAAGTATCGCGAGAGGCCCGTGACGTCACCGCTAGTCAGTCTCAGGTCGGAAGCGAGAGAAGGTGATGTGACAAGCGGCGGCCATGGACGACAGTGACAGCGCTGAGGTCGGGACTTCATCACCGCAGGTAAGCCGAGCAGGACCATGTGTGCAGAGTGCCAGGAGGATGTCAGTGTCGTGAACTGCATGGCTGGGGACGTGTGTGTGTGAGTGTGTGTGTACATGCCGCGTGCAGGAGGGGGCAGAGTGAGCTGAGCGGGGAAGTGTGGGCTTCCTGCATGTAACTAGGATAAACATCGGGTTACTAACCAAAGCGCTTTGCTTGGATACCCGATGTTTATCTTGGTTACCAGCTTTTGGCAGGCTGCCAGCGATGGCTCCTGCACACTGTAGCTGTAAAAAGCCCTGCTTTTTGCTGCTAGAACCGTTCTCGAACGTATCTAGAACTATCGAGC
The DNA here is from genome assembly GCF_048569485.1 of Anomaloglossus baeobatrachus. Classification (NCBI taxonomy): domain Eukaryota; kingdom Metazoa; phylum Chordata; class Amphibia; order Anura; family Aromobatidae; genus Anomaloglossus; species Anomaloglossus baeobatrachus. Next base: position 122,676,837 of record NC_134363.1, read on the forward strand.
TTTAGCAAAAAGCTCGAGTTCTAGTTCGATCTAGAACAGCCCCCAAAATCACTCGAGCCGCGAACTGGAGAACCTCGAACCGCGAACCGCGCTCAACTCTACTGTTCAGTCACACTATAGCCTGGGAATCAGAAGTCTGCTCCCAAGCTACAGTGAGTACAGACCAGGAAATGGTCTGCAGTGATGCCCAGAACCTTTGTGACTCTGATTCAGGCCGTGAGGACCAAGTTTCTGAGCATAATGTTGACCCTTTTTCACAAACTGTAACACCTGTGGTTATAGACAATGAGGAACATACTGATGACGATGAGACGCAGATACCAGATTGGGATGATAACTTAAATATTCGGTCAGGGCAAGAAGAGGCTCGGTCTGAGGGTGAGGGGAGTGCAAACACAACAATTGATGAGGAAGTTCTAGATCCCACCTACTGTCAACCCACAGTCAGGCACTCGAGGAGGTCAACAGAGGCGGTGGAGGAGGATGCAACCGACGACGAAGTTACCTTGCGCCTTCCTGGACAGAGTCGGAGCACTGATAGCACGTCTACAACTGCATCCTCAGCCACCACTCTGCCTCTGAGCACTAGTCGCGGGGGCTCAGCAGGTCGCATGCCCTCTAAGCCTTGCCTAGCCTGGTCCTTTTTTGACATAGCAAAAGATCGGCCAAATTATGTGATCTGTAAAATTTGTCGTGATTCTGTTAGTAGAGGGCAAAACCTCAGCAGTTTGACAACTTCTTCCATGAATCGTCACATGAAGAAAATATATCATATGTCCCAGTGGGAAGTTCACCGTGCTGCAATGCGGCCTAGCGGAGCGAACCATCCACTGCCTGCCCCTTCCAGTGCATCCGCGCGCTCTTCATCTTCTAGGACTGTGAGGACAGCTGTCACACCTGGTTTTCCACGCACAACTTCCACCACTGTAACCGCAACAGGCAGTTTGCTTGGTAGGTCGTCAGTTGGTTTGGAAGGGGAAACAAGTACGTGTGTACAGCTCTCTCATACATCGATAGCACCAACGTTGGATGAAGGCAACATCATGTCTACGCCTGCACTTTCCTCACAAAGCTGCATTTTTCCAGGGACACCCTACTCAACACCGTCTACACACAGAAGCCAGATCTCTGTCCCTCAGATGTGGACAAATAAAAGGCCATTTCCTGCGACCCATGACAAAGCTAAGAGGTTGACTTTATCCCTCTGTAAGCTCTTGGCTACCAAAATGCTGCCTTTCCACCTGGTGGACACAGAGGATTTTTTAGAGACCTTATGTCTGTCGCTGTGCCCCAGTACCAGATGCCCAGTCGCCACTACTTCTCTAAGAAAGGTGTGCCCGCGCTACACCAGCATGTCGCACACAACATCACCGCTTCCTTGAGAAACTCTGTGTGTCAACGGGTGCATTTCCCCACCGATACTTGGACCAGTAAGCATGGACAGGGATGTTACATGTTGCTGACTGGGCACTGGGTAACTATGGTGATAGATGGTGAAGGGTCTGCTGCACAAGTCTTGCAGTCCCCACGACTTGTGTGTCAATCCTCTGTCTGTCCAAGTTCCGCCACTGCTTCTGCCTCCTCCACCTCATCTGGGTCCTCCACCTCCGCCCCAAGCCTGCCTGGTCAGGCCACCAGCGTTCTCACTGCGCAGAAGGAATCACGCACCCCTCATTACTATGCTGGCAGCAGAGCGCAATGGCATCAGGCGGTCTTTAGCTTGACATGTCTTGGAAATGGGAGTCACACAGCGGCTGAGTTGTGGGCAGCTCTGGAGACTGAGTTTAATAAATGGTTGTCTCCACTCAACCTGCAGCCTGGTAAGGCCGTGTGCGACAATGCTGCAAACCTGGGTGCGGCCCTTCGCCTGGGCAAGGTGACACACGTGCCTTGTATGGCTCACGTGTTGAACCTTGTTGTCCAGCAATTTTTAACACACTATCCCGGCCTAGATGGCCTTCTGACCAGGGCATGAAAACTGTCTGCTCACTTCCGCCGTTCAACCGCCGAAGCTGAGCGACTTGCATCGCTCCAGAAGTCTTTCGGCCTGCCGGTTCATCGCCTGAAATGCGATGTGGCGACACGCTGGAATTCGACTCTCCACATGTTACAGCGACTGTGGCAGCACCGCCGAGCCCTGGTGCAATACGTCATGACGTATAGCCTGGGCCAACGAGATGCAGAGGTGGGGCAGATCACCCTGATGGAGTGGTTTCAGATCAAGGACCTATGCACCCTTCTGCACAGTTTCAACATGGCGACGAATATGTTTAGCGCTGACAATGCCATTATCAGCATGACAATTCCAGTCATTTACATGCTGGAGCAAACGCTAAACACTATTCGGAGTCAGGGGGTGGGACAACAGGAAGGGGAGGAACTACAGGGGGAATCATATGCGCAAGACACAACAACATCACCAAGGTCCAGACGTTCATCATCACCAACGCGGCAGGCATGGGACCATGGGGGACAGGGATCAACAAGGTCGCATGGTAGCAGGCGAAATGTTGAGGAAGGTGCAGGAGAACATGAAGAAATGGAGGACGAACTGTCCATGGACATGGAAGACTCAGCGGATGAGGGAGACCTTGGTCAAATTTCAGTTGAAAGAGGTTGGGGGGAGATGTCAGAGGAAGAAAGAACGGTTAGCACCTCTATGCCACAAACACAGCGTGGACTTGGTCCGCATGGCTGCGCAAGACACATGAGCGCCTTCTTGCTGCACTACCTCCAACATGACCCTCGTATTGTCAAAATTAGAAGTGATGATGACTACTGGCTTGCCACACTATTAGATCCCCGGTACAAGTCCAAATTTTGTGACATAATTCCAGCCATAGAAAGGGACGCACATATGCAGGAGTATCAGCAGAAGCTGTTATTCGATCTTAGCTCGGCTTTTCCACCAAACAACCGTGCAGGTGCAGGGAGTGAATCTCCCAGTTGTAACTTGACAAACATGGGACGGTCTCGTCATCTTCAACAGTCTACCCGTACCAGTAGCACCGTATCTGGTGCTGGTAACCGCAATTTTATTGAATCTTTTCATAATTTTTTTAGACCCTCCTTTGCAAGGCCACCAGAGACAACAAGTCTGACACATAGTCAACGGCTGGAGAGGATGATACAGGAGTATCTCCAAATGAACATCGATGCCATGACTTTGCAAATGGAGCCTTGCTCATTTTGGGCTTCAAATCTTGAAAAATGGCCAGAGCTATCCAGTTACGCCTTGGAGATTTTGTCTTGTCCAGCTGCCAGCATTGTCTCTGAACGTGTCTTCATTGCTGCTGGGTGTGAGCTGACATATAAGCGCACGCGTCTGTCCAGTGACAATGTGGACAGACTAACGTTGATCAAAATGAACAAGTCATGGATCCACAAGGAATTTACTACCCCTGTGTCATCCTGGGGAGAGTAAATGCTTGTGGATTTGGAATGTGCTTGATGCAAATCAAAACATCCTGTTTGCAACTAGGGCACAAGTGCTGCCACTGATGGGGTGTGTGTGTCGCCCAATTTTTGGAAAAAAAGGGAGACTCCACTTGGAGTAACCCTTGCTTGCTGTGTTTTTTAAAAGGAGCCAAGATGAACAAGTCATGGTTCAGCAAAGACTTAGCTAACTACCCCGGTGTCATCCTGGGGATGGTTAAGTATGGCGTATTTTTGAATGTGCTTGATGGAAAATCTACCTGTGAAGTGTACAACTAGGGCACAAGTGCTGCCACTGATGGGGTGTCTGTGTGGCCCAATTTTTGGAAAAAAGGGAGACTCCGCTTGGAGTAACCCTTGCTTGCTGTGTTTTTTAAAAGGAGCCAAGATGAACAAGTCATGGTTCAGCAAAGACTTATCTAGCTATCCCGGTGTCATCCTGGGGATGGTTAAGTATGGCGTATTTTTGAATGTGCTTGATGCAAATCTAGCTGTGAAGTGTACAACTGGGGCACAAGTGCTGCCACTGATGGGGTTGGTGTGTGTGGGGCCCAATTTTTGGAAAAAAGGGAGACTTTGCTTGGAGTAACCCTTGCTTGCTGTGTTTTTTAAAAGGAGCCAAGATGAACAAGTCATGGTTCAGCAAAGACTTAGCTAACTACCCCGGTGTCATCCTGGGGATGGTTAAGTATGGCGTATTTTTGAATGTGCTTGATGCAAATCTAGCTGTGAAGTGTACAACTGAGGCACAAGTGCTGCCACTGATGGGGTGTCTGTGTGGCCCAATTTTTGGAAAAAAGGGAGACTCCGCTTGGAGTAACCCTTGCTTGCTGTGTTTTTTAAAAGGAGCCAAGATGAACAGAGCTGGGATCAGGAAAGACTTAGCTACCTACCCCGGTGTCCTCCTGGGGACGGTCAACTATGGCGTATTTTTGATTGTGCTTGATGCAAATCTAGCTGTGAAGTGTACAACTGGGGCACAACTGCAGCCACTGAATGGGTGGGTGTGTGTGGGGCACAATTGTTGGAAAAAAGGGAGACTCCGCTTGGAGTAACCCTTGCTTACATTGTTTTTAAAAATGATCCAAGATGCACAGAGCTGGGATCAGGAAAGTCTTTGCTACCTACCCCGGTGTCATCCTGGGGACGGTTAAGTATGGCGTATTTTTGAATGTGCTTGATGCAAATCTAGCTGTGAAGTGTACAACTGGGGCACAAGTGCTGCCACTGAAGGGGTGGGTGTGTGTGTGGCCCAATTTTTGGAAAAAAGGGAGACTCCGCTTGGATTCACCTTGCGGTGTTTTACATGATTTTAGAAGGGCGTGCCATGCCTATATCTGTGTCTCCTCCTCTTTTTCCTTGTCCAGCTCTTTTGTTTTTGCATGAGTATATATCCTTGTCACTTTCCCATATGTTTGTGTTGTGTTGTGAGTTGTTTGTCACCTTTTGGACACCTTTGAGGGTGTTTTCTAGGTGTTTTTATGTGTTTGTGATTGCCTGCCATTGTTTCCTATGTGGTTCGAGTTCGGTTCGTTGAACGTTCTCCGAACTGAACTCAAACGAGACCTCCGTTCGACGAACTGAACCCGAGCCGAACCGCGGCTGGTTCGCTCATCTCTACTCGTGAGAAGTTCCGTACCTTTTACTAATTGTGAGTAACCTATGGAGCCTTGTTCTTAGAACAAGGTTTCAAGGGTAACTTGCAGTCAGCAGCAGGTACGAAATTTCTGTAACTCATGAGAAATTCCTTGTCTGCTGCTGACCTGGAGTGACTTTTGGAGCCTCGTTCTCAGTGATGTTCCATAGAATTAGATGGATGTCGTGGGACTTTACACCATTGAATTAAATTGGAACTTCGAGGATATTTTAAAATTAATGAGTTGGTAAATGAGGGACTGTGGGGAATTGTTAATTAAATAAACTATATTTTCCAGGGGTGTGTGTGATTTTTAACTGTACACTTACTAGGTTGGTAATGGGGATGTCTGATAGACGCCTCTCCGTTACTAACCCCTGGGCTTGATGCCTGCTATCAATTCACCACTGACGTCAACCCCAACAGTTTTTCAGCAATTTCCAATGCACCAGGGCGTTCAGAAGAGCTGGGCAAAGTGCCAGAATTGCATCTAATGGATGCGCCACTCCTGGTCTAGCTGTGGGTAGCTGCTAATTTTAGTCTGGGATGGGCCGAAAACCATGGACCTTCCCACTAGATACTAGTCTCCAGTTGTCTGCTTTACCTTGCCTAGTTAGCAACAATATGGGAGACCCCACACAATTTTTTAAAATTTAAATAATTTAATAAAAATGGCATGGAGTCTTCTCTATTTTTGATAACCAGTCAAGGTAAAACACACAGCTGAGGGCTACTGCCCACAGCTGTCTGCTTTATCTGTGCTCTTTAAAATAGTGGGAACCCAATGTCATTTTTTTATTAATTTATTCACTTACCGCATTTATTTGCATGGCAATTGTTTTGCTCTTTCTGCCATTTTGCTTCCTTTTGCAGCTCCCTGGCCCTTACTTACCATTGGGTCCCCATTGACTTGTATGGGGTTCGGGGTCACGTTCGTGTTAAGGCCAGGTCATAAACTGAACTTCTTAGTAAATACAAAAAAGTTATATTGCCACTTTCTCATCCTGGGAGTCACACGATATCTGCACAGAAGAACCCTGGTCCGGGTAGGGATAATCCACAAAAGAAATAGCAAATCCAGCGGCTCATAGAGAGGGATCACTAAAACAATGTCTTTATGTCATGCTTTAAAATCCATCATGCAGCATTGGCTTCCACAGAACAAAAAGTGCAAGACATGCAATCCAACGTGTTTCGACAAACAGAAAATTAATATGTCTTAATCATGGATACATTCTACACCAATAAAATGCTTCTATATACTGTAGTCTGTGTCATTCCCATTTCTTTTAAAGTCTCCTCCCCTATCTGCTTTTTTTTTTTAACTTTTTCAATGATTCTAAACCTAAAGCCTGAAACATCCCCTGTGTTGTTCCAAAAAATGCTTAGAAACCGCTGAAATAACGGATATACTGTACTCGTTTTCCCTGCATCCAGTAAATGCCGTCTGATGCAGTTTTTCAGCGGTCCTATCGTACACCGCACATGTTGAGTGAAGCAAATAGTGTAATCAATTAGATAATTAACCCCTCGCTGTTAAGGGTGCTTTACACGCTGCGACATTGCTAGCGATTGCTAGTGATGTCGAGCGCGATAGCATCCGCCCCCCGTCGTTCGTGCAACATTTGGTGCTCGCTGCTGTAGCGAACATTATCACTACGGCAGCGTCACACGCACATACCTTGTCAGCGACGATGCTGTGACCGCCAAACAATCCCTCTCTCAAGGGGGAGGTGCGTTCGGCGTCACAGCGACGTCACCGCGACGTCACTAAGTGGCCGGCCAATAGAAGCGGAGGGACGTAACATCCCGCCCACCTCCTTCCTTTCGCATTGCCGGTGGACGCAGGTAAGGAGATGTTAGCCATTCCTGCGATGTCACACACAGCGATGTGTGATGCCGCAGGAACGACGAACAATATCGTACCTGCAGCAGCAGCGATATTAAGGAATGGAGCGATGTGTCAACGATCACCGTTTTTGAACAATTTTGCGATCGTTGATCGTCGCTCCTTGGTGTCACAAGCTGCGATGTCGCTACAGGTGCGTAGGTACAGATGTGCGTCACTAACGACATGACCCCGACGATATATCGATAGCGATGTCGCAGCGTGTAAAGCACCCTTTACAGTTTATATACCTATTATATATAACTCATATCATTTCATCTGTAAGAAATGTAATAAATTTGATCAAAGTGAAGGAAAGTTGTAAGGACAAATATAAAAAAACCAATGATCTAAGGGACATCCAAAGGGATTTGTAGATGAGTCAGAAAACACCCTTGAAAAAATTAGGGAAGTCAAAGGAAATAATCAGAACAAAATGTTTGGGAACGTAGTAAATGCTAGGGGGCTGTGGTGTAAGTTAAATGATAGTAATAGCAGGATAGTTATGCATACCGTGTTTCCAAGAGGATGACACGCTGCAGTCAGATTCTTTCCGGGCCTGATAATTAAGGTTCATGAATATTCACTGCTTACACCGCCCACACTCTGTGTCAGTGCCTGTGATTAGTTGCCGACTACTATTCACGCCCCCCACCCCGTGTCCACGTCTTTGATTGGTTGCTTTTAGTTTGCTGTATAGTAGTGTAAAAAAAAATAAACAAATATTTTTTTTAAAAAAATTACATAGGTTTACTCCATATTTTGGTAGCCGGCGCTGGTAAACAACTGTGGCAAGCCACAGCCCCACCTATGAGCTTTGCCATGGCTGGATATCAAAATAGAGGTGACAAAAAAAGACATAGGGCCTCTTCATTTGCAATATCGAGCGAAGGTAAAGGAGACAGGTGGGGGCTAGTATTATCAGGATGGGAGATACCATGGATATCAGCCCTCAACTGCCCAGATCCATTAGATGCGACAATTCCGGGCATTACCTGGTTCATCCTAATTTCCCTGGTGCGGTGGTATGTATTTCTATGTAGCTGCACGCTCTATCAGGAGAGTGGCAGGCCACGCTGGGTGATGCAATTCAATTCTCGCATGAGTCACTCGCAAGTGTGACCCCGGCCTCACTGACAGCAGCATTTGTGGGTGGGACTTCTATTCGCGCGCTTTTGCAGTTTCGCACTCTTTTGGGCACAGTGATGGCGCAGCAATTTTTTTCAGCATTCAAGATGGCAACAGTTTTTGCACAAACAGTCCATTAAGTACAGTTCTTAAGGCACACGTCACCCGTGTTAATGGGCCTTGTCCTTATCCTGTTCGTGACGCCAGAAAAAGGGGAACTGTAGCGCCCAGAAAAGGCGGTACTCGGTCCCGGGCGATAACAAATGGGAATGTCACTCTGGTGGCCGTTGCCCGGTCCTGTGCTCTGGGCCCCTTTTGTTAATGGGGGGTATTTACAAGGGATATAATAGTTTTTGTCATGTGACGCCACTTGCGGGTTGCGGTTAATGATGGAGAACCGCAGCTGCTCTATGTGGGTACTCCCAGGGCTGGTAGTAGTGGCAGTTGTGATGGTAGGCCCTCCGCAGGTAGGGCTGTGCCTGGGAGTTATAGTGGGGCAATAATGGAGACCACACCAGGTTGTCTTTAACAGTCTTTTCTCACTGTTGACCCAGGGGTTGCTAGTTCAGGTCCCAGGAGGACCAATGCTAATGTAGTGACCCAAGTTGCTCTATCCCCAGCACTCTCTGTAGATTGAGTCTCCGTAGTGTGGAGCATTTGGGGACCCTGACTGTCCCTTTTGGGGTACAGCCTCCTTCTCCGTACGGTGGGCAGTGCGGACCCTGCGGGGAGGTAAGTGTCCGAACCCCGATGCTAGTTTACTGCTGATGCCCCCGGATTATTTGGTTCGGTGAAGTCCGTGAAGGTGTCCTCACTGGGCAGGTCTTTGCCAGTCTAAAACTTGCACTTGACCTAGGGTCCTGTGCCCCGTGCGTGCTCCGGTCCCAGCGCTATCTCGGTACCTGTCCTGGTGACCTCTCTCTTGTGCCCTCGGGGGTCACAGTTACACGGACCCAGCGCAGGCATGTCTGCACACTTCTCCTGTGTGCTCCCGACTCCTCTGTGACTGACTGACCCCTCCCACCAGACTGGCTATACCCAGGGACTTGTTCCCATGGCGACCATCCCCTTTCGTGGTTAACCCTGTATGCCCAAGCGTGGAGAGGAGAAATAGGATTTAGATTGTGTTTTGGTGGAAAAGGCACTGTAACTCCAGGTCCCAGGGGGTAGGTTATGCATCCACAAGAGGATGCAGTTCCTGGAAGTGCCCTGAGGGTATCAGGGGCACTACACATCTATTTATACTTTAATATCCTCTTTACCTTTGATAGGGATTCTTAGATCTCAGGGGCCTAAGAGTTTAATATCCTCTTTATATACTTATTTTCTTTCTGTGGGGAATGAGTCTCAGCCATTGGAGGTGAGGGAGACGTGGAGCCTGTTAAGGGCCGGCTCCAGGATTTTGTGGGCCCATGCACACATAGACACGTACATACACAGATACGCACACATTATGATAAGTCTTTGGCTTATGAATGAATGAATCCCCGTACGTGCCACACTTACAGGTTCCGTGGAGCCGGTCTTCTCCCTGACCTGGCGTGCAGCGACGCGCTGATGCTGCAGAGCTCACCGCAGCGTGGTGAAGTTTCTCACCCTGCTGCCACCTGCCAGTGTCAGTGTGCCTGCAGAGTGCCACAGAGAAGGACGGAGGACAGCGGAGAGGCCGCCGGTGCTTGGAGCAGGTAAGCACTCAGTGAGCCGAAGATGCAGGGAGAAGAAGAATCTGCAGGGGAGAGAAGCCGCATAAGATGGGAACTATATGGTTAAAAGGAGCCACATGGGACAAGATCTTCAGGGGAGAGGAGGCTGCATAAGATGGGAACTATATGGCAAAAAGGAGCCATATGGGACCGGATCTGCTGGGGAAAAGGAGCACCTGGGATGAGATCTGCTGGGGAAAGAGGCCATGATGGAATCTGCTGGGGAAAGAAGTCATAATGGGATGGGATCTGCAGGGGAAAGAGGCCATAATGGGATGGGATCTGCAGGAGAAAGAGGCCATAATGGGATGGGATCTGCTAGGGGAAGAGGCCATGATGGGATCTGCAGGGGAAATTGGCCATGATGGGATCTGCAGGGGAAAGAGGCCATGAAGGGATCTTCAGGGGAAAGAAGCCATGATGGGATCTGCAGGGGAAAGAGGCCATAATGGGATAAGATCTGCATGGAAAAGAGGCAATAATGGGATGGGATCTGCAGGGGAAAGAGGTCATAATGGGATGGGATCTGGGGACAGAGGCCATAATGGGATGGTATCTGCAGGGGAAAGAGGCCATAATGTGATGGGATCTGCAGGGGAAAGAGGCCATAATGGGATGGGATCTGCAGGGGAAATAATCCATAATAGGATGGGATCTGCTAGGGAAAGAGGCCATAATGGGATGGGATCTGCAGGGGAAAAAAGCCATAATGGGATGGGATCTGCTGGAGGTAGAGGCCATAATTAGATGGGCTTTGCAGGGGAAAGAGGCTATAATGGGATGGGATCTGCACTGGAAAAGCAGCCACATGGGATGAGATCTGTATGGGGAAGGTCGTCCATTCCAATTTTAGCAGGGCTCCTTTAGTAGTAATTTTTAAAAATTGTAGAAAAACCGTTTAATACAATATGACTGACAGTGACTGGAACAACTGGTACTGGACAGGAGAGTGAAGGTATAGGAGGGTAAGATGTTACTTTAAATTACTTGCATTTTTTGGCTGAGGAAAGTGCGTGAAAATGGTTGTGGCTGACAAAATAGGTGTGGTTACAGAATGGGTGTGGCTTTCAAATAGGCGGGGTTTACAGAGAACTTGTTGTTAAAAATTTGAATCCCACCCCTGCCTGTTGGGCATGCACATACTGGGCCTGAGGGCCTGTAGAGCATACATATTGTAGCTCTGTGGGCCTGTGGAGCGCACACATACTGGCTCTAGGGGCATATGCAGGCAGGCAGGCAGCAGCACTATAGGACGCTGTTGGCTGGCAGCTGCTCCTCTTCCTCCGTGGGACAGGAGCGCATTGCATGCTAGCTCGACACACAGATGAACGCCTGCGGGCGTGTGCTCTGCTGGTTTAAAATTCCGTCAGACAGCAAAATGAGGAAATCTGCCTGGGAGCCACAGGAAAGCTTTTGACGGCCTGCTCCTGCCAACTGCGAGTAGGCCCCTGGCTGTCCAGGGCCTCTCACTTGCTCTGGTGTGCCAGGTGCTGACACCAGCCCTGTGTCTGTTAATCCCGGACATCCAAGAGAAGGATTGGGATTTTGGAATCCTCAACTAAAGTTTCCCCCTCGATTAATAACAAAATAATTCAACTACATATTTAACCCCACTGACATTGTTTCGGATGCGTCACCTGACAACCTCGGAATGCCTGAGGTGTCATATGGAAGATGTGGAGTTTATCCACATGATTTAGAGTTGCCCACTAATCGCCTTCTTTTTGGCGAGAGGTTGTCTCAACTTTGTCCTCCCTGGCCTCTTTCCCCATACCCCTTGATCCATTGCTCTGTCTTTTCAGAGTTATGGAAGAAGGGTCTTTTAGTTATCACATTAAGATTTTCCTGTGGGAGACTTTTTTTTTTTATTGCTACGAAACTCATAAGGGTGCTTTACACTCTGCGACATCGCTAACGATAGATCGTCGGGGTCACGTCGTTAGTGACGCACATCTGGCGCCATTAGCGACATTGCAGCATGTGACACCAAGGAGCAACGATCAACGATCGCAAAAACGACAAAAATCGTTGATCGTTGACACGTCGCTCCTTTTCATAATATCATTGGTGGTGCATGCCGCTGGTTGTTCGTCGTTCCTGCGGCATCACACATCGCTATATGTGACGCCGCAGGAACAACGAACATCTCCTTACCTGCGTCAGCCGGCTATGTGGAAGGAAGGAGGTGGGCGGCATGTTCCGGCCTCTCATCTCCGCCCCCCCTCTGCTATTGGGTGGACGCTTAGTGACGCCGCAGTGACGTCGCTATGACGTGGAGAGCACCTCCCCTTTGAAGGAGGGATTGTTCGGCGGTCACAGCGACGTCGCTGAAAACGTATGTGTGTGTGACGCTGCCGTAGCGATAATGTTCACTACGGCAGTGATCACCATATATCATTACAACTATGGGGGCGGGTGCTATCGCTAGCGATGTCGCAGCATGTAAAAGCACCCTATAGACCTACATTGGATGGGCACCTATCATCCAACTACACGAGCTTTGATAGAACTAGTTAATGCAATGAGTCATTCGAACGCACATTATACCAAAATAGAGAATGCTGTTAAAGGGAACCTGTCAGCAGAAATTTCGCCCAAAACCTAAAAGATTCCCCCTCTGCAGCTCCTGGGCTGCATTCTAGAAAGGTCCCTGTTATTATTGTGCCCCATGTGAGACCAAAATAAAGAGTTTATAAAGTGGTACCTTTTTGTATGCAGCTTCTGTAAATGTGACACGGGTGCGGGCTCTCTGCCGTCCGTTATTCTGCCCCCTGGTCCTGTATGCCGCCCCCATCGCTCCTTTCCATAGCTGATGCACCGCCCACTGCTCCAGCCATCCCCGCGCATGCCCAGTGCCAGTCTCACAGGACTGAGCAGTGTGACCGCTGGTGACGTGTGCGCAGACAAGTGATTATGGGCGGGGCTGTGATTGTTATCAGCAAGTACCCGCCCATAATCTCGTGAGCGCGCAAACCTCTCCAGCGGTCACACTGTGCTCAGTGTAGATGCTAGATTGTATGGGCTGCTTCCAGGGATGACGTCCCTTTGTCACGTGATAGTATTTTGAACACGCCCCTATCACGTGACAAAAGGGACGTCATCCCTGGAAGCAGCCCATACAGTCTAGCATCTACACTGAGCACAGTGTGACCGCTGGAGAGGTTTGTGCGCTCACGAGATTATGGGCGGGTACTTGCTGATAATCACAGCCCCGCCCATAATCACTTGTCTGCGCACACGTCACCAGCGGTCACACTGCTCAGTCCCGTGAGACGCGGGGATGGCTGGAGCAGTGGGCGGTGCATCAGCTATGGAAAGGAGCGATGGGGGGCGGCATACAGGACCAGGAGGCAGAATAACGGATGGCAGAGAGCCCGCCCCGTGTCACATTTACAGAATCTGCATACAAAAAGGTACTACTATAAACTCTTTATTTTGGTCTCACATGGGGCACAATAATAACAGGGACCTTTCTAGAATGCAGCCCAGGAGCTGCAGAGGGGGAAGCTTTTAGGTTTTGGGCGAAATTTCTGCTGACAGGTTCCCTTTAAAAGTTTGCTAAGGTCTGGGAGATATGGAACTCCCCCCCCTGACACTTTCCACCTGACTATAGTGTTATAAGATGTTTTCTTTTTTATTTTTCACCTATGAGATCTACTTTGTTAATTATGGACTTGGGTCTGTTCAAAATACTTTAAAGTTGGTACCCGACGGCAGAAGTGGTTATTTTGTTATTCTAGTTCTTCTTTTAGTTGTTTTATATTCTTCAGGTACTTTAGATACACAGTTTGCTGATGCTGGGTAAGAACACTGATACTTTGCAATGATTCAATATAAGACAGTATGCTGTGATTCCTCTTCACTGAATTCTTATACGTCTTTGTTTCTTTTTTTTATAACATGTACCTGTTACATTTTGGTTGTTCAATAAATGAATTAAAAAACAATAATCAAAGAAAATATTAAATCGCAATATTACAAAGCATGAGGTAGATATACGTATAATGAGTCCCACAGTATAAATAAAGTAATAATAAAGTGCAAGTAGTGCATATAATTTATCATTGGTAATATATAGAGCTATAATAATTGATATGAGGTAATATATAGTTCAAGACTGTTATACTTAGTATGGCCACCAGATGGCACAGGTGTCCAAGGTAAGAGAAGACATAGTGCAATGGATATGAAAATAAAGGTTTTAACAACAGGTAAAGATCAGAAAACCATATCACAAATTAATATCCAATCTTCTAGCAGGATCAAATAAATACCTGAAGAACATGTACTGATAAGACAGGTCCCTCCACCCCTGGTGTCTGCTTTACCTTGGCTGGTTATCAAAATTAGAGGGGACCGCACGCCATTTTTTAAAATTATTTAAATAAAAAAAATGGCATTGGGGAGCCCACTCTATTTTTGATAACCAGCAAAGGTGAAGCAGGCATATGGAGACTGGTATTGTCAGGCTGAGAAGGCCCATGGTTATTTGGCCCTTCCCAGCCTAAAAATAGCAGCCCACAGCCGTCCCAGAAGTGGCACATCCATTAGATGCACCAATTCTGGTGTTTTACTCAGCTTTTCCTGATTGCCCTGGTGCAGTGGCAATCGTGGTAATACTTTTGGGGTTCTGAGAAGGAGGTTTCATAGGTCACCCGTGGTCAATGGAATGCACAAAATTTCTCACTATCATGAGAATTTTCGTACCTTCCTCTGATTATGGAACCTTGTTCTTTAGAACATTTTGAGAACTAGGCTTCAAAGATCACTTGCGGTCAGCGGCAGGTACGGAATTTCTCACGCTACCATAACATACCTTTCCTGGTGCTGACTGGATGTCACTTTTGGAGTCTTGTTCTCAGAATGAGGCTCCATAGAATTTGATGGATGCCATGGACATTACACCATTAGATTACATTGGAACTTCAAGGATTTTTTTCAAATTAATGAATTGGTGAACAAGGGATTGTGGAGCAGTGTTTAATCAAATAAACTATTATTTTCCAGGGGTGTGTTTTTTAGTTTTTTATTATATACACTTACTGGTTTAGTAATGGGCGTCTCTGATAGACGCCTCTCCATTACTAACCCCATGGCTTGATGCCAGCTGTCAATTCACAGCTGACATCAACCCCAAACGTGTTTCACCAATTTCCACCACACCAGGGCATTCAGGAAGAGCTGGGCAAAGTGTCAGAATTGGCGCATCTCCTGGTGTGGCTGTGGGCTGCTATTTTTAGGCTGTGATGGGCGAAAAAACATGGACCTTACCAGCTTGATAATACTAGTTTCCCCACCTGTCTGCTTTACCTTGGCTGGTTATCAAAAATAAAGGGAACCCACTCCATTTGTTTAAATTTAAATAATTTAATAAAAACAGCTTGTAGTCCCCTCTATTTTTGATAATCAGCCAATGTAAAACAGACAGCTGAGGTCAGTAGCCCACAGCTGTCTGTTTGATCTGCGCTGGTTATCAAAAATAGGGGGAACCCAACATAATTTTTTTATTAATTTATTCACATTTGTTTGCTTTGTTTGCCGGGCAATTGTCTTGCTCTTCCTCCCATTTTGCTTCCTTTTGCAGACCAATGGCACTTACCATTTTACAGCACCAAAGTTCGGGTCCCCATTGATTTATATGGGGTTCAGGGTCCAGGTCATGTTTGGGTCACAAACCAAACTTTTAATTACAGTCCGACCACAGGTCTGCTCATCTCCAGTCTCAAATTTCCCCTTAACAAGGTTCATCAGGAGGCGTAAAGATATTGTAGCCAAATGACCATAATGTTCATGATTCCGGACACTGTGGTTCTGTTGTTGGTCTCATCCTATCTATAATCACTTCCTTTTAATACTGTTTCCCCAATGTGACATCACTACCTTTTTTCCCGAGAACTTACTCCCTTATTCATTTCCAGTGTAGACTGTCCTTTCAGGTCTCATTGCGCACGTGTGCGATATCTCCAACCTCACACAGCAGTTTTTTGTAGGCACTAGGGGCCCTCTAATGGACTGTGCATGTGCCAGCTTTCCTCTCTAGGTGTGCACATGTCTTGGCTCCTAATATTTTCTGCTCGCGTATGAGAAACTTCCAGTTACATCATTGATGGGCCTCGCTTGCGCATTTGGTCCTATGATGCTCCTGATCAAAACCTCTGGTTACATACGTCACTGAGGCCCTGTGCACGTGCACTTGGGGCAAATGATGTTCTTACCCAGGATCAGCGCAAATACAGAATCAATAGCACTGTCTAGGGAATATCACATTTTCTGTTGATGTGATTACAACCAGTGATGGGCGGACCCGAACTGTAAAAGTCTGAATCCGCGCGGTTTAAAACGTACTCGAGTGCTGGTCCCAGGTCCGGGATTTGGAGAGAAATAAAAAAAATAAAGTAAAAATAAAGAAAATAAGAATGAAGCAAGCAATTCCTACTTACCAAGTCACTGGTACGGCTGTAACTGCTCCTGCGGCCACTCATTCACATCCGAGGCCACTCTTCATTGCATATGTGTGAAGAAAAGACAAACCAAAATTGTGCCTGGAGGGCACTGGAACCATATATAGATTAAATGTCTTAATACCCACAAAACAGTTATCAAAAGAGTTTATTGAATATCAAAATTATTAAAAACCATTAAAAACAATGCACAAATTTATGGTGCGCAACTGCGCACTGTCTCCACTACAAAGTCCCTCACCAATACATGCATATTAAGGTTTAGATACAGGGGCAGACCTGCCAATAATAAACAGGACAAAGAAAAACAATGTAAATAAATACATGTATTAGGTACATACACAGTACAGATCAAAAGTTTGGACACACCTTCTCATTCAAAGAGTTTTCTTTATTTTCAGGACTGAAAATTGTAGATTCACATTGAAGGCATCAAACTATGAATTAAAACATGTGGAATGAAATACTTAAAGTGTGAAACAACTGAAAATATGTCTTATATTCTAGGTTCTTCAAAGTAGACACCTTTTGCTTTGATTACTGCTTTGCACACTCTTGGCATTCTCTTGATGAGCTTCAAGAGGTAGTCACCGGAAATGGTCTTCCAACAGTCTTGAAGGAGTTCCCAGAGATGCTTAGCACTTGTTGGCCCTTTTGCCTTCACTCTGCGGTCCAGCTCACCCCAAACCATCTCGACTGGGTTCAGGTTTGGTGACTGTGGAGACCAGGTCATCTGGCGTAGCACCCCATCACTCTCCTTCTTAGTCAAATAGCCCTTACACAGCCTGGAGGTGTGTTTGGGGTCATTGTCCTGTTGAAAAATAAATGATGGTCCAACTAAACGCAAACTGGATGGAATAGCATGCCGCTGCAAGATGCTGTGGTAGCCATGATGGTTCTGTATGTCTTCAATTTTGAATAAATCTCCAAGAGTGTCACCAGCAAAGCACCCCCACACCGTCACACCTCCTCCTCCATGCTTCACGGTGGGAATCAGCCATGTAGAGTCCATCCGTTCACCTTTTCTACAAAGACATGGTGGTTGGATCCAAAGATCTCAAATTTGGACTCATCAGACTAAAGCACAGATTTCCACTGGTCTAATGTCCATTCCTTGTGTTCTTTAGCCCGAACAAGTCTCTTCTGCTTGTTGCCTGTCCTTAGCAGTGGTTTCCTAGCAGCTATTTTACCATGAAGGCCTGCTGCACAAAGTCTCCTCTTAACAGTTGTTCTAGAGATGAGGTGTGTCCAAACTTTTGGTCTGTACTGTACATAAGCGATAAATGCACTGAAACATTATGAATAATCCTGTTTATCATTAAGATACCTGTGGAATAATAATGACTAAGAACCCTGTTCCCTGTATCAGGAAGGGAGAGACCGTGTGTAGACTATTCACCCCAAGCGTTACGCCATTGACAATGCTAGGCTTCCTCAGGGGTTCAATAAAATAACACAAGAAAAGAAGTGCTTTTATAACAAACCCTAATAAATAAGATCCAGACATATATAATCAATTAAATTAACAAAATACTTTATGAGGCTTATAGAGGCTCTCCCTTCCTGATACAGGGAACAGAGTTTTCAGTCATTATTATGCCAATTAAAAACATGTAAAAACACTTAATACCTGGTGGGTGACAGAACACACATTATTTCTTCTACAGAAAAGAGACAAACCTCATTTAGGCCTTGTGGTGCCAAGGTCCCCAATATGGTGATCTATCTGCATTCCCTCTGCACTAATGTCTTCATTATTTTGCCATCTCTATTGCCCAAAGATACCAATCAATGCCCCGGACCACAAAAGATTTAGGATCAGAGGAATGTTTCAATCTGAAGTGACGAATTGTTTATGGTTGATTTATGTACACTGCCATTTTTGCTGCTATTATGTCACAGACATGTTTGCGTACTTGAACTTTTAATTGACGCCATGTCACTCCGATATATATCCTTGGACATTCACATGTCACATATTACACTACCTGGGAAGTGCTGCATGTAATGTGATAATTAATTTTATAATTGCGTTGCCCATCAGATGAGGAGAAATCCTTTGCTCTACATATATTTTGTACATGAATGCAATCCCCACGTGGAAACATTCATGTGGGGGGCCTTGTGTGTCAAATATATTTGTTTTGGGGAGTTCATAGTCACATAGTTGCTTGGCTGTATCCTCTCCTTATACACCTAATACTATATCCTCGATCTTGGAACCGTTGTCCGAGATCGGTAAATTGAGTTACAAAAGTATTTTCAGATGAGCAGATCCACCTCATTCTGAGGAATTGCCCAACTGGGATAACCTTGATTGTGGAACTTGGATGGCCTGATGTGGCATGAATAGTGTATTTGCAGGGTGGGCTTAGTGCTAAATAGAATATAAACTTTACAGCAATATAAGGATACATTTGTTTGTTTCTAGTTACATCAATTAATGTTTTGGCTTGATAAATTGGATCTGTGTATGATATATCTTATATTGTGGATTAATTTGATAAGTGATGTTACAATAATGTTAGAATACAATGAAGGATATTCCCGTGATATGTAATTACTAGGGATGAGCGAGCATGCTCGACGCTACTCGGTGCTCGTGCATGCATCTCAGTACGGGTTCTTTTCCATTTGCGTTAAGAAAATCTGTGCAATAATTGTGGCGAGGTCGTGGTTGAGTGACATGTGTTTGTTCAGCGTGTGCATTCCGATTGCGTTTCCCTATACACACCGTGATCACTGCGAGTGTTTTTCGCCATGTAAGCTACTATGATGCAGATCCATGACAACCTTAACATTTAATACACGCATGATGTGCGATTGTAACACAATTTCATAGCGTTGTTAATCCGTATGTTGTGCGTGAGACTTCCATTTGTGTTGCTTGTCACAACAGATTTTGCAGATTTCATTACTGAATGAATCTTGAGTACTCAATAATAAAAACCCTATTTAAAGTCATTGCATATGGATTAATTCCTGGCCATACACAGGCATTGATCTAACAAAGTGTCAAAATGTGTGTTGAATATACAATGATGACACGTTTATCACAGACCGAAAGAGTATTATACCATTGGAAACTGTCTCGCAATTTTGGTGAAGATTATGAAAATGATGAAGATAACAGGAGACGTCACAGATTCTGGGTGCACCCTTTGTTGTGCAAACGACAGGGCAAAGGTCCTTACACAGGGCTGTAAAGAGAACTAAGGAGGCACCATGATAAATTCAATAATTATACAAGAATGAGAATAGGCACATTTGATAAGCTGTTGGATCAGTGGCGAACATCAGTTTCTAAAATACTCATTTCCGAAAATGCATATCAGCAGAGGTGCGCCTTCTTGTTACCTTGAGGTGAGTGGAAATTTATATTTTTAGTATGCTGTATGTATACATTGCCCACTTACATGTCTGATTCTATTGTTGTGCAAATTATCATTCATATCATATATTTGTTATCAAATACCTTAAAATGTATGAGTGTTAATTACTAAATTTTTAATTGTCAAATCAAATAATTAATGAAACAATTAGCCACCAAAATTCATTAACATATCGAAAATATATTTAGAATCATGCATATAAAATGTATATACCGTAATTAACCCCTTCACCCCCGGCCACTAAAACACCCTAATGACCGGGCCATTTTTTGCAATTCTGACCAGTG
Source organism: Anomaloglossus baeobatrachus (assembly GCF_048569485.1). Classification (NCBI taxonomy): domain Eukaryota; kingdom Metazoa; phylum Chordata; class Amphibia; order Anura; family Aromobatidae; genus Anomaloglossus; species Anomaloglossus baeobatrachus. The sequence goes on from NC_134363.1 coordinate 122,696,767, forward strand.
TCACTTTGACAGGTTATAACTCTGGAACGCTTCAACGGATCCTGGCGATTCTGAGATTGTTTTTTCGTGACATATTGTACTTCATGTCAGTGGTAAATTTAGGCCGATATTTTTTGCGTTTATTTGTGAAAATTTAGGAAATTTGGCGAAAATTTTGAAAATTTCGCAATTTTCAAACTTTGAAAATTTATGCCCATAAATCTGAGAAATATGTCACACAAAATAGTTACTAAATAACATTTCCCACTTGTCTACTTTACATCAGCGCAATTTTCGAAACAAATTTTTTTTTCGTTAGGAAGTTAGAAGGGGTCAAAGTTCATCAGCAATTTCTCATTTTTCCAACAAAATTTAGAAAATAATTTTTTTTAGGGACCACATCACATTTGAGGTGACTTTGAGAGACCGAGGTGACAGAAAATACCCAAAAGTGACCCCATTCTAAAAACTGCACCCCTCACTCTGCTCAAAACCACATCCAAAAAGTTTATTAACCCTTTAGGTGCTTCACAGGAACCAAAGCAATGTGGAAGGAAAAAATGAAAATTTTACTTTTTAACACAAAAATGTTACTTTAGCCATAAAATTTTCATTTTCACAAGGGAGAAAAGAGAAAGTGCACCCTACAATTTATTGTGCATTTTCTCCTGAGTACGCCGATACCCCATATGTGGTAAAAATCAATTGTTTGGGTGCACAGCGGAGCTCGGAAGGGAAGGAGCGCCATTTGAATTTTTGAACGCAAAATTAGCTGCACTCATTAGCGGACGCCATGTCGGGTTTGAAGACCCCCTGAGGTGCCTAAACAATGGAGCTCCCCCACAAGTGACCCCATTTTGGAAACTAGAGCCCTCAAATATTTTTTCTAGATGTTTGATGAGCACTTTGAACACCTGGGGGCTTCACAGAAGTTTATAACGTTGAGCCGTGAAAAGAAAAAAATTTTTTTTTACCACAAAACTGTTGCTTCAACTAGGTAGCTTTTTTTTTCACAAGGGTATCGGGAAAAAATGCAACATAAAATGTATTGTCCATTTTCTCCTGAGTACGCAGATACCTCATATGTGGTGGAAATCAAATGTTTGGACACACGGCAGTGCTTGGAATGCAAGGAGCGCCATTTGAATTTTTGAACGCAAAATTAGCTGCACTAATTAGCGGACGCCATGTCGGGTTTGAAGACCCCCTGAGGTGCCTAAACAATGGAGCTCCCCCACAAGTGACCCCATTTTGGAAACTAGAGCCCTCAAATATTTTTTCTAGATGTTTGATGAGCACTTTGAACACCTGGGGGCTTCACAGAAGTTTATAACGTTGAGCCGTGAAAAGAAAAAAAATTTTTTTTTACCACAAAACTGTTGCTTCAACTAGGTAGCTTTTTTTTCACAAGGGTATCGGGAAAAAATGCAACATAAAATGTATTGTCCATTTTCTCCTGAGTACGCAGATACCTCATATGTGGTGGAAATCAAATGTTTGGACACACGGCAGTGCTCGGAAGGCAAGGAGCGCCATTTAAATGCAAAATTAGCTGCACTAATTAGCGGACGCCATGTCAGGTTTGAAGACCCCCTGAGGTGCCTAAACAATGGAGCTCCCCCACAAGTGACCCCATTTTGGAAACTAGAGCCCTCAAATAATTTTTCTAGATGTTTGGTGAGCACTTTGAACACCTGGGGGCTTCACAGAAGTTTATAGCGTTGAGCCGTGAAAAGAAAAAAAAAATTTTTTACCACAAAACGGTTGCTTCAATTAGGTAGCTTTTTTTTTCACAAGGGTATCAGGAAAAAATGCAACATAAAATGTATTGTGCATTTTCTCCTGAGTACGCAGATACATCATATGTGGTGGAAAGTAATTGTTTGGGCGCATGGCGGGGCTCAGAAGAGAAGGAGCGCCATTTGACAGCAAAATTGGTTGGAATCATTAGCGGACGCCATGTCACGTTTGGAGACCCCCTATGGTGCCTAAACAGTGGAGCTCCCCCACAAGTGACACCATTTTGGAAACTAGAGCCCTCAAATATTTTTTCTAGATGTTTGGTGAGCACTTTGAACACCTGGGGGCTTCACAGAAGTTTATAGCGTTGAGCCGTGAAAAGAAAAAAATTTTTTTTACCACAAAACGGTTGCTTCAACTAGGTAGCTTTTTTTTTCACAAGGCTATCAGGAAAAAATGCACCATAAAACGTATTGTGCATTTTCTCCTGAGTACGCAGATACCTCATATGTGGTGGAAAGTAATTGTTTGGGCGCATGGCGGGGCTCAGAAGAGAAGGAACGCCATTTGACTTTTCAAACGCACAGACGCAGTGCACTGATCGGTCGCTGCAGGACGCACGGTCGGATGCGATAAAAAAAGCGTCGGGGATACGTAAAAAAAAAAGTCACGCCAAAAATTGACCATGGATGCAGATATGTTATGTGCATCCCTGATCAGCGCTCGGCGGGACGCACAGACGGATGCCATACAAAAATTGTCGCGAATACGGAAAAAAGTCACGCCAAAAATTGAGCAGGGATGCCGATCCGTTATCTGCATCCCTGATCAGCGCTCGGCAGGACGCACGGACGGATGCGATACAAAAAGCGTCGGGAATACGGAAAAAAGTCACGCCAAAAATTGAGCAGGGATGCCGATCCGTTATCTGCATCCCTGATCAGCGCTCGGCGGGACGCACGGTCGGACGCGATACAAAAAGCGTCGCGAATACGGAAAAAAGTCACGCCAAAAATTGAGCAGGGATGCCGATCCGTTATCTGCATCCCTGATCAGCGCTCGGCGGGACGCACGGACGGACGCGATACAAAAAGCGTCGCGAATACGGAAAAAAGTCATGCCAAAAACTGACCACGGATGCAGATCCGTTATCTGCATCCCTGATCAGCGCTTGGCGGGACGCACGGACAGATGAAGTGTAAAAATGGACAGGATACAATAAAAAAAAAAAAAAAAAGTTATACTCACAGTACCAAGAGGATCACTGACCAGAAGAGTTGCAGAGGAACAAGAAGGCAGTGAGATAGACAGCTTTACACCAGCAGCAGGCAGGACGTTGGACAGATCAGCAGAAGGACCCAGCGATGGAGGCAGATGTGATCGGGCCAGTGAAGACCTCGGACGACCCGTGAAGGCAGGTAAGAGGACGTCGGGGGGGGGCAGGGGGGGATGGGGAGAGGGGGGGGCAGAGGGGGGGCAGATGGGGGGGGTTAGAGGGAGAGCAGAGGGGGCGGAGAAGCAAAGGCAGAAGGAAGGAACCTTGGAAGCAGATGACAGAGGAGGCAGGCAGATCGCGTGGGGAGCAGATCGGGATGCCGGGGGGCAGATCGGGGCGTAGGGGGGCAGATCGGGGCGTAGGGGGGCAGATCTGGGGGGGCACGGGCAGGGGCCTTCACGGGAGCGCGCAGGGGCCTTCACGGGAGCGCGCAGGGGCCATCGCCGGAGCGCAATACTTACCTTTGGAGCTGGCGCGGTGACAGCAGAGGCGGCGTCTGCGGCGGCAGCAGCGGTGGCGTGGTACCAAAAGTACCAGCCACTCCACGCTGCAGCCATGTTGGGGGAGGGTCCCCAGAGCAGTACAGGCCTGGGGAGGGCGGCCACCGGCAGATCAGACCGCCCCACTGCACACTGATTGGAGCGATTGCGCGTCATAGCACGATCGCTCCAATCAGTGCTGCAGGGGCTGGGGGCGGCATGTTTGAGGTCCACCTATGATATGCTGCAGCAGCTGCGGCATCTCATAGCTGGATCTCACAGGATCGCACTAATTCGGGCATTATTTTTGCCGAAATTAGTGCGATCGATGTGGTTGGCGGTTCAGATTTGAACAGCCAATCACATCGATCGTCGATAGGGGGTGGCGATGCCACCCCCCCTGGGGTCAAGCAAAGGTCCCCTGCTGTAAGAAACAGCAGGGGACATCATTTGAAAGCCGTTGCTATGGCCACGGCAATCAAATGAAGTTTAGGCAGTAAAATTACGTCCCTGGTCGTTAAGTCACGTTAAAATAGGACGTAATTTTACTGCCCGCGGTCGTGAAGGGGTTAATGTATGTTATTCATGGTATAGCCTAATTTTTAGTTTATTAAACTTTAGCCAAATTTAAGAATAATCAGGTATATATATTTCAAAACCAAAAATTGAAAAAAAAAAATTCTGAGGACAACATTCCCATATCATTTACATTTGATATAAATATATATATTAACTGGAAGGGTTTTTTTTGTTTAACAAAGGTTGAAAAAACATCATCTACATAATCATGTAATATTTGCTTACATATAAATTAATGCAAACTAAATATTTACATTTCACTTACAATAATAATAGTTTTATCTTATAAATTTATAAAGATGAGATTACCATATATGACATGAAAAACATTTAATATATGTATGTCTACTCTATTACAGATTCCTCGCCCCTGGTTTATCCTATTCAGTATGGCATTTGGAATTTTTGCTAGGCATAACTACTATTTCAACAATCGTCAGACATACTTGCATTCAAATATGGCAACATTTGAAACAACATGTCATGCCCGAACCAACTACAAATGACTTATTAACTATATCTGAGGGAATTTATGATTTGCGTGGTTTTCCGAACTGTTTGGGTGCTCTGGATGGAAACATGTCCGTGTAAAAAAACCCCACCAAACTCAGGAACTCAATTATTTAACTATAAACAATATTTCTCTATATAGTGGAACCTTGGTTAACGAGAACAATCCGTTCTGGGAGTGTGCTTGTTAACCAAGTTACTTGTTCGGGAAAGCAAGATTTCCCATAAATCATTGCAATGCAGACGATTCCTTCCACAACTTGGTAAATGTCCCATCCTGGTCCCCTATTGTGCTATTCCACACACGTACAAACATGCACAAACACACACAAATACCACGCACACACACATATTATGCTCACCTTACCTTCCGTTCCATCGCCAGTCTCCTGGATCTTGCAGTTTGCTGGTACAGGCTGTGAATCGGGTAACCATCGTGACTAGGGAGGAACTTCCGCTGCCAGAGCACTGGCGTCAAACGCAGGAGCTGCTTGCCTCTGATTTGCCAGCGCACTGCCTTTGAGTAGCGGCTGACAGTGGAAGTTCCTCCCTCGTCACGATGATTACCCGATACACATCCTGTAGCAGCAAACTACAAGAACCATGAGGCCGGCGATGGAACGGAAGGTAAGGTGAGCATAATATGTGTGCACGCTGATACTGCCCCTGGAAAAAGCGCCATAGCTAAACGATTGTTGGGGGATCCCCACTCCCACCCACCGTGACCACTCATCATTACAGGTAAAATACTGATCTCTTTACATACAAGTTTATTTCATTGGTTGTCCTCCTTCTTACTTCAGTGGAACCGTAATTCCTCCCACACACATGGATAACTCCTGCACTTAATGACTGTCAATTTTCCATTTTAGTTTCAGCTCTTTCATCACACAATCTTATAACTAAAGCCCTTCCTTTATGACAGGGGTGGGGTACCTCTGGCCCGCGGGCCGTATACGGCCCGCCATGCACTTTTATGCGGCCCCCGGGCAGATTCCCGGGGGCGGCAGTGCTCGAGCCGCTACCGCCATCTTGTGGGCCGCCGGCCCTTTAAATCCACACATATGCTGCTGTGCTTACCAATGCATTCTCCCGCTGGCCAGTGCCAGCGAGAGAGGACTTACTTTGTGGGCGGGTTTAGTGCTCTGCGTTGCTCGCCCCCTGGCCCTCTGAGCTCCGTGCCCGCCCCCCGGCCCTCTGAGCTCCGTGCCCGCTCCCCGGCCCTCTGAGCTCCGTGCACGCTCCCGGCCTTCGGAGCTACGTGCCCGCCCCCGGATTTACGTGCCCGCCCCTTAGCCCTCTGAGCTGCGTGCCCACCCGCTAGCCCTCGGAGCTGCGTGTCCTTTACCTGCTCTCCGTTGCAGTGAGTCCGGCGCTGCTGTGTGGTCAGCGCCAGCCCTCTGCTGCTGTGTGCCTGTGTATATTTGTGTGCCTGTGTATATTTGTAATGTCCAGTGCTTTGTGGCCTCCCTCTCCTCAGTGCTGTGTGCCCCCCAATGCTGTTTATCACCCCAGGTTTGTGTGTCCCTCCTCCCCCCACTGATGTCAGGGCTTCGCAAGTGATATCTGTGCCCCCCCAGTGGTGCCTGCGCCCCAGCCCCTCTTGTGTGGTGCCTGCGCCCTAGCCCCTCTTGTGATGTGCATGTCCCCAGCGTCTCCTGTGACTTATACATCACAAGAGGGGCACATACATCACAAGAGGGGCTGGGGCACATACATCACAAGAGGGGCTGGGGGCATATAAATCACAAGAGGAGCTAGGGGCATATAGATCACAAGAAGAGCTGGGGGCACATACAGTTAGGTCCAGAAATATTTGGACAGTGACACAATTTTCGCGAGTTAGGCTCTGCATGCCACCTCATTTGATTTTAAATGAAACCTCTACAACAGAATTCAAGTGCAGATTGTAACGTTTAATTTGAAGGTTTGAACAAAAATATCTGATAGAAATTGTAGGAATTGTACACATTTCTTTACAAACACTCCACATTTTAGGAGGTCAAAAGTAATTGGACAAATAAACCAAACCCAAACAAAATATTTTTATTTTCAATATTTTGTTGCGAATCCTTTGGAGGCAATCACTGCCTTAAGTCTGGAACCCATGGACATCACCAAACGCTGGGTTTCCTCCTTCTTAATGCTTTGCCAGGCCTTTACAGCCGCAGCCTTCAGGTCTTCCTTGTTTGTGGGTCTTTCCGTCTTAAGTCTGGATTTGAGCAAGTGAAATGCATGCTCAATTGGGTTAAGATCTGGTGATTGACTTGGCCATTGCAGAATGTTCCACTTTTTTGCACTCATGAACTCCTGGGTAGCTTTGGCTGTATGCTTGGGGTCATTGTCCATCTGTACTATGAAGCGCCGTCCGATCAACTTTGCGGCATTTGGCTGAATCTGGGCTGAAAGTATATCCCGGTACACTTCAGAATTCATCCGGCTACTCTTGTCTGCTGTTATGTCATCAATAAACACAAGTGACCCAGTGCCATTGAAAGCCATGCATGCCCATGCCATCACGTTGCCTCCACCATGTTTTACAGAGGATGTGGTGTGCCTTGGATCATGTGCCGTTCCCTTTCTTCTCCAAACTTTTTTCTTCCCATCATTCTGGTACAGGTTGATCTTTGTCTCATCTGTCCATAGAATACTTTTCCAGAACTGAGCTGGCTTCATGAGGTGTTTTTCAGCAAATTTAACTCTGGCCTTTCTATTTTTGAAATTGATGAATGGTTTGCATCTAGATGTGAACCCTTTGTATTTACTTTCATGGAGTCTTCTCTTTACTGTTGACTTAGAGACAGATACACCTACTTCACTGAGAGTGTTCTGGACTTCAGTTGATGTTGTGAATGGGTTCTTCTTCACCAAAGAAAGTATGCGGCGATCATCCACCACTGTTGTCATCCGTGGACGCCCAGGCTTTTTGAGTTCCCAAGCTCACCAGTCAATTCCTTTTTTCTCAGAATGTACCCGATTGTTGATTTTGCTACTCCAAGCATGTCTGCTATCTCTCTGATGGATTTTTTCTTTTTTTTCAGCCTCAGGATGTTCTGCTTCACCTCAATTGAGAGTTCCTTAGACCGCATGTTGTCTGGTCACAGCAACAGCTTCCAAATGCAAAACCACACACCTGTAATCAACCCCAGACCTTTTAACTACTTCATTGATTACAGGTTAACGAGGAAGACGCCTTCAGAGTTAATTGCAGCCCTTAGAGTCCCTTGTCCAATTACTTTTGGTCCCTTGAAAAAGAGGAGGCTATGCATTACAGAGCTATGATTCCTAAACCCTTTCTCCGATTTGGATGTGAAAACTCTCATATTGCAGCTGGGAGTGTGCACTTTCAGCCCATATTATATATATAATTGTATTTCTGAACATGTTTTTGTAAACAGCTAAAATAACAAAACTTGTGTCACTGTCCAAATATTTCTGGACCTAACTGTACATCACAGGAAGGCTGGGGGCATATACATCACAGGAGGGACTGGGGGCATATACATCACAGGAGAGACAGGGGGAATATACATCACAGGAGGGGCTGGGGGCATATACATCACAGGAGGGGCTGTGGACATATACATCACAGGAGGGGCTGTGGGCATATACATCACAGGAGGGGCTGTGGGCATATACATCACAGGAGGGGCTGTGGGCATATACATCACAGGAGGGGCTGTGGGCATATACATCACAGGAGGGGCTGTGGGCATATACATCACAGGAGGGGCTGTGGGCATATACATCACAGGAGGGGCTGTGGGCATATACATCACAGGAGGGGCTGTGGGCATATACATCACAGGAGGGGCTGTGGGCATATACATCACAGGAGGGGCTGTGGGCATATACATCACAGGAGGGGCTGTGGGCATATACATCACAGGAGGGGCTGTGGGCATATACATCACAGGAAGGCTGGGGGCACATACATCACAGGAGGGACTGGGGGAATATACATCACAGGAGGGACTGGGGGAATATACATCACAGGAGAGTCTGGGGGCATATACATCACAGGAGGGACTGGGGGGCATATACATCACAGGAGGGACTGGGGGCATATACATCACAGGAAGGCTGGAGGCACATACATCACAGGAGAGTCTGGGGGCATATATATCACAGGAGGGGCTGGGGGCACATACATCACAGGAGGTGCTGTGGGCATATACATCACAGGAAGGCTGGGGGCACATACATCACAGGAAGGCTGGGGGCACATACATCACAGGAGGGACTGGGGGAATATACATCACAGGAGAGTCTGGGGGCATATACATCACAGGAGGGACTGGGGGGCATATACATCACAGGAGGGACTGGGGGGCATATACATCACAGGAGGGACTGGGGGGCATATACATGTTCCCAGCCCCTTGTGTGATGTATGTGCCCCCAGTGTCTCTTGTGATGTATATACAGCAGTCCCAGGGTCTCCTATGTGATATATGTACCTCCAGTGTCTCCTGTGATGTATATAGAGCGTTTGTTATGTGATATATATGATTTACCAATCTTATCACAAAGAGTTGACTGCGCTCCAGACCCAGACAAAAATGAAAAAGAAGTTGTGAGAAGAAACATGATTGGTATCATCAAACATCACAGCCGCACCAAAGAGAAGCAGCTCCAGCCACCACAGTAGAGGTAAGTTAATTAATTGTTTGACCAAATATAGCAGGGTCATTTTCACATTGATACTTTTGTGCGGCCCCCGAAGGTTGGTAGGAATTTCCAAATGGCCCCCGGCTGAAAAAAGGTTCCCCACCCCTGCTTTATGATGATACAGTGCATACGGTATTTAGACATAGAATAGGCATACTGATAGCCCCTTCAAACAGTTGCACACCAACACAGAATTTATATATTTAATCAGTTGTTGGGCTATAGTTATAACTTATGCTGACTGAGATGGTTATTTTTGTAATCCTATATGCAGGATAACTTGTTACCTTCTTTTACCCACAATGGGGAAAATATACGTTTATATGAGGACATTTTGACATCCAATACCATAACACTTGAAATATATACAGCTCATTATCTATATACTTTTTCTCAGTGGTCATGCTGCTTGGGAGGGGGGGCTCTACTCCTTTTTTCCGGTCTAAATTATGCAGGTTACTATGCAACTTAGCGATCATTGTCTTTGTACCTGATCTTCATGTTTTCTAATATTTTTGTATAAATCACTTTTTGCATTTTTTAATAAAATATTTACTAAAAATTCAATTATATTTCATGATAATTGTTTGGTTTCCGTTCTTTCTCCTTTTCATATATTTATAAATAGTGGTAGGCGGGATAGGGGGATTAGAGCCGGTGCGCTATACTTACTGAGTCTCCGGTGCGACTGTAACTGCTTCCAAGCCGCTCATTCTTCTTCCGGGGCTGCTCATTATTGCTCATCCATATTCACAGTTTCCCCTGCCCACCAGACGTCCTGGCATCTGTGATTGGTTGCTGTCAGATGCGCACCCAGCCTGTGCGACAGCATCTGACTCCTTGCGTTCACAGACCTTGTCTCGGGTCACTATCATGATGTAAAAGTAAAAAAAAAATGGCGTAGGGTCTCCCTGTATTATGATATCCAGCACAGATAAAGCATACGGCTAACAGGCTGCAGCCCCCAGCTGTGCGCTTATTTTGGCTGTGTAACAAAATAAGAGGAACTGTGTGAGGCTTTTTATAGTATTTAAATAATTTAAAAAAAAACGCGTGCATTCCCCTCAATTTTGATACCCAGCCATAATAAAGCAGGACAGCTGGATGCTGGTATTCTAAGGCTGGGGAGACCCATGCTTTTTGGGCCCCTCAACCTAAAAATAGTAGCCTGCAGCCACCCAGGATTGTCGCATCCAGTAGATGCAACAATCATGGAAGTTTACATAGATCGCCCCAATTACCCTGGTGCGCTGAATCTCAGCTCACACCAAACCCTAGATTAGTAATAGGGGTGGGGGTCTTAGATGCCTCCCATTTCCAATCTGTAAGTGAAAGTAAACACAAACACCAAAAAAATAAGTGTTTTTTGTATTTTATTTCAAACAAAGGATTTTGGTGTTTGTGTTTATCTACTGTCACAGTCTACAAGGGATGGATGAGGATACAGTAGGTGAGGGTAGAGCTGGTATCGCAGTGGTGTACTGGTCTGAGGATTATTGTAGGCTTGTCAGAAGAGGTGGGTCTTCTAGTTCCTTTTGAAGCTTTCCATGGTAGCTGAGAGTCTGACATGCTGGGGTAGAGCGTTCCAGAGTATGGGGGATGCACAGGAGAAATCTTGTATGCGATTGTGGGAAGAGGAGAGAAGTGGAGATCTTGTGAGGATCTGAGGATGCATATGGGTAGGGACCGAGAGACTAGGTCACAGACGTATGGAGGAGACAGGTTGTGGATGCTTTGTATGTCATGGTTAGTGTTTTTAACTGGAGTCTTTGTGCAATGGGAAGCAAGTGAAGAGATTGACAGAGTGGCGAGGCCGGGAAATTGCAGTGTGGGAGTGGTGGATTAGTCGGGCCACAGAGTTTAGGATAGATTGGAGGAGTGCAAGAGTGTTAGAAGAGAGGCCAGAGAGCAGGAGGTTGCAGTAGTCGAGACGGGAGATAATGAGGACATGCACTAGTGGTTTTGCTGATTCTTGGTTAAGGAATGCTTGAATCCAGGAAATATTTTTGAGTTGTAGTCGGCAGGAAGTGAAGAGGGCTTGGATGTATGGCTTGAAGGATAGAGCAGTCGAGGGTTACTCCAAGGCAACGAGATTGCGAGACTGGGGAGAGCGAGCAGCCATCAACTTTGATGGATAATCTTCTTGGAGGGATTGAATGAGGAGGAGAAAAGACAATGAATTCAGTTTTGTCCATGTTAAGCTTTAGAAATTGCGCAGAGAAGGACGAAATAGAAGACAGACATTGTGGAATTTTGGTTAATAGGGAGATGTCAGGTCCAGTAGGTAGATCTGCGAATCATTAGTGTAAAGGCGATACTAAAAACCATGGGACTCTATGAGATGTCCCAGGCCAAAGGTGTAAATGGAAAAAAGGAGGGGTCCAAGAACAGAACCTTGGGGAACACTGACAGATAGGGGGCAAGATGAGGAAGTGGTGGAGAGTGAGAGAAGGTGAATGTCCGGTCTGTTATGTATGAAGAGATCCAACATAGGGCCAAGTCTGTGACGCAAAGAGATCAGAGAATCTGTAGTAGGAGGGAATGGTCCACTGTGTCAAAGGCAGAGGACAGGTCCAGGAGAAGGAGGACAGAGTAGTGTCGCTTAGCTTTGGTTGTTAATGGGCCATTGGTGACTTTAGTTAGGGCAGTGTTAGTGGAGTGATGTGGTCAGAAGCCAGATTGTAACCGGTCAGGGGGAGCAGGAGGAGAGGTGGGAGGACACTTCAAGGTGAACATGCTGTTCCAGTAGTTTTGAGGCATGGGGGGGGGGTTATATGGGGCGATAGACACAGAGGCTGGGTCAAGGGATGGCTTTTTGATGGGAGTGATGGAGGCATGTTTAAAGCATGAGGGGAATATACCAGTTGTTAGTGATAGGTGAAAAGATGGGTTAGGGTCGGGATGAGGACTGCGGTGAGATTGGGGATGAGGTGAGATGGAAGTGGGTCAAGTGCACAGGTGGTGACATGTGATCTTGAGAGTAGAGTGGAGAGATGATCTGTCATCGTGGAGAAGCTGGATTTGGAGGAAGAGGGCTCAGGAGGGGCTATGGGGATTGTGGGCCAAAGTTTGCTCTAATGTTATCAATCTTCTGCTTGAAGAAAGAGGCAAAGTCTTCAGCTCAGATGAGATAGAGGTGGTGCTGGTGGACGGAGGAGAGAGTTGAAATTGTTGAATAGCTGTTTAGGGTTCTGAGACGGAGGATATGAGGGATAAGAAGGAGGTTTGTTTTGCAGCAGTAAGTGTGGTCTTGAAATTGGTGAGGGACTGTTTGTATGCAATTTAGTGCTCGGTGGAATGAGACGTCTTTCATGTCCGGTCAGCAATTCTAGAAGCTCGTCTCAGTTCTTTTGTCTGGCTTGTGTGCCAAGATTTGCTGTTGATGTTGCGAGTTTTGGTATCTGTGAGGGGGGCGGCCGATTCAAGAGCAGCAGAGATTGTAGTGTTATATAAAGAGGCAGCAGCATCTGCATCCTATAAGGAAGCAATGTATGTGAGAGGGAGATGGGACTCAGAGAGTGAATGCAAGTCAAAGGAGGGAGTGAAAGTATCTGGAGGGTGGTTGTGTACTTGGAGAAGGGAAGACAATGTGAGTAGGTTGTGGTCAGACAGCGGGAGTGGTGAGTTTGAAAGGTTAGATAGGAAGTAGAGGCGGGTGAAGATGAGGTTCAGTGTGTGGCCATCTTTCTGAGTAGCTACAGAGGACCATTGAGTCAGGCCAAAAGAGGAAGCAAGTTAAAACTTTAGAGACAGATAAGTATAGCGCGCTTGTCTTATATTTTTTTTTTTTTTTTTTTTTTTTATATCCTGAGTTGTCAGACCCCGATCATTAGCTGGAGAGTTCTCTGAGAAATCTGGGCCCAGACCTGGATACTTTTGAAACTGAATGGATGCAGCCTTTTACAGTCTGGGTCCGCCCATTACTAGCAGTTGATCAAGCTTATTCATTGTTTTTGTCTCATTGTATCAGCCATAAAAAAAAAAAAGAAACCAACGCATGAGTCCTCAATTGTATGATAAATACTGTAAACAAAGACATAATAGATAACAAAAAAAGGAGTTTATTGGAAGATATTACAGGATTTATGACAACCATAAAGAATCACATATACAAACTCAACTCCTAAGAAGCACTCATTCTAAATGGGAAGGTTACAGTAACAGCTAACAATCGTCATCTAGAAGTACCTTAGGTTCTATTAATTTCAGACACACAAAAAACTAAGTAACATGCGTAACACGTGTTGAAGAGCGATGCATGTTACACACAACACTGATAGACATATACAAAAACAGTTGTAAGACTGATCTTTTTTTCCCACAAGACATAAAAAAAATAAAAATAAGCGAAAAACAGTAAAGACTTTGCATATATAATATTTGGTTTCAATGTCTTCATTGTAACTGGGTACAGTAACATATTAGACTGCTTCAAAAGCAGGAAAAGAAAAATCAGAAAACGGGAATTTTAAAGAATTAGATCTTAACTTGCATTGATCTTAATATTTTAAAATTGCTTTAATTTAGACTTCAAATTTTGCTTTCAAATGTATGATAAATCGTTCTTGAAAAATGCTAGACGAAAATGTAAAATGAGCAGTAATTAAGTGACCCTGACGAAATGTATGGATATCAAATGAGCAATAGACAATACTGCGGATTGCTTAAAAATTAACAAAATCATTTGTAAAAATCCATTTTTAATGAAAACGTCAAGATAAATGAGGCATTTCTTTTATGCAGTAGTGATAAAATGTTAAAAACAGAAAAGGTCTCACTACCTGCCCAATGTGACATTTTGAAAGAGAAGTATATAGTTAAATGTATTATGGTAGCGTAAAGGGGTGGTTTTAAGGCATCCCCTTTTAACAACATGGGCTAGCGATCGGCAGGGAACCATTCTATGACATCTAAAATCCTTTATAGGATATGATTAGGAGTTGTCAACACCCGTAACGAGGCCTGTGTGTAAAATGATGCAAAACTCTGCCGATATCATATCCAATGTAACAGTCGACATCTTAAGATTACTAAGATAAAATGAGTCATCGGATGAATAACTGGTTGTCATACTTTCTCATATTTTTTTTCTCTCCTAAGTTCAACACATTTTTACTGTTTGGAGATCAGATATACTTATGCAGATTGGGGAAAACAATACGAATAGGCAATTAAAAAAATCTTACCTATCGATCCAGTGGATCATGCTATAAAGAATATCCCTTTGGAATCAGAAATTAAAAATCTGAGGTCTACAGTCGATTCTACTGGGAAAGGCCTCCATTTTAGTGTTTAACACCCGTTTCAGATCGATTAATCTTAAACAGATTCTGTCAGCAGGATTTCAGCTTGCACAACTATTTGTAAGCATGGTTGGGTCTTTTTGATTTGTGGGACGCAGTTGCGACGCTCTTAAGAATGGGTGAGCATTTGACTTAAGGCTTGATTCACTTTTACAGTTTTTTTTTACTCTATTTATGAGGGCCTGTTGTATATACCCATGTCTGTGATAAACTTATGAGCGTGCTTCTCTGCCCCACTTATCTTTGGGTGTTTCCCCTCTATAGCACTACTTTTATCTGTATGTTCTATTAATACATGCTTTTAAACTTGTGTGATTTTCTTGCATCAATAAATACATTTCTCATTTTTGCCTTATAAAACTCCTGTCTTTTCTGGTTTCATTTTTTATTTGTAAGCATGTAGCTCTTGCAAAGACAACTAAATAAAATATCTTCAACTAGCCACTCCATTCCTCTGCTACCGAGAAATCACTGGATGAATCAATATGCAAATGAAGCTAAAGTGCTTTCAGCTTGTGGAAGCACTTCACAACCTTCTGTTCTCCCAGGCTATATTTCCCATTCAGTGCCGCCTTCTGCTGCTTGACTGAAAGCTCCTTTTGCTTGAAGTCAGACTGCAAAAAAGTTGTCAATCAAGCTCTAGGTGAGGGGATTAGAGCTGGGAAGAGCAGAGGTTTGGGAAGGGCTTTCACATGCAATAGAAACTTTAGTCTAATTTGCATATTGATTCAAATGGTAATATTTTGGTAACAAAGGAAAGGACTGGCTAGTTGAAGATAAGGACTTGTTTTTTTAAGCGCTACATGCATACAAACAGTTTGGGATAGGGGTCAAATCCTGCTGACAGATTCCCTTTAGGTAAATTTGGCATTTATGACATTGAACAGTAAATGTAACATTCGAAAAGAAATGACCCTTGGTGTAAATCTATAGTGAATGGTTTGAATACAATTAATAGAATTCAGCATTTGACAGCAGCACTGGCGAGTAATCCTAAATGCAAAAGTGCATCTTAATAGGTACACGGCTATTTCTCCCAACTTTCTCAGACATGAAGCATGTTTGGCCAAGTACATTTGTTTACAAGGCAAGAGAAGATGCCTCTTCCAGATACCTCTTTGGGAATATAAAATTGAGTAAGCTGCAATTCAACATGTCCGATTCTCTATATAACTCTGCATGAATCGGGACGCCCAACTGAAGTCGGCAGGTGAAGTCAAAATTTCCTTTAACGGGAAGGCACCAGCACTACAGAAAACCAATTTCACATCTGCAATACAGTGGTAAAAAGGATGCAACTTCAAACAAGATTAAATGAAAATAGCCAACCCTATTCTACGTATGCAAGGAAATGTACATAAAACACTATAACACGCCTCATTAAAGAATGAGGGAAGCCTGAAACCTTCAGTACAGGAATTATGTAAATGCTGATATCAGTCAAGTATATGGATGTAAATACCTCTGGAGGGTCTGAGCACTAGTAGTGATAAAGGGGGCAGTGATTTACGCAACCATGGTCTAGGGCTATTCCCCAGCTACCTCTCTGTGATGTACTGATCTAAGGGCACAGGCACATGGCCGTGATGCAAAAGTGGCAATATGGTGCGCTTGCACTACTATGAGAAAACAATATAATTCTGATGTTATACAAATAAATTGAGTAAGGTTTCCACACATATTGGTAAAAAAAAGTGCCTCACGGAGGAACAATATGAAGGCACACAGAGTGCCTAAGAGTCATAAATACTGACCCATAGGAACTCTGTAAGCCATGTTAGCGTCTGGGCAAACAACTTTCCTGAAGTTGAGTTCAATCATGTAGTGTTTGGACCAAAAAATGGCTGACAACAGGGAATAAATAATTTTATGGACACATCTGCTTTAAGAGGTTATAGGTGATAATTTGCTGATTGGAGAGGTCTCATTGCTGGGACTTGCATCAATCTAGAGATTGGGGATCTTTCCTCCCCAACAAGAATCTTTTATCCCAGTTACCGAATGGCATAGCAGGTTGGACGATTGACTGCCGCTACATTCATTCACAATGGGGTTTGCCAGAAAAAGCTGATAGTGGCACTCAGCAGTCCAATAGGGAATAAATAGAGCGCATGACGAGCATGCGCAATGCTGCTCCATTTTAACAAGGATATAAGTGCTATGGTTCTGCCAATCGGTGCAAATGCAAGTGGTCAAATCTCTCAACCAACAAGTTATGACCTATCTCATGAATAGATAACTTGGAAAACCCCTTTAAAGTTTGGGGTCCTTATTAATCCCATTGGTCTTCATGCTATGAAGGTAACACCACATTTTAGCCTCTAACAAACACCTAAGTATTTGTTTCTACTTTTATTTAGACCCGTGAATTTGTACGATCTACGGTTAAAGTAATTGAATTCGCAATCTAAACACTGGCTTGGAGATCCTGGGGCACATCTGATAAATTGCCATAATATGGCAGGGCAATGTTACAGAAAGTAATACCTTACCTTTAACAGGTGGATAAAACTGAACTGAGAGCTCAGCACGTTTCTTCAGTGTTTACACAGTTTGCCAAAAGTTTTTCCCAAGCATCTAAGAGTCAATCATATAAGACAACTGGCATGGGAAGTGGCATGCCAAGTGTAACACAATCATTTTCACTCACACAGAAATAAGAAAAAACATTGATATTACATCCCAGGCTTCTGAACAGACATACAATTTAACTTAAGATAGAGGTTCACTTACTTAAATTGAGTAGAAAGAACCAGGAAGAAATGGATATTGTTGTAACAAAAAGAAAATGATACAATAAAAAAGTAATAAAAACAGTAACAAAGGTCAAATTAAAACTCAGTGTAAAGTTTTCACGACAGTGCAGCCACCACGATCTATCTACATGACTCACACAACTCATTGTCGCTGCAATCACTTTTTGCAAGTAAAGCTTTATTTTTTTTTATTTTTTGTTATTTTACCGTCTTTTTTTGTGTTTTGTTTTTAGAAGACGTGCAGCCTACATTACCTATAAAAAAAAAAAAAAAACTTCTATCCCTACCCTCTAAAGCCTGATGATTAATGGACCGAAGATGTTTCTCCCTTAACATACTTGAGCAATTCAGAAAAATTGGTAAATACCTAGAACAACAAACAGTTATGGCGGTAGAGCAGCTTTGAACAGTTATTCTGTTGAATCAAGAGGTTTCTAGAGAACGAACCATTGTGGATTTAAGACTGCATAGAGCAACAGAAACCACGTCAGTACAATCACGTGTGATGGTTAGACACACGTGTCCCTTAGGATCCGGATACAAACGTAGAGTCTTTTGTGCAAACATGAGTAACTTTTTACACGCTTGAGTACAAAAGAAAATCTGAAAAATAACTTATATAACATTTATATTAAAGTTGTCATCACAAGGAGCATTAAGCAGAATTTCCCAAAAATGAAAAGTGAAAGGATCTAGACCATGTTGTGCTCCCATCTTGTGGCGCTACATTTATTGAGGAGGAGGTAAATAAAGAGGGTTGTCTTGTTTCAAAAATCCATTTCTAAACACCCTACTGGGGAATCTTAAGGACACTCTCCCCGTTCAGGTCTCTCATCTATTAGCCTAAGCAGCTACAAAGAAGGCTTGTCACTATCGAGCTCTTGAAACATGTACATTGCACAGTCTATTGAATGAAAAAGGATCTGTGTAATGCCTACTTTCACTGTAAACACACTGAAAACTTGAAACTGGGTTCCTTGATCTGTGGCGAAATGAGCAGTGGGTGCTGTAATATCAGCTTAGCAAAAATAGACTGTCTACAGTGGACAACTTTTCTGAAAACCATCTATATATACATGGTGCTAAATGGATCAGATGTGACCATTCAAAATCTAAAACCCGTTTTAAAATTCTTTGTAGCCATTGGTAGCAAAATGCTACATTCATTGCATGAATTCATTGCCATCTGAGGAAAACACATGTGACAACGAAAGGCTAGTCTGCTCTCTATGGATTAGGTGTATCCACAGAAAGATATCTCACTAAGAGCACTCAATACACTAAGCTCTGCTACCCTCCAAAAATAGGTTTCTTAATCATCCTCCTAAAATATAGCATGGACCAGCTCTTACAATGTGCTGTTTGGGGGAAAGCGGGAAGTATGGGCAACTCTCACTTTCCTTTGTTATGGCTTGTGCAGAAGAATCCCCCTGATCAGGACTTTCACAGAGATGAAATGATATTTTCCCCAAAACCTTGCAATTGTCATCGGAGACAGAAGAAATCAGAAAATACCAGCAGTTTTCTCCAAAACTATCCAGAACGTGAGGCATCACAAAGAGAAAATCCAAACTCTAAAAAGGAACCTTCTATAATAATCCTGGATTTCAATAAGTTGGCACCCAAGTCCTGCGCACTGAGGGAATTTTCTCGTAATATGAACTAATGATCTATACAAACTAATGTGATTTGTGCATGATCAATCCCTCTGAGGCCCATTATCAGTTGAATGATGGGTCACCAGAACTCCAGCAATTCCTTAGCCCCAATAAGTGTTACATAGGAGGAGTATCAAGTTTACACATGCTGCTGTGCTTAAGGCTATGTGCGCACTAGGCAGTTTTACCCGTGGATTTACCCGCGGTTTTGCTGCGGAAATGTCTTGAGAAATCTTTGAAATCTTTCTGCAGACATTTCCCAGCAAAACCTATGGGAAAAAAAAATAGCTACGCGCACGCTGCGTTTTCTTCTCAAGAAAATTCTTTGTGAAGATTTTCTAGAGAAAATTTCTTGAGTAAGGCTATGTGCGCACAGTGCGTTTTTCGCTGCGTTTTTGGCCTCAAAACTGCAGGACTTTGCTTCCCCAGCAAAGTCTATGAGTTTTCATTTTTGCTGTCCGCACACATCTGTTTTTTTTACCTGCGTTTTTGAGTTTAAAAAAAAAAAAAGGACATGTCAGTTCTTTCCTGCGTTTTCCCCCCATGCAATGCATTGGAAAAACGCAGCAAAACGCAGAGATCAAAAACGCACCAAATCGCGGCAAAAACGCATGCGTTTTTTCGACGGAGGTGCGTTTTTGTGCGTTTTTAGTGGCCAAAAACGCACAAAAAACGCAGCGTTAAAAAGACGCAGTGTGCGAACCTAGCCAAAATGTGCATGTCACTTCTTTTCCGCAGGTAACTGCGGTATACCCCCGGAATTTCACTCCATTCACTGTAATGTAATCGCGAAATTCCGGGAGTATACCGCAGGTAGCAAATGATGTGCGGTATACCCCCGGTATAGCCGCGATTTACCTGCGGTAATGTTCATCGCTGCCTGCGGTTTTGCAGGGAGGAATGTCATTATGCCAGGAAGAGGAAGCGGAGCAGAGTAAACACACACGTCACACTCACTGGACGCTGCACAGAAGCGCTTCCGTGTGACGTCCGGCGCGTGCCCGTGCAGTCTGTGTCCCGCTCTGGCCCCGCCGCTGCCTGCCCTGCAGTGTGTCAGTGTCTGCCCGCAGTGTCAGCTGCTTGTCACGCTGCAGCGCAGGCAGACACTGACACACAGCAGTGCGTGCAGCCGCGGGGATGACGGGCACTGCTGTCAGGAGGTGAGATGAGATCATTACCTGCTGTGACAATCTCCTGCCTCCTGACGTCACCGCGGTCACTGCTGTCTATGCCCGTCTCGCGAGCGGCCAGAGACTGTCACTAGCGGTGACGTCACGGGCTCTCGTGATACTGCTGACAACGCTGCGGGCATAGAAGGCAGTGACAGCGCTGATGGCAGGACTGCAGGAGATGATCACAGCAGGTAATGATCTCATCTATCCTCCTGACAGCAGCACTTGTCATGCCCTGCAGTGACCTGGGCTGACCCATTGATGTTAGCTCAGGTCACTGCATTGGTCTCCCAGCCAATGGGGAACATTCTGTTCTTCATGGACTGGGACAGGGACTATGGTATGGATCGCCGTGGGACCCCCCCCCCCCCCTTATTGGATTACGCCGGACCAGGATTTGATTGTTCTTGTCAATAAATTGGTGAAAGAGGGAATGTGGGGAGTGTTTTTTCTCAAATAAAACTTTTTTGTTGTCTATTTTATATTTCTTACTGACTGGGTTGGTGATGTCGGGTATCTGATAGATGCCTAACATCACGAACCCCAGGGCTTGATGCCAGGTGACATTACACATCTGGCATCAACCCCATATATTACCCCGTTTGCCACCGCACCAGGGCAACGGGATGAGTTGGGGCGAAGCGCCAGGATTGGCACGTCTAATGGATGCGCCACTTCTGGGGCGGCTGCAGCCTGCTATTTTTAGGCTGGGGAGTGTCCAATAACAGTGGACCTCCCTAGTCTGAGAATATCAGACCCCAGCTGTCCGCTTTACCTTGGCTGGTGATCCAATTTGGGGGGGACCCCACGTTTTTTGTTTTAAATTATTTATTTAATGTAAAATAACAGCGTGGGGTGCCCTCTGTTTTGGATTACCAGCCAAGGTGAAGCTGCCAGCTGTGGTTTGCAGGCTGCAGCCGTCTGCTTTACCCTAGCTGGCTACAAAAATAGGGGGACCCCACGTCATTTTTTTTTAAAATTTATTTATTTATTTTTTGGCTAAATACAAGGCTAGGCACCCTTTAGTGCCACATGAAAGTCACTAAAGGGTGCCAGCTTAGAATATGCAGGGGGGTGGGACATTATATAGGTCTTTCTCATCCATCTATCTATCTATTCATCTATCCATCTTTCCCTCTATCCATTATCTATCTATTATCTATGTTATTTATTTCTGTTCAGCATAAAAAAACCGCAGGGAGCAACTTGCTGAAAAACTGCGGCAAAAACGCATGTGTTCTTCCCGCGGATTTGGTGCGGTTTTTTACCGCATGTGCTGTAATCTTCAACTCCCAGAAGTTTCTCAAGAAATTTTCTTGAGAAAAATCACTTTTCTAGTGCGCACATAGCCTAATAATTCAACTCATTCCTGTTCAAGTAAATGGTACTGGCCTGGAGTACAAGGATTACACATATGTACAAGCCATAATGTCTGAATAAATACTTTCTAAAGCACTGCAACCTCTTTGATCTTCTAATCTGTTGGATTCAGAAGGAAGTATCACAGATACAGTTGTGGCCGACACAAACTGTGGTTTTCACAAAGTTTGCCGCATCAGTATAATAGTGGCCATTTGCATTAACTAAACTTTTAGGAAGAGATTACATAATTTACAAAAAATTGTAAATTCAAAAAATGCTATGAAAATTAACTTCATAAAAT
Organism: Anomaloglossus baeobatrachus; assembly: GCF_048569485.1. Taxonomy (NCBI): domain Eukaryota; kingdom Metazoa; phylum Chordata; class Amphibia; order Anura; family Aromobatidae; genus Anomaloglossus; species Anomaloglossus baeobatrachus. Next base: position 122,718,553 of record NC_134363.1, read on the forward strand.
CCTCATTTCCTTTGACCTGCTTACAATATTTCAGTGATATTTTCACTAGCTCACAAGATAGTGCTAACGAGGGAAAGGCAGCTGATATCATTGAATTGTCATAACAGAGTGATAAGAGCAGACCGGTTGCTATAAAATGCAAGTGGTGCCATTATCTTACTTTGTTAACCATGGCCACCTGCAAGGAAACGTGCAGTCATTACTGCTAAGCAACAAAAGGGCTTGATAGGCAAGGACATTGCTGCTTGTGAGACTACTCCTAAATCGACCATATATCTGATCATCAAGAACTTTAAAGTTCAATTGATGTGAATAAGGCTTCAGGGCCCCCAAAAAAGTTTAACAATTGTTAAGGCCATCTTTGAAGGAGGATTCAGCTACGAGATTGGTACACCAGTGCAGAGCTTGCTGAAGAATGACAGCAGGCAGATGTCGGTGCATCTGCAAGAACAGTGAAGCAAAGGATCTTGAATGCAGTTGTGGAGTCAAAAGGGACGGCAATAAAGTCACTTTATCCCTAGACAAACATCAAGGGCCTAGAAACATTCTGCAGGAAGAACAGGAATTGAACTGCAGAAGACTGGTATAAAGTAATTTTTTTCTGACAAAGCCACCGTCAAACTGTTTGGGACATTAACCCCTTAACAACCACGGGCAGTAAAATTACATCCCTGCGGTCATAGTGTTAATCCCACCTGGCTGGAGCGGGCAACCAGGGGGATCCGCGCACGTCAGCTGATTTGTACAGCTGACGTGTGCCTAGCAGGCACAAGCAGAGCCACGATCTGCCCGTACCTGTTAATCCCTTAAATGGTGCTGTCAAAATGTGATTGACATTTTAGGTCCATGGCCAGGAAACTGCCCAGATCTCAATCTCATTGAGAAACTGTGGTCAATTTTGAAAAAAACGAGAGGACAAACAAAAACACGTAAATCATGAACAAGCACTCATTAGACAAGAATGTGCTGTCATGCGTCAGGATTTGGCCCAGAAGCTTATTCAGTTGCCAGGGCGAAAGGCAAAAGTCTTGAAAAATAAAGGAACACTGTAATTTTGGATTTTTTACAAAAACCGGATATACTTTTCAATGAAGGTTTAACAACTACAGAAATTCTTAGAATTACACTTCAGTAACCATACAAATATTTGACCAAAAGATCTAAGAAACTGCAAACTGTGAAAACCAAAATGTGTGTCAATCTCAAAACATTTGGCCCCAACTGTAGTTATGTTTATCCCCCAAAAAACATTTAACTAGTTAAAACTGAATGTTACTTGTTAAATATATAGCCCACATTATAAGGATAGATGAATAAATTTAAAGAGCCAAAAATGCAGAGCAAATCAAAGTCCTCACCAATTCTAAAAGGACCCAGTAGTATGACGTCAATTAAAGAAATTCACGCCGATTTAAACATTTCATGGTCTTCAATCCAGGAAATTGTAGTGTTAAATAAAAAAAAATAACCCCACAAAAAAATAAAAAATAATCACACCATTAAAACATGGAGGTTTACGTAACATTTTTCAACATTGCCTACATAGAAGCACAGATCAGGAGCACTACTGCACTATAACTTATGGCTGGAGGTTATAGAATACCGTAAAGCAGGATGTTTAGTGTATAAGGTCAGACCTGATGGAGCATTGTGCACCATAAGATAAACTATGTAATAAATAACAGAACAAAAAACATTTCCCAGAACCAAATCTAGAAGTTGCAGTCACTTGTTTTTCTTTTTAAGAAAAGAAGCAATCTTCTATTTCCCCAGGATCAAAAAACACGGTGACCATATTGAAAAGAAAAAAGAAAAAAAAGAATGTATCATTGAGGTTTTGTAGTTTGGAGGGTGAGGTTGGAGGAGGAGAATATACTGTTGTATATATACAGAAAGTCTGTTTGTTTTTTTTAAACCCCTGAAAAATTACTAGTGAAGAAATGGTCAAGATTTCCAGCCCTGACACTGAGCTCTATATAACTCAACTGTTATATACAAATTAGTTACAACATTTATATATATTTTCTTATAACATAAGGCTAGAAAAAACATTGGAACAAATGATTCGTATTTAAGAAATCTCTAAAATACTTCTCATGTTTTGAGGTACTTTTTTTGTTTTTTTTCATTTCGTATGTATCTTATCTTCTTAACATAGCACCTGTAAAAAAAAAAATTTACTAGTCCAAACAAACTAGATTAAACAGTAAAATTAGCCTGCGAGTCGACAACAAAAACTGTGTAGTGTGCATTTAAAAATAAGTAGACTTAGTGAATAGGAAAAAGTGATTCCCAGGCACTTTACGGTTATCCCGGCCGATCTTTCGTCAACGAGAACCTGATGTGAAATATTGGATTAGTTTATTAGGACCAGCTTGCCATCGATCTTCTTTTTCTTTTTCGAGTGGGTTTGCTCATGTGTTAAAAGGTTTATCTTTTGCGCAAAGCCTTTGCCGCAGGTGATGCACACAAAGGGCCGTTCGCCGGTGTGCAGCCTCTGGTGAGTAGTAAGATTTGCCTTCTGGCTGAAGCTCTTGCCACATTCCGGGCACTCAAAAGGCTTCTCCCCCGTGTGGATCCTCTCATGTCCAATAAGATTACTGTTATTCTGAAACCGTTTTCCGCAAAACCGACATACAAATCGCCTCTCCCTCGCAAACGTCTTATGTGTTTGCATGATTGGTCCACCGGGGATGACATTCTTCCCATACACAACGCACGTTAAAGACTTTGCTACAGACACATTTTTGATGGAGATGGAGTGAGGAAACTTGTTGTCCACCGGAAGTTTTAGACTGGACTCAACCCTCTGCTGGGGTCGAAATTGAACCATTGAGCCGTCGTACTGTTTCATTTTCATTTTGTGGGTTCCTTGATGAATCCTAAGATCGCTCACACGTAAAAATCGCTTTCCACATTCAGTGCAGTTGAAGGTCCTCTCAAGATCCCTGGAGATACCTGGCCTGTAATGCCTCTGAGAAAGGTCTTCTTTTTGACTCACTGGCCATCGGACTAATCTTTGGCAGTATCCACTGGTTTTCATGTTGTACTGAATTTTCACTTTGTTTTTTGAAGGGATATTTCTTAGGTTAAATTTTTCAGTGCTGCGTTGGCTCTCGATAATCAATTCATCATCTTTTTAGGGGGAGGAAGAGAGAGAATAAAAAAATATTTTAGATTGTGTCAATAAAGATACAATAGGTAGACATCTTCTCTTTGGAATTTGGATTGTTTTTCACGAATGGTTAAAGAATAAATATTAGATATATTGATATGCAGACTATCCAACAGTATTTTTACATACTGTATTTCTTTTAATAAACCTTTTAAACAAGTAATTAAAAAAACCACTATCACATTCAAAGCCGGTTTCCCATTACATTATATAATAGCACAATGCTAGGATATGACAATTTACTGACCGATTGAGGAGGCCTAAATGCTGTGATGTCCCCAGAGAACTTAGACCCCTCATCCTCTAAATGGGAAAGGGTCCCTCATGTCAAAACTTCTCTGACAGCAATGTAGGAACATATCCTAGTGATATATACCGTAACAGTCTATAGTGAGATTATGCTTTTTAGATCTTGTATTCATAACAAAGCACTTTTGTTTTCTCCTCTCCTTTCAATAAGCATTACCTTTTTAGATTTGTCCATCCACATAGCTGTGCCAGGGCATGTTTTTTTTTGTAACGCAAGCTGCACTTTTGAAAGACATCATTAATTTTACTACTTGAAATAGTGGAAAATTGGGGGTAAAAAAAAAAAGTGCAGCAAAATTACAGAACCCCACAATTATGCTGGTGTTCAATCTGCGGTAATATTGACCTGGCGGTATGATTCACCAGAATAGTTTGATTATAGCTGCAATACCAAACTTGCATAGATTTAGCTTTTTTTTGGTGGTTAAAAAAATAAAATTCAAAAAAATTTTTTGAAGAAAAAAAAAATTGCTTGTGTCACCATTTTCATTCATTTTTTTTTGGTCGAGGGAGCAGAGTCAGGGGCATTTTTTGTGTGGCAAGCTTAAATTTTTTTCTTGATACCAGTTTGGTGTACATACAATGTTTTGATTGCTTTCTATTGCATCTTTTTGTGGTATCATAGTCAACTATAAAGCATAAATCTGGGGATTTATTTTCCTTCCTTACAGTGTTTATTGTTCAATTATTTATTTTGATTATATATCGATATATATATAGATATATATATATATATATATATATATATATATATATACACACACAGTCATATGAAAAAGTTTGGGCACCCCTATTAATGTTAACCTTTTTTCTTTATAACAATTTGGGTTTTTGCAACAGCTATTTCAGTTTCATATATCTAATAACTGATGGACTGAGTAATATTTCTGGATTGAAATGAGGTTTATTGTACTAACAGAAAAAGTGCAATCCGCATTTAAACAAAATTTGACCGGTGCAAAAGTATGGGCACCTCAACATAAAAGTAACATTAATATTTTGTAGATCCTCCTATTGCAAAAATAACAGCCTCTAGTCGCTTCCTGTAGCTTTTAATGAGTTCCTGGATCCTGGATGAAGGTATATTTGACCATTCCGGTTTACAAAACAATTCCAGTTCAGTTAAGTTTGATGGTCGCCGAGCATGGACAGCACGCTTCAAATCATCCCACAGATTTTCAGTGATATTCAGGTCTGGGGACCGGGATGGCCATTCCAGAACATTGTAATTGTTCCTCTGCATGAATGCCTGAGTAGATTTGGAGCGGTGTTTTGGATCATTGTCTTGCTCAAATATCCATCCCCTGCGTAACTTCAACTTCGTCACTGATTCTTGCACATTATTGTCAAGAATCTGCTGATACTGAGTTGAATCCATGCGACCCTCAACTTTAACAAGATTTCCGGTGCTGGTATTGGCCACACAGCCACAAAGCATGATGGAACCTACACCAAATTTTACTGTGGGTAGCAGTGTGGAATGCCGTGTTTTTTGCCTCCATGCATAACGCCTTTTTGTATGACCAAACAACTCAATCTATGTTTCATCAGTCCACAGGACCGTCTTCCAAAATGTAACTGGCTTGTCCAAATGTGCTTTTGCATACCTCAGGCGCATCACTCTCCCATACAGCTTCTCCTTGTGCAACGTGCGCTGTATTGTTGACCGATGCACATTGACACCATCTGCAGCAAGATGATGATGCAGGTCTTTGGAGGTAGTCTGTGAATTGTCTTTGACTGTTCTCACCATTCTTCTTCTCTGCCTTTCTCATATTTTTATTGGCCTGCCACTTCTGGGCTTAATAAGAACTGTACCTGTGTTCTTCCATTTCCTTACTATGTTCCTCACAGTGGAAACTGACAGTTTAAATCTCTGAGACAACTTTTTGTATCCTTCCCCTGAACAACTATGTTGAATAATCTTTGTTTTCAGATCATTTGAGGGTTGTTTTGAGGAGTCCATGATGCCACTCTTCATAGAAGATTCAAATAGGAGAACAACTTGCAAGTGGCCACCTTAAATACCTTTTCTCATGATTGGATACACCTGCCTATGAAGTTCAAAGCTCAATGAGGTTACAAAACCAATTTAGGGCTTTAGTAAGTTAGTAAAAAGTAGTTAGGAGTGTTCAAATCAAGAAATTGATAAGGGTGCCCATACTTTTGCACCAGTCAAATTTTGTTTAAATGCGGATTGCACATTTTCAGTTAGTACAATAAACCTCATTTCAATCCAGAAATATTACTCAGTCCATCAGTTATTAGATATATGAAACTGAAATAGCTGTTGCAAAAACCCAAATTGTTATAAGGAAAAAAGGTTAACATTAATAGGGGTGCCCAAACTTTTTCATATATATATATACACACACACACACACACACACACACACACACATATATATACACAGTGTGTCCGCCGCCATTAACTTGAGAGCGGCGGCAGCTATAGGCATAGAAGTGGTGGCCAGGTATAGTAAAGTAGCCATGCACTACGCAATGAAGCCACCTATAGTTTAAACACAGATGAGTCGCGCTGGAGAGAACAGCGTGACAGAGGTCTGTTGGGCAACCCTTTGAACAATCCCATTTACTGTACAGTATTGTACTATTAGCAGTCTATAGTATTTCGTCAGGTATGAGATTGCACACTTATTTGCATAATAGGGTAATTCCCCGTTTTATACGTTCTAATCATAGCATTTCTGTATGCAAGATGTCGATTCGTATTGAATTCATGATGCCCTACAACTTTGAAATTCACTTTTTTTTCTCTATCTCGTTCCGTTTTCGAGATAAAAAAAAATCTAACTCCGTAGTTTTCCACCAGGTGGCGCTATAGGTGGTTTCATTGTGTAGCGCATGGCTACTTTACTATACCTAGCTGCCACTTCTATGCCTATAGCTGCCGCCGTTCTCATGTTAATGGCGGTGGACAGGATATGGGTGGACACACTGTATATATATCTAAATATCTATCTATATCTATCTATCTATATATATGAAATTACAGACTAACAATCATTTTGATGCCAGCGAACGATAGGTTTAAAGTGCACTTGTCATTCTGCATGTGTACACATCACCTGCGCTTTCTATACATTTCAGGAATGCTTACTTTTTTTAATGTTATTTTTCATTTACTTAATATTTTTCCTCCCTTTACTCCTGCATAATGCCAGTGGTCCCAGTATTGCAAATGACTCAGCAACAATCCAGTAGGGTAATGGTCACCTGTACTGTGGCTTTGGGGAAAGGACAGAAAAAGTAATTACAGAGGTCACCGCTTATTGTGATACATGCAGTGTAGTTTGTCAGCGAATGACAGGTGCACTTTAAAAAGATGCCACACATCTGTGGGTCTTCTGTCTGCTGCACACAGGTAGTCATTTTGTGGCCTGAATAAACAGAGCTAGCCAATAATAAAAGTAGAATACAAAGCACATCATTTAAAGCACCACTACAGCTTTAAATGTAAATTCCCTGCCCCCTGTCTTATAGTCACCTGCCGCCATCTTTATCTTTTTCCAGCATCGCTCGGTTTGCGGCGATTTGTCACTGCCGTCTACTCCAGTGATTCATGGAGCATCGGAGGTTACAATTCAATACAAGTCTATGAGAGCCTCATTCTGGCCCTCATAGACTTCTACTGAGCCCTTGTGACGTAACTTCTGACTTCCGGACAGTCAGAAGTCACAGGCACAGAATGGTGCTGCGGTACCGGATTAGAGTCGAAAAAAGATCAAGCCGCCGGACGGCGAGAAAAAGGCCGGAGTCACACTTGCGAGTGACTTGCGTGAGTCTCGCAGCTGCATGTATTTCTATGTTTATTAACCAAAATTCCATAAATACCATTTTATGTGATCCAAGAAGGCACATGTTTACATGAGCCAAAAGGATATACGCACAAACTCCATATTATTCAGCAAAAACAGGAGGACAAGGAGTATAATATGCAAATATTTTTATTAGATTAAAGTTTTTTTTTTCTCCAAGTAATAAGGCCAATGTCCATAAATATGACACAAATTGGACATAAGGACAGTGAACAAATATAGTTCATAATAACAGCATGACATACAGTAGGTAGTATTAGGAGTTAAAGGTGGACAAAAATGCATGACATATAGCAAAAATAAAGTGCAAATGCATGTGCATAATTCCCCAAAATAGCACCAAAAACAGTATGGACAAAATTAGGGCAATGTTAATCCCATATTGTTCAATTGGTATTAATGCAACAACTGCGTATGCCCAATTCCATGCCAAGAGATGAAGAAATCCAGGACTGCACAGTGGATGAGTAAACAAACCACCTCCCGCTACAATAAGAAACCCCAACATACGTTTCGCTTTCTTATCGAATTGCCGTGTGAAATAAACAGCTTTCTCAGGGGATATATGTTTTTGCTGCTATTTTTGTTATATGTCATGCATTTTTGTCCACTTTTAACCCCTAATACTACCTATGTCATGCTGTTATTATGAACTATACATGTTCACTGTCCTTATATCCCATTTGTGTCATATTTATGGACATTGTCCTTATTGGAGAATTTTTTTTTTAATTCTAATAAAAAAGAGAATTTTGTTTACTTACCGTAAATTCTTTTTCTTATAGTTCCGTATTGGGAGACCCAGACATTGGGTGTATAGCTTCTGCCTCCGGAGGACACACAAAGTACTACACTCAAAAGTGTAGCTCCTCCCTCTGAGCTTATACACCCCCTGGAGAAACAGATCTAGCCAGTTTAGTGCAAAAGCTGAAGGAGAATAGCCACCCACAAGTAAAAACAGAGCAAGAACCGGAACAACCGGAGCCTCTGTCTAAGACAACAGCCGGTGATAACACGCGGAACAAGAAACTGCCAACAGGCAACAGGGAGGGTGCTGGGTCTCCCAATACGGAACTATAAGAAAAAGACTTTACGGTAAGTAAACAAAATTCTCTTTTTCTTTATCGTTCCTATGGGAGACCCAGACATTGGGACGTCTCAAAGCAGTCCATGGGTGGGAATAAACAGAAAAACTGAGAAGTAGGCGGAGCCTAACTTCACAAGTGGGCGACAGCCGCCTGAAGGATGCGTCTGCCCAAGCTCGCATCTGCCGAAGCATGAGCATGCACTTGGTAGTGCTTTGAAAAGGTATGCAGGCTAGTCCAAGTGGCAGCCTGACAGACCTGCTGAGCCGTAGCCTGGTGCCTAAAAGCCCAAGAGGCACCGACAGCTCTGGTCGAGTGTGCCTTGATCCCCGGCGGGGGAGGCAACTGAGAACACTGGTAGGCATCCGAAATGGTCGACCTAATCCAACGGGCTAAGGTCGGCTTAGAAGCAGAGAGGCCCTTACGCCGACCTGTGGCTAGCACAAAAAGAGAGGTGCACCGCCTAAGAGCAGCGGTACGAGATACATAGATCCGGAGCGCCCGCACCAGATCCAGAGTATGCAACGCTTTCTCAAAGCGATGAACAGGAGCCGGACAAAACGAAGGTAGGGTAATGTCCTGGTTAAGGTGGAAAGGAGAAACCACCTTAGGGAGAAAGTCCGGAGTCGGACGGAGAACCACCTTGTCTTGATGAAAAACCAAAAAAGGTGACTCCGAAGAGAGCGCAGCCAAATCAGAGACACTACTGAGGGAAGTTATGGCCACTAGAAAGACCACTTTCTGTGAAAGACGAGACAAAGAAACCTCCCTAAGAGGCTCAAAGGGGGGTTTCTGAAAAACCGTGAGAACCAAATTGAGGTCCCAGGGATCCAAGGGCCGCCGGTAAGGCGGAATGATGTGAGACGCACCTTGCATGAAGGTGCGGACCTGAGCCAGCCGGGCGATACGCCGCTGGAACAGCACTGACAGAGCCGAGACTTGTCCCTTGAGAGAGTTGAGGGACAGTCCCAGCTGCAGACCGGACTGTAGAAAAGACAGAAGGGTCGGCAAGGAAAAAGGCCAAGGAGGATGGCCGGAAGAGCGACACCAGGACAGGAAAATTTTCCAAGTCCTGTGATAGATCTTGGCAGAGGAAGACTTACGGGCCCGAGTCATAGTGGAGATGACTTCAGGGGGGATACCAGAAGCAGTCAAGATCCAGGACTCAAGAGCCACGCCGTCAATCTGAGAGCCGCAGAATTCTGGCGGAAAAACGGACCTTGTGAGAGAAGGTCTGGACGGTCCGGAAGATGCCACGGCACCTCTACGGACAGATGGAGCAGGTCTGGATACCAAGCTCGTCTGGGCCAGTCCGGAGCAATGAGGATGACTCGACGGCCCTCCATTCTGATCTTGCGCAGAACTCTGGGCAAGAGAGCTAGAGGGGGAAACACGTAGGACAGACGAAACTGGGACCAGTCTTGAACCAGAGCGTCCGCGGCGAAGGCCTGAGGATCGTGGGAGCGAGCCACGTAAACCGGAACCTTGTTGTTGTGACGGGATGCCATTAGATCCACGTCCGGAGTGCCCCACTTGCGGCAGATTGACTAAAACACTGCCGGATGCAGGGACCACTCGCCACTGTCCACGGTTTGACGGCTGAGATAATCTGCCTCCCAGTTTTCCACGCCTGGGATGTGGACTGCGGATATGGTGGACTTGGATTCCTCCGTCCATTGAAGGATGCGTTGTACCTCCAACATTGCCAGGCGACTGCGTGTCCCGCCTTGGTGATTGATGTAGGCAACCGCTGTCGCGTTGTCTGACTGGACTCGGATGTGCTTGCCCGCCAATAGGTGGTGAAAAGCTAGGAGAGCCAGAAGCACGGCTGTGGTTTCCAGCACATTGATCGAGAGGGCTGACTCGGACGGAGTCCAAGTGCCCTGTGCTCGGCGGTGGAGACATACCGCTCCCCAGCCGGATAGACTGGCATCCGTGGTGAGAATCACCCAGGATGGGGCCAGGAACCCCGGGACAGAGAGAGGGGCCGAAGCCACCACTGAAGAGAGCTCAGAGCCTCAGAGCCACTAACCTGTGCAAGGAGGAAGGCCGCTTGTCCCAACAGCGGAGAATGTCCAGCTGCAGTGGACGCAGATGGAACTGGGCAAAGGGAACAGCCTCCATTGACGCCACCATCTGACCCAGCACCTGCATCAGGTGCCTGATGGAATAACGGCGGGGCCTCAGCAGAGAGCGCACCGCCAGTTGGAGGGACTGCTGTTTGATTAAGGGCAACTTCACAAGTGCCGGCAGAGTCTCGAACTGCATCCCTAGGTACGTGAGCCTCTGGGTCGGAGTCAGAGTGGATTTGGGCTGATTGACAAGCCACCCGAATTAGGCTAGAGTGGCGAGAGTGAGCGAGACACTCCGCTGACAGTCTGCGCTGGATGAGGCCTTGACTAGAAGGTCGTCCAGGTAAGGAATCACTGCCAACCCCTGGAGGTGCAGAACCGCAACCACTGCTGCCATGACCTTGGTGAATACCCGAGGGGCCGTGGCTAACCCGAAGGGGAGAGCCACGAATTGGAAATGTTCCTCTCCGATTGCAAAACGTAGCCAACGCTGGTGTGAAACTGCAATTGGCACATGCAGATAGGCATCTCTGATGTCGATGGATGCCAGGAAATCCCCTTGGGTCATTGAGGCAATGACTGACCGCAGAGACTCCATGCGAAAATGCCGCACCTGAACATGCTTGTTGAGAAGCTTGAGATCCAGGATGGGCCGGAAGGAACCGTCCTTTTTGGGGACTAGGAAGAGATTTGAGTAGAAACCTCTGAACCGTTCCCGGGCGGGAACCGGTACAATTACTCCGTTGGCCTGCAAGGATGCCACGGCCTGAGAGAAGGCGGCGGCCTTGGAGCAGGGGGGAGTTGACAGAAAAAATCTGTTTGGCGGGCTGGAAGAGAATTCTATCCTGTAGCCGTGGGAGATGATATCACGCACCCACTGATCGGAGACGTGTTGAAACCACATGTCGCCAAAGTGGGAGAGCCTGCCACTGACTAAGGACGTTGCTGGTGCGAACAGATAGTCAAGAGGAGGCTGCCTTAGTGGCAGCAGCTCCTGCGGACTTCTGTGGACGCGCTTTTGTGCGCCAGCTGGATTATTTGGTCCTTGGCTGAGTTAGTGGACGAGGCCGAGGGCTTAGAGGACGACCAGTTGGAGGAACGAAAGGAACGAAACCTCAACTGATTCCTACCCTGGACAGGTTTCCTGGGTTTGGTTTGTGGCATGGAAGTACTCTTCCCGCCAGTAGCCTCCTTAATAATTTCATCCAGTTGTTCACCGAACAGCCTGGACCCAGCAAAAGGGAGTCCAGCAAGGAACTTCTTCGAGGAAGCATCTGCCTTCCACTCTCGAAGCCACAGGATCCTGCGGATAGCGAGGGAATTAGCCGAAGCCACCGCAGTGCGGTGAGAAGCCTCCATCATGGCAGACATGGCATAGGATGAAAAAGCTGAAGCTTGGGAAGTTAAGGTAACCATTTCGGGCATAGATTCCTTGGTGAGGGAATGCATCTCCTCTAGAGAAGCAGAGATGGCTTTGAGAGCCCACACTGCTGCAAAAGTTGGGGAGAACGAGGCCCCTGCCGCCTCATATACAGATTTGGCCAGAAGGTCGACCTGGCGGTCAGTGGAATCCTTAAGAGAGGTGCCATCAGCCACCGACACAACGGTCCGGGCTGATAGCCTAGACACCGGAGGGTCTACCTTTGGTGAATGAGCCCACTCCTTGACCACCTCAGGTGGAAATGGAAACCGGTCATCAGAACCACGCTTTGGGAAGCGTTTGTCAGGACAGACCCTAGGCTTGGACACAGCTGCCTGAAAACTGGAGTGGTTAAAGAACACACTCTTTGTCCTCTTAGGCGAGGTAAACTGGTGCTTTTCTGCCAGAGAGGGTTGCTCCTCTGATACTGGCGGATTGAGACCCAGTACAGAATTAATGGACGCAATCAAATCACTAACATCTGAGTCACTTTCAGACAGATCAATGGGGCACATAGAGTTAGCCTCCGAGCCCCCTGTAAAGGAATCCTCCTCGTCCCGCGAGTCAGCGTCTGTAACAGAGCCGCGGGACGAGGAAGGAGAGGGAGCCCTGCGTCTCCATTTAGGAGGACGGGGTCTGGGACCAGATGAGGAATCCTCTGTGAGCTCCGCTGAGAGAGCCGTAGCAGCAGAGGCACCCTGTGAAGGGGGCTGATGCATGCTCAGCAAAGTCCTGGACAGCTGTTCCATGGAGTCGGCAAAAGACTGGGAGATAGACCTAGATAAGAATTCTACCCAAGCCGGGGGTTCAGCCACAGGAGCCGGAGCAGCCGGAGAGACCACTGGGGATGCGACTCCAGGCTGAGGCATCGTCAGGTTAGAGCAGGCATCACAATGTGGATAGGTGCTCGGTTCAGACAGTAGGAGCTTACATGCAGTGCATACTGAATACAGCTTTGGAGCCTTGCCTCGTGTGAGACATGCTGCTGAAGTGGGGGCTCTGCCAGAATGACCCCCAGAGAGTATATACAGAAGGTCCACAACCGGAGGTTGTGGCTTACCAGACCGCTGGAGCGGTTTGTGTGCCCTCCAGATCCCAAAGCCCGGACCCCCACTGCAGCCAGCGCTGATCGCAGGGAAGAACGCTGAGAAAATGGCGCCGGAGCGAAGAGAGGGGGCGGGACTCACTCTGAGAGCGGGATCTGGAGGGTCAAAGAGACCTACAGGGGAGGAGACATGTACTCAGTGAGGAGTGTCCCTCCCCTGTGCAGAACGGCCGCTGGGCGGGGCCACACTGTCCCTCTGCATGAATGACATGCGAGGGCAGTGAAACCGAAAGTAGGCCTCCGGCGAAGCCGGGGCCTAAATTTGAGCGGTGCGGCCGGCGCGCAGGCACCATCGGCGCGGTTCTCAGGCGACAGCCAGAGAACCCGCCGGAAATGTCACAAAAATCACTCAGCACACTCTCCCACCACAATAAAGTACAAGGGACCCCCATATATAAACGTCTCAGGTACTTAGCTTGCTGAGACGCAGGGTTCCAAGTCCCTGGGGGCGAGTTCTCCAGTCCAGCAGGATCCTGAAGGGCTGCGGATGGAGACCGGTCTCCTGCCAAGCATGGAGAACCGTGCTGGCTCCCACTTCAAGCCAGAGCCCAGGAGGGATGGTGAAGGAGCACGGCATGTAAGGCTCCAGCCTTGGAATCAACCTTAACAGCACCGCCGACACAGTGGGGTGAGAAGGGACATGCCGGGGGTCCAGGCTTGGACACGCTTAACTTCAAACTCTTTCCAAAAATGAAAAATCAGATGAGAATGCATGTGTGGATGTATGCCTCCTGAACACAAAGCGATAAACTGGCTAGATCTGGTTCTCCAAGGGGTGTATAAGCTGAGAGGGAGGAGCTACACTTTTGAGTGTAGTACTTTGTGTGTCCTCCGGAGGCAGAAGCTATACACCCAATGTCTGGGTCTCCCATAGGAACGATAAAGAAAATATTTGCATGGCATACTCCTTGTCGTCCTGTTTTTGATGTATTTCTATTTCTCCTGTCTGGGAGCGGCAGGCTGTGGCGAGTGATGTCGATGCAAGACCCGCTCGTGTGACTTTAGATTTAAAGCATCACTCCAGCGCTGATAAAAACAACAATGCTGCAGTAATGCTTTAGAAAAGCTGTCCTACATAACCCCTTTTCTACTTTAATCAACCAGGAATATTAAAGATCATTGCTACATATGAGAGCATCAAACTTCGCAGCTTGCTAGGAGGAGGAGCATGCAATTTTTCGATATAAAACAAGAATGAGCGCATTAGATTCAGTGAGTTTGCTCACTACGCTATTACCAATTCTCCATTTATCTAAAGGTAAGGTAGCTGTCCTACTCTGAAAACAAAGGCACAATCAAGAGATTACTGAAGTGAACAAATCCCAGACCTCCATTTTTGGAGAACTTACCTACTGTATAATTTATTACATCTCTTCCATCCAAACAAATATTTTCACTGTTGGATGGCGGCTCTTTTGATTTCATTCTTAATGTGACAGGTTCAATGCTGGGAAATTCTACATAGAGAAAAATAAATTTCTAGTGAAAATCTTGGGTATTAATGGTATTGTCATAGGATGTGCATGTATACATTGCCAGAGGAGCACTGCAAGGTCTAGAAGTCTCTTCACAATGGCTTCATACTCTCCAAAAGGAAAAGGTTACCTCTTTGATCCTTTGTCAGAGGCCTCTCATCCAGCCAAATCAGATCTTTTTTGCACTGATGAGGGGCAACAACCCAGAATACTTGTAGGCAAATACAGTGCTGGTTTGTTTTTTTCAGGCACCACTCCACCAGGGGGGGCAGTTTAAGCACTGCAGTGGTGACTTAAGCCAAGGTCCCTGACCCTATTCTTATACTAATCCTCTGGCATTTTTACCTTTTATCGGCGTCGCTCTCTGCCAGCTCCAGTGTTTCATGGACTGCGGCGGAGGTCACAACTCAATGCAAGTCTATGAGAACCTCATTCTCTCATAGACTTGCATTGAGCGCTTGTGGCATAAATTCTGACTCCCGGACAGTCAGAAGTTGCAGTCACAAGTTGGAACAGAGCAGCGCCAATAATAGTTGTAGATGCCGGAGGGTAAGTATAAGAAAGGGGGGCAGGGACCTTACATTAGAATAACCACTCCAGTGGTTAAAAAAAAAAAAAGCTTGCTTGAAGGCTGCTTGTGGCAAGGCTCATTAAAGGGAATCTGTCAGCAGGTTTTTGCTACCTCATCTTACAGCAACATAATACAGAAAAAGAGATTCGGAATCCAATGATGTAGCACTCAGATTACTGGGTGCTGCCATTCTGACAGTATCAAATAATTGAGTTTTAAGCATGCAGCGGAGCCTTTAGTTTAGGTAAACAATCGCTCACACAGATAAGAGAAGCACAGTTGCTTTTTGTTTTATAACCCTTACAGCATGCGGTCCTCAGCTTACATAGCAAAATCCTGCTGACAGCTTCCCTTTAAAGGGTCAATACTGACTTTTGGGAATGTTACCCCCCAGTAGGTGGAACCAAACTTCTAATCCTCCTCACACTCTACAATTCGCCACCGACCATATATTTTTTTTTAGTATAAGGAATGCACAAACCGTGAGAATGTACTGCTGTCTTCATCTCTGCACTCACCTTTCAAAATAACATTTTTTTCACAAATGTTGTAGGGTTTCTCAATTATGAACTTCTGTGGAACTGCAACCATACTTTTTTTATTGATGCCAGAGGTAGATGCTCTGTGTCCTTGTACTGGGAGAGAAGGACAATATCTTTTAATAAAGCAGATCAGTAACAATACTATTAACTGACTGTCCTGGCTAGCCTCAGCTACATGTCTACATAACAGATGTATGGCTACAGACACTGAATCTGTCACAATTTTACCAATATTGTGTGAGTCCCAAACACCGCACCCAAACACCGCATTCACCCATCAATCCACCAATGGAGACCTCTGAAAATATATATTACATGAGCAGCAATTATTGGGGTCTTCTCTGTTTTGAGAGGAGGTCTCTATGGATTACACTTGTTTTTCAGAAAATCCACCAAAGCTTGAAAGAGGAATTTGCAGAATAATTCAACATGTTCCCATGCTCCTCCTGATCATTTTTTGTGGTGTCACAGGCTGCCATAATACTAAAAGGGGCACTGCTATTAATGATTACCAAAGCCATGAAGAAGGGTACAATATTTAGGTAGGTGAAATGTCAAAATAACATCTACATGAATTCCAGGTTCTTAGATTCCCCACTTGAACATTGCCCAGTGTATCACACTACCTATGTAGGCTTGCCTTCTTACTATGGCTCCCTTCAGGTACCCTCTCAAGCCCCTTCAGGTAGGAAAGCCAAAGAGTTTATGCAGTGGTGTTTCACATCACTGAGCTGCCCCCCACATGGTGTCTCACTGTTATCTGTCTCCTCACGATGCAGATACTGGTGAAATCAATGATGAAACAGGGAGCTGATGGCTCCCTCTTCCATCATTGAACTTATACGTCTGAAAATGAAGATGGCGCAGTGACGAGTCAACACTAAATTGCGCCAGATGCCTCAGTACACATCAAAGACCAGAGCTGCAAAAGAATGGGGTGAAGTCGTTTTTGTTGTCTTTTTACATAATTCTGTGAGGGAATGGGGGGGGGGGTGGACATAATACTGTGTAAGGGGGCAGTATGAGCACATCATTCTGTATGGGGGCTGTGTGAGGACATAATTCTGTGTGGGGGAATGAGTGGGGACATCATTCTGAATTGGAGCATGTGTGGGGACATATTCTGCGTGGGGAGCTGTGTGGGGACATTCTGAATGGGGCGCTGAGTAAGGGAAAATAATACTCTGGAAGGGAGCTGTATGGGGACATCATTCTATGTAGGGGGCTGGGTGGGGACTACATTCTGCATGGGTGACATCAGTCTGCATGGGGGCAACATAATACTATGTAAAGGAGCTATGTGGAGACATCATTCATCATGGGGGGGGTTTGTGGGAACACTATGCAACAGGGCTGTGTGTGGTGGGTGTGATGACTGAATACTGTGTAAGGGGGCTGCATGGGGACAATACTGTAAAAATGACATTTTTGTGTACTCACCGTAAAATGTCTTCCTTGGAGCCTTTCATTGGGGAACACAGACAGTGGGTATTATGATGTCTCCAGGGAGGCGTGACACTAGATTCGAAAAAGTGTTAGCTCCTCCCCCCACAGCATATACCCTAGCTAGGCAGGAAACTAGCTCAGTTTGGTATAAAAGCAGTAGAAGAAGGACAACCAAAACCACGAGGGTGGGAGCTATGTCCCCCAATGAAAGGCTCCAAGGAAGACATTTCACGGTGAGTACACAAAGAAGGGAATTTTGTTTACTTACCGTAAATTCCTTTTCTTCTAGCTCCAATTGGGAGACCCAGACAATTGGGTGTATAGGCTATGCCTCCGGAGGCCGCACAAAGTATTACACTAAAAGTGTAAAGCCCCTCCCCTTCTGCCTATACACCCCCCGTGCTCCCACGGGCTCCTCAGTTTTGGTGCAAAAGCAAGAAGGAGGAAAAAAATTATAAACTGGTTTAAAGTAAATTCAATCCGAAGGAATATCGGAGAACTGAAACCATTCAACATGAACAACATGTGTACACAAAAAAACAGGGGCGGGTGCTGGGTCTCCCAATTGGAGCTAGAAGAAAAGGAATTTACGGTAAGTAAACAAAATTCCCTTCTTCTTTGTCGCTCCGTTGGGAGACCCAGACAATTGGGACGTCCAAAAGCAGTCCCTGGGTGGGTAAATAATACCTCATAATAGAGCCGTAACGGCTCCGTCCTACAGGTGGGCAACCGCCGCCTGAAGGACTCGCCTACCTAGGCTGGCATCCGCCGAAGCATAGGTATGCACCTGATAGTGTTTCGTGAAAGTGTGCAGGCTCGACCAGGTAGCCGCCTGACACACCTGCCGAGCCGTACCCTGGTGCCTCAAAGCCCAGGACGCACCCACGGCTCTGGTAGAATGGGCCTTCAGCCCTGAGGGAACCGGAAGCTCAGCAGAACGGTAAGCTTCGAGAATTGGTTCCTTGATCCACCGAGCCAGGGTTGATTTGGAAGCCTGTGACCCTTTACGCTGGCCAGCGACAAGGACAAAGAGTGCATCCGAACGGCGCAGGGGCGCCGTACGAGAAATGTAGAGTCTGAGTGCTCTCACCAGATCTAACAAGTGCAAATCCTTTTCACATTGGTGAATTGGATGAGGGCAAAAAGAGGGTAAGGAGATATCCTGATTGAGATGAAAAGGGGATACCACCTTAGGTAGAAATTCCGGAACCGGACGCAGAACCACCTTGTCCTGGTGAAACACCAGGAAAGGGGCTTTGCATGACAATGCTGCTAGCTCAGACACTCTCCGAAGTGAAGTGACTGCTACTAGGAAAACCACTTTCTGCGAAAGGCGTGCGAGAGAAATATCCCTCATTGGCTCGAACGGTGGTTTCTGAAGAACCATCAGCACCCTGTTCAGATCCCAGGGTTCCAACGGACGTTTGTAAGGAGGGACGATGTGACAAACCCCCTGCAGGAACGTGCGTACCTGTGGAAGTCTGGCCAAGTGCTTCTGAAAAAACACAGAGAGCGCAGAGACTTGTCCCTTAAGGGAGCCAAGCGACAAACCCTTTTCCAATCCTGACTGAAGAAAGGACAGAAAAGTGGGCAAGGCAAATGGCCAGGGAGAAAAACCCTGATCAGAGCACCATGACAGGAATATTTTCCACGTCCTGTGGTAGATCTTGGCGGACGTTGGTTTCCTAGCCTGTCTCATAGTGGCAATGACCTCTTGAGATAATCCTGAAGACGCTAAGATCCAGGACTCAATGGCCACACCGTCAGGTTGAGGGCCGCAGAATTCAGATGGAAAAAACGGCCCTTGAGACAGCAAGTCTGGTCGGTCTGGTAGTGCCCATGGTTGGCCGACCGTGAGATGCCACAGATCCGGGTACCACGACCTCTTCGGCCAGTCTGGAGCGACGAGGATGGCGCGGCGGCAGTCGGCCCTGATCTTGCGTAACACTCTGGGCAACAGTGCCAGCGGAGGAAACACATAAGGGAGTTGAAACTGCGACCAATCCTGAACTAAGGCGTCTGCCGCCAGAGCTCTGTGATCGTGAGAACGTGCCATGAATGCCGTGACCTTGTTGTTGTGCCGGGACGCCATTAGGTCGACGTCCGGCATCCCCCAGCGGCAACAGATCTCCTGAAACACGTCCGGGTGAAGGGACCATTCCCCTGCGTCCATGCCCTGGCGACTGAGAAAATCTGCTTCCCAGTTTTCCACGCCCGGGATGTGAACTGCGGAGATGGTGGAGGCCGTGGCTTCCACCCACATCAAAATCCGCCGGACTTCCTGGAAGGCTTGCCGACTGCGTGTTCCTCCTTGGTGGTTCATGTAAGCCACCGCTGTGGAGTTGTCCGACTGAATTCGGATCTGCTTGCCTTCCAGCCACTGCTGGAACGCTTTTAGGACTAGATACACTGCCCTGATCTCCAGAACATTGATCTGAAGTGAGGACTCTTACCGAGTCCACGTACCCTGAGCCCTGTGGTGGAGAAAAACTGCTCCCCACCCTGACAGACTCGCGTCCGTCGTGACCACCGCCCAGGATGGGGGTAGGAAGGATTTCCCCTTCGATAATGAAGTGGAATGAAGCCACCACCGAAGGGAAGCTTTGGTTGTCTGAGAGAGGGAGACGTTCCTGTCGAGGGACGTCGGCTTCCTGTCCCATTTGCGTAGGATGTCCCATTGAAGAGGACGCAGGTGAAACTGCGCGAAATGGACTGCCTCCAATGCTGCCACCATCTTCCCCAGGAAGTGCATGAGGCGCCTCAAGGGGTGTGACTGACCTTGAAGGAGAGATTGCACCCCCGTCTGTAGTGAACGCTGCTTGTTCAGCGGAAGCTTCACTATCGCTGAGAGGGTATGAAACTCCATGCCAAGATATGTCAGCGATTGGGCCGGTGTCAGATTTGACTTTGGAAAATTGATGATCCACCCGAAACTCTGGAGAGTCTCCAGAGTAGCGGTGAGGCTGTGCTAGCATGCCTCTTGAGAGGGAGCCTTGACCAGCAGATCATCTAAGTAAGGGATCACCGAGTGACCCTGAGAGTGGAGGACCGCAACTACTGCAGCCATGACCTTGGTGAAAACCCGTGGGTCTGTCGCCAGGCCGAACGGCAGTGCCACGAACTGAAGGTGTTCGTCTCCTATGGCGAAGCGCAGGAAGCGCTGATGCTCTGGAGCAATCGGTACGTGGAGATAAGCATCTTTGATATCGATCGATGCAAGGAAATCTCCTTGGGACATTGAGGCGATGATGGAGCGGAGGGATTCCATCCGGAACCGCCTGGTCTTTACGTGTTTGTTGAGCAGTTTTAGGTCCAGGACAGGACGGAAAGACCCGTCCTTCTTTGGAACCACAAACAGGTTGGAGTAAAAACCGTGACCCTGTTGCTGAAGAGGAACAGGGACCACCACTCCTTCTGTCTTCAGAGTGCCCAGCGCCTGCAGAAGAGCATAGGCTCGCTCGGGAGGCGGAGATGTTCTGAAAAATCGAGTCGGAGGACGAGAGCTGAACTCTATCCTGTAACCGTGAGACAGAATGTCTCTCACCCAACGGTCTTTTACCCGTGGCAGCCAAATGTCGGAAAAGCGGGAGAGCCTGCCACCGACCGAGGATGTGGTGTGAGGAGGCCGTAAGTCATGAGGAAGCCGCCTTGGTAGCGGCACCTCCGGCGGTCTTTTTAGGGCATGACTTAGACCGCCATGGATCGGAGTTCCTCTGATCCTTCTGAGGCCTTTTGTACGAGGAGAATTGGGACCTGCCCGCACCCCGAAAGGACCGAAACCTCGACTGTCCCCTCCTCTGTTGGGGTAATTTTGGTTTGGCCTGGGGTAAGGATGTTTCCTTTCCCTTGGATTGTTTGATGATTTCATCTAGCCTCTCACCAAACAAACGGTCGCCAGAAAATGGCAAACCGGTTAAGCACTTTTTGGAAGCCGAATCTGCCTTCCATTCCCGTAGCCACAAGGCCCTGCGTATTGCCACCGAATTGTCGGCTGCAACCGCCGTACGGCTCGCAGAGTCCAGGACAGCATTAACAGCGTAGGACGCAAATGCCGACGTTTGAGAAGTTATGGACGCCACTTGCGGCGCAGACGTACGTGTGAGTGCGTCAATTTGCGCTTGACCCGCTGCAATAGCTTGGAGTGCCCATACGGCTGCGAATGCTGGAGCAAAAGACGCGCCGATAGCTTCATAGATGGATTTCAACCAGAGCTCCATCTGTCTGTCAGTGGCATCCTTGAGCGAAGCCCCATCTTCAACTGCAACTATGGATCTAGCCGCCAGTCTGGAGATTGGAGGATCCACCTTGGGACACTGAGTCCAGCCCTTGACCACGTCAGGGGGGAAGGGATAACGTGTATCCTTAAGGCGCTTGGAAAAACGCTTATCTGGACAAACTCGGGGTTTCTGGACTGCCTCTCTGAAGTCGGAGTGATCCAGAAACATACAGAGGCTGACTCCTCCACTGGAGGAGCCGAGGGAGAAATATCCAACATTTGATGTATGGACGCGATAAGATCATTCACTATGGCGTCACCATCAGGAGTATCAAGGTTGAGAGCGGCCTCAGGATCAGAATCCTGATCAGCTACCTCCGCTTCATCATACAGAGAGTCCTCCTTCTGAGACCCTGAACAATGTGATGAGGTCGAGGGGATTTCCCAGCGAGCTCGCTTAGGCGGTCTGGGGCTGCGGTCCGTGTCAGAGACCTCACCCTGGGATCTATGAGACACCCCGGGGGAACATTGTTGTTCCAACTGAGGGGAACCAGGGGGCAATGATTCCACAGTGCCCATGGTCTGAGATACCGGTCTGGACTGCAAAGCTTCTAGAATCTTAGCCATAGTCTCAGAAAGTCTGTCAGTAAAAACTGCAAACTCCGTCCCTGTCACCTGGACAGTGTTAGCTGGTGGTTCCCCCTGGGCCCCCCTTAGCAGAGGCTCTGGCTGAGCAAGTGCCACAGGGGCCGAGCAGTGCACACAATGAGGGTCTGTGGGACCTGCCGGTAGCGAGGTCGTACATGCGGCGCAGGCAGCATAGTAAGCCTGTGTTTTGGCACCCCTGCCTCTTGTGGGCGCCATGCTGTTGTCTCCCCTGAGCAACACAATAGGGTATATAGCCAGAAACCAACCGTGCACCATACAGTGTAAAGTATAGCCTATAAACATATAATCTATAATTACACTTCTGCACAAGTGAGGCCAGCACCTCAGGTGCTGCTTACTGCCCGCTTAAAGCGGTTGTGTGGCCACCAGAATCCGTGCTTGTGTCCCCCAGAGCTTGTCTCCCCTCTGCAGCGTCAGAGGAGCTGACAGGAATGGCTGCCGGCGTCCTGAGGAGAGGAGGGAGCCGTGGGCGTGACCCAGAAAGTGCGGGAACTGGTGCCCCACTCTGCACAGTGAGGGGGGTGGAGTATGCAAAGCATGCTCCAGCCCTCAGTGCTGCCGTCCAGTACAGCGTCCCGCCCTTCACCTGACTGGCAGGGCTGGGGGCGGGAAGAAAAAGACTAGGCCGCAAAAGCCGGGGACTCGAGTTATAAGCGCGGCCGCCGTATAAGCGCGGTCGGCGCGGAAGTCCCCGGCGCACTAACAGTCCCAGCCGCGTCGCAGTGATAACAATGGCAGCGGCGGTCAGCGCGGCAGTCCCCATACACTAACACACTCAGCGACGCTGCAGTGTGTAATGGCACAAACGCAGTCAGCGCCGCGGTCCCCGGTGCACTAGCACACCCAGCAATGCTGGAGTGTTGCTGTGCGCGGTCCCCACGGGGACACAGAGTACCTCAAAGTAGCAGGGCCATGTCCCTGAACGATACTCGGCTCCTATCCAGCAGAGTCCTCAGGAGCTGTGGATGGAGCACGGTCTCAGTGCCTGGAGACCGATAGGATCCCACTTCACCCAGAGCCCTAAGGGGGATGGGGAAGGAAAACAGCATGTGGGCTCCAGCCTCCGTACCCGCAATGGATACCTCAACCTTAACAACACCGCCGACAAGAGTGGGGTGAGAAGGGAGCATGCTGGGGGCCCTGTTATGGGCCCTCTTTTCTTCCATCCAACATAGTCAGCAGCTGCTGCTGACTAAGCTGTGGAGCTATGCGTGCATGTCTGCCTCCTTCGCACAAAGCAAAAAACTGAGGAGCCCGTGGGAGCACGGGGGGTGTATAGGCAGAAGGGGAGGGGCTTTACACTTTTAGTGTAATACTTTGTGCGGCCTCCGGAGGCATAGCCTATACACCCAATTGTCTGGGTCTCCCAATGGAGCGACAAAGAAAATGTCATTTCCTTTCTCGCCTTTTCATTGGGGGACACAGACAGTGGGACGTCCCAAAGCAGTCCCTGGGTGGGAACCGAACTATTAACAGTGTATAACATCAGACTAAGAGCTGACTAACAACTGCAACAGAAGTGAACATATATCAAAAAACTGTCAGAAAACCGAGCAGTGGCCACTTATAAATGAGCCACTGCTGCCTGAAGGACTTGTCTTCCAAGAGCAGCATCCGCGGAAGCATGTATATGCACTCTGTAGAATTTTGTAAATGTGTGCACACTGGACCAGGTAGCGGCCTTGCAAAGTTGGGCCGCCGAAGCCTGATGGCAGATAGCCCAGGAAGCACCCACTGCTCGCGTAGAGTGGGCTCGCACAGATTCAGGAGGAACAAAACCTCGTGCTTTGTAAGCCTCACAGATAGCAGTCCTGATCCATCGAGAAATCGTGGATTTAGAAGCTTGGTTGCCCTTTTTGTGTCCTTCTGAGAAAACAAAGAGTGCATCGGACTTGCGCAACGGCGCTGTTCTGGAGATGTAGATCCGCAGAGCCCTGACAAGATCTAGAGAGTGTGAAGGGCTTTTTCAAAGGAGTGGACTGGGGCCGGGCAGAATGATGGCAACACAATGTCCTCGTTTAAGTGGAAAGAAGATACGACCTTCGGAAGAAAAACGGGGGAAGGCTGAAGGACCACCTTATCATGATGGAATATCAGGTAAGGTGAACAACAGGAAAGGGACGCAAGTTCGGACACTCGCCTGATAGAGGTAATGGCGACTAAAAAGGTAACCTTCCAAGACAGTCGTTGAAGAGAGATTTCTCTCAGAGGTTCAAAGGGAGGAAGCTGAAGAGCTCCGAGAACCAGATTCAGATCACAGGGATCTAAGGGGTGGCGATAAGGAGGGACCAAATGCACTACCCCTTGAAGAAAGGTACGGACATGAGGACGAGAAGCCAGCTGCTTCTAGAAGAATATTGACAAGGCAGAAACTTGTCCCTTAAGGGTACTGAGAGCCAGTCCCGAGTCCAGACCGTCTTGCAGAAAGGCAAAAACATTAGGGATTGAAAATGCAAGGGGCCACCGATTATGACGATCACACCAGGAAAGATAGGTCTTCCAGGTCCTGTGATAGGTACTGGCTTCCGAGCATTAAGCATGGTATGAACTACCTTAGAAGAAAGACCTGACTTGGCTAGAATCAAGGATTCAAGTGCCAAGCCGTCAAATGCAGCTGTGCTGTATTCTGGTGGAATATTGGACCTTGCGACAGAAGATCCGGGCGGTCGGGAAGACGCCAGGGAGTGTCGCCGAGAAGTTGGAGAAGCTCTGGGTACCAGGCTCTCCTGGGCCAATCCGGGGCCACGAGAATCACCGGGATTCCCTCTGCTTTGATTTTCTTGATTACTCTCGGAATGAGAGGAAACTGAGGAAAGATGTAGGGTAGGCGAAACTGCGCCCACGGAAAGACTAGAGCGTCGGAGACGATAGTTAGCGGGTCTCTCGACCGGGATATGAAGGGATGTATTTTGGCATTCATCCGAGACGCCATGAGGTCCACATCTGGGAGTCCCCAACGAAGAGTGATCTGATGGAACACTTCGTCGTATAGGGGCCATTCCCCTGCCACTAGACCTTGCCTGCTGAGAAAGTCTGCGGCCCAGTTGTCTACCCCCGGAATATGGACAGCTGAAATAATGGGGATGTGCTTCTCTGCCCAAAGAAGAATTCTGGATACTTCTTTCATCGCTGCCTTGCTGCGAGTTCCTCCCTGACGGTTGATGTAAGCCACAGCCGTGGCATTGTCTGACTGGATCCGAACAGGGAGGCCCAATAGTAAGGGCTGAAAGTTCTGAAGGGCCAAAAATATGGCTCTGATCTCTAGAACATTGATGTGCAGGGAGCGCTCGGAAGGAGACCAGCGTCCGTGAACAGTGTGGTGGAGAAACACCGCCCCCCAGCCTATCAGGCTGGCATCTGACGTGACTACTTGCCAGTGGACAGGGCGGAAGAACTTCTCTTGAGATAGGGGTGAGACTTGAGTCCACCAGACGAGGGAGCTGAGCGCAGTCCGAGATAGGCGGACTGACCGGTCTAGAGAAGCTGGATTCTTGTCCCAGGAGGATAGAAGATCCAGTTGTAGAGGGCGCAGATGGAATTGGGCAAAGGACACGGCTTCCATGACTGCCACCATCTTGCCTAACACTCTCATTCCATTCCGAAGGGATGTGTAACGGCGAGAGCGGAGGGATTGGGCGGCCCGGATCAGGGAAGACCTCTTGTCTTCTGGAAGAAAAACCCGGGACTGAGCCATGTCTATCAGCATACCTAACAGAGAAGAGTAACAAATGATCACTTGTAAAATGTCAGATTAACGTGTCTATTATTGGCATAGGTCTACACGTTTCAGGAGCTCTGCTCCCTTCCTCAGGACCGACAAGCACCATCAGAAACATCAAATTTTGGTGCTTGTCGGTCCCGAGGAAGGGAGCAGAGCTCCTGAAACGCGTAGACCTATGCCAATAATATAGACACGTTAATCTGACATTTTACAAGTGATTATTTGGCGTGGCAATTATAACTCCTCTCTGTTATCTGCCATCGGGTGGCTGCAGCCTGGATCATAGTTTTACACGCGAGTAAAGGAGTTGTGACTTGCACAACTGCATCTGGTGAGTTTTTACTCCGCCCCCCCCCACCCCATATTATTGGGGTAATACACTATCTGCGCTTTTATTTCCACAGCTCTATTTATATCAGCATACCTAAAAAGGTGATGCGCTGATGAGGAATGAGGGATGACTTGTTGAAGTTGAGAAGCCACCCTAGCCTTGACAGCGTGTCTAGGCAAATCTGCATGCTTTCTGAGCAAACCTGAAGAGAGCTCCCTTTGACAAGAAGGTCGTCCAAATATTGAACGCCTCTGGGGTGTAAAATGGACATGATGACCGCAATGACCTTTGCGAAGACCCGAGGCGCGGAGGCCAGCCCAAAGGGGAGGGCCCTGAATTGGAAATGACTGTGTCCAACGGCAAAACGAAGGAACCGTTGATGAGATAGACATATGGGAATGTGTAAATAAGCATCTTGAACGTCTATGGAAGCTAGGAATTCTCCCGGTTCCATGGCGGCTAGCACTGCTCTCAATGATTCCATTCGGAAAGTCCGAATCCGTACGAATCTGTTCAGCCTTTTGAGGTCCAAGATAGGGCGGACAGAGCCATCATTTTTGGGGACGACAAAAAGGTTTGAATAGAAACCTTTGTCGCACTGTTCCAGGGGCACTGGAATGATAATGTTTGCCTTCTGTAAAGAGGCTATGGCCTGAAATAAGGCCTGGCTTTGCGTTTTGGACTTTGGAAGACAAGAACGCAGAAACCTGTTGGCCGGCAGGGAATGGAAATCGATCTTGTAACCCGAGGTGACGATTTCTCGAACCCAAGCATCGTGAGTGTGGTCTAGCCAGGTATCCTGAAAAAGCAGAAGCCGCCCTCCAACAGGAGTCGGATCTGAGCGATACCTGGCGTCATGCTGAGGGGGCCTGTACAGGGCGAGGTCCTTTGGGTTTAGGTTGCTTGGAGTGGGAACGCCAGGAAGAGCCCCTTGAGGGACTGGATCCTCGATCTGAGCGTTGGAATGATCCTTGGGCTGATGGTTTTTGGGGCGCAGGCCGAAAGGGCTACCTGCGCCAAGGAGATTTTTTAAAATTCCTGGATACAGGCCGCTTTTGTGGTAGAATGGTACTTTTACCACCCGTCATCTCAGATATGAGTTTGTCCAAGGATTCTCCAAACAAACGAAGGCCACGGAAGGGGAGTGTGGACAGAGATTTCTTGGAGGCACTTGTCCGCATTCCATATCTTTAGCCAAAGGACCCTGTGGGCAAAGACAGCATTGCCTGCCGTTAGGGCTGACAAACTAGCTGCATCTAGGGAGCCATGTAGAAAATAATTAGAGGCTAGAGAAAACAAATGAAGGATCTCAAAAGCCTCCGGAGGAATATTACATGAGCGAAGCATCCTGCGCAGGTTCTTACTCCACACACCCATAGCTCTCGCGACCCATGTCAAGGCAAACAGGGGGCGAAGAGAGGAGCCCGAAGCCTGGAAAATAGATTTGACCGCAGCATCAACTGCGCGGTCGGACGAGTCCTTGAGAGACGCATTGTCTGAAACAGACATGACCGTGTGTTTAGCCAGTCTGGATACTGGCGGATCCACAACGGGGGGCACTGACCAGGTCTTAACCATTTCAGATGGAAAGGGATAAGCGAATGAAGAGAAGGGTTTTTTATTAAACCTTCTATCAGGGTGATCCCACCGTTTAGATGTAATTTGACGAAAAACCGGATCCTGGGCAAAGGACTTAGGAGGCTTCTTGGCCCGCTTGATTGCCGACTGAGAAGTCGGATCAGGAAGCTGATCAGAAATCGACAGAGAGTGATTGACAGCCGAAATTAATGTGTCTTCTATATGCCTAGATTCAGAAAGGACATCTGATTCAGAGCCAGAGTCTTGAGAATGGTGACTACTAAAAGTCACGGAACCTCGGTCGGACTGACCATCGTCCGAGTCGGATGAGGCGTAGAGGTCGCAATGGCGCCGTTTGGAAACAGCCTTTTTACGTTCTGGGGAAGAGGGACCAGATGAAGCAGGCGGGCTCCTCTGAGGAAGCTGAGCCAGGGGAAGGCTGTGGGAGCCTGTGTAAGGCTGGGATATCTGAGCGGCAAGGTCCTCTATCTTTTTAGACATTAGAAGAGCCCATGCAGGCATTACGTCATCAGACGGGGGTGCTGTCTGGCCGGTGGACGGAGCAGAATCCAAAGACTGCACGGCATCCTGGTCCGGCAATGGAGTCTGTTGTGACACGGTAGTAGGGGCATCGCAGCCCCGGCATAGTGAATAGCTTCGGCTATTAGAAAACGAGCGTCCACAGGTGGTACAGGCATAGTACAGGTCCGTAGAGGACGCCTGGGAAGGTTTATCACCCTTGTGGTTACGCATGTCAGTAATAGAGTCCTACAGCCCTGTAGGGATAGAGTTATGGCGCTGTTATATGAGTGAGGAGCCACTGGCAGTATTATAAAGTGACTGCTATGCACAGCCGGTATATACCGATAGCAAAATGGCATATACTGTCAAACAGTCTGCATATACCTGCAGGCAGAGCCAGTATATACCGCTAACAGCTGATATACACCGCTAGCCAGCAGGCACACACCGCTAGAGAGACAGCGATATACCGCTGAGCAGAGCGGTATATAGCGCTGCAGAAGTGCAGAGCCAAGGAGGCGATCTCATCCGTGTCTGCTCCCCACGTGGAAAATGGCGTCCAGCGTTCCTGGCAGCATGGAGGAGAGAGACGGCCCCCGGAGGCTGATTGGTCCCAGGGCTGGGACTAAACGTGACGGCCAATCAGAAGGAGAGCCGCTGCGACTGAGGGAGCGGCTTCCAGAGCACTGAGAGGGGGCGTTGCTAGAATGCAGGCCGACGCCGGGGGCTAAATTAATGAGGCTCCCCGGGATCACGGCCTGCATCGCCCCACCGGCACCTTTTCAGGCGGCGGTTTGGATTCAGGGGACAAATGACTCGTCGTCTCCCTACCTGCTCCTGGTTCCGTCTGAAGACGCGTCGGTCCGGGGATGCGGGGATCTCGGGGACGCATCTTCGGCTCAAGGCTGAAGAAGGTCCTCGGCTCTGCTTAGCCCTCTGGAGCTACCTTGGTGTGAGGTGCTTCCAGGGAGCCTGGAGGGGTACACAGACCCGACCACTTGGGCACGAGGGAAGACTGACGGCTTGTGCACGCCAGGTTTCCTCTGCCCGTACGCGGGGTGAACGAGGGTGGCAAGGCACCCTGGTATTGCCCCATAATCAAAAATAGAATGAATAGAAAAAACAAAAAAAATAAAAACAAAATAAGCTGGCCTAAGGCACCTGGTAGGGCTCAGGCCAGACATGTCAGCCTCCCTGCTGTCACTAGAAAAAAACTGAGCTAGTTTCCTGCCTAGCTAGGGTATATGCTGTGGGGGGAGGAGCTAACACTTTTTCAAATCTAGTGTCACGCCTCCCTGGAGACATAATACCCACTGTCTGT
This sequence comes from Anomaloglossus baeobatrachus, assembly GCF_048569485.1. Lineage (NCBI taxonomy): Eukaryota > Metazoa > Chordata > Amphibia > Anura > Aromobatidae > Anomaloglossus > Anomaloglossus baeobatrachus. Next base: position 122,747,949 of record NC_134363.1, read on the forward strand.
GTCCCCCAATGAAAAGGCGAGAAAGGAAGGAGGCTTTGTGGAGACATCATACTGTGTGAAGGGCTCTATGGTCACATCATACTATGTGGAGAGACATCATACTGTGTGTGGGAACATTGTTACGAGAGCTGCTGATCACGGTACAAAGACTGAATGTATGATTTATAAACTTTATAAAAAGCACAAAATTACCATATTTTTCATTTTATAAACATGCGTTGACTCCCAGCACCATCAATTGAAACTGGGGCCACGGACACACTGGGAAACCTGCCGCACAGCCACCTGCCCGCACAGAGTGGCAGCCAGCAGGCCGCCCGCCCACCCGCACAGAGAGGCAGCCGGCCTCCATGACAGAGAGGCAGCCAGCCTCGACAGGCACCAGGCCGCCCACATAAAGCCACCTGGCTGCCCGCACAAAGCCAAAAGCACCGGGCCGCCCGCACGCAGCCACAGGCACCCGGCCGCCGCACATACAGCCCCTCCGGTAAGCTATATTCGGATTTTAAGACGCACCCTTCATTTTCCTCCCAAATTTTTGGGAGGAAAAGTGCGTCTTATAATCCGAAAAGAAGGGAATTTTGTTTACTTACCGTAAATTCCTTTCCTTCTAGCTCCAATTGGGAGACCCAGACAATCGGGTGTATAGCTACTGCCTCCGGAGGCCACACAAAGTATTACACTAAAAAGTGTAAGGCCCCTCCCCTTCTGGCTATACACCCCCCCGTGGGATCACGGGCTCCTCAGTTTTAGTGCAAAAGCAAGAAGGAGGAAAGCCAATAACTGTTTTAAAGACAAATTCAATCCGAGGAACAACATCGGAGAACTGAACTCTTCAACATGAACAACATGTGCACCCGAAAAAACAAAATCCCTAAGAAAACAGGGCGGGTGCTGGGTCTCCCAATTGGAGCTAGAAGAAAAGGAATTTACGGTAAGTAAACAAAATTCCCTTCTTCTTTGTCGCTCCTAATTGGGAGACCCAGACAATTGGGACGTCCAAAAGCAGTCCCTGGGTGGGTAAAAGAATACCTCGTGATAGGGCCGTCAAACAGCCCTTTCCTACAGGTGGGCCACCGCCGCCTGAAGGACTTGTCTACCTAGGCTGGCATCCGCCGAAGCGTAGGTATGCACCTGATAATGCTTGGTAAAAGTGTGCAGACTCGACCAGGTAGCCGCCTGGCACACCTGCTGAGCCGTAGCCTGGTGCCGTAATGCCCAGGACGCACCCACGGCTCTGGTAGAATGGGCCTTCAGTCCTGATGGAATCGGAAGCCCAGCAGAACGGTAGGTGTGAAGAATTGGTTCCTTGATCCACCGCGCCAGGGTGGATTTGGAAGCTTGCGACCCCTTACGCTGACCAGCGACAAGGATAAAGAGTGCTCTCACCAGATCCAATAAATGCAAACCTTTTTCAAATTGGTGAACTGGATGCGGACACAAAGACGGTAAAGTGATATCCTGGTTGAGATGAAAGGAGGATACCACCTTAGGAAGAAATTCTGGAATTGGACGCAGAACTACCTTGTCCTGGTGAAATACTAGGAAGGGAGATCTGCATGATAACGCCGCCAGCTCGGACACTCTCCGAAGAGACGTGACCGCCACTAGAAAGGCCACTTTCTGTGAAAGACGAGAAAGGGAAACATCCTTCAAAGGCTCGAAAGGCGGCTTCTGGAGAGCAATTAGGACCTTGTTCAGATCCCAGGGCTCCAACGGCCGCTTGTAAGGGGGGACGATATGACAAACCCCTTGCAGGAATGTGCGTACCTGAGGAAGTCGCGCTAGGCGCTTCTGAAAAAATACGGATAGCGCGGAGACTTGACCTTTAAGGGAGCCGAGCGACAAACCTTTTTCCAACCCAGACTGCAGGAAGGAAAGAAAAATAGGCAATGCAAATGGCCAGGGAGAAACTCCCTGAGCAGAGCACCAAGATAAGAATATCTTCCACGTCCTGTGGTAGATCTTGGCGGAGGATGGTTTCCTAGCCTGTCTCATGGTGGCAACCACTTCATGAGATAAACCTGAGGCCGCTAGGATCCAGGACTCAATGGTCACACAGTCAGGTTCAGGGCCGCAGAATTCAGATGGAAAAACGGCCCTTGAGACAGCAAGTCTGGACGGTCTGGCAGAGCCCACGGTTGGCCTACCGTGAGGTGCCACAGATCCGGGTACCACGACCTCCTTGGCCAGTCTGGAGCGACGAGGATGGCGCGGCGGCAGTCGGCCCTGATCTTGCGCAGCACCCTGGGCAACAACGCCAGAGGTGGGAACACATAAGGTAGCCTGAACTGCGACCAATCCTGAACTAGGGCGTCTGCCGCCAGAGCTCGGTAATCGTGGGATTGCGCCATGAAAACCGGGACCTTGTTGTTGTGCCGTGACGCCATCAGGTCGACGTCCGGCATTCCCCAGCGGCGACAGATCTCCTGAAACACGTCCGGGTGAAGGGACCATTCCCCTGCGTCCATGCCCTGGCGACTGAGAAAGTCTGCTTCCCAGTTTTCCACGCCTGGTATGTGAACTGCGGATATGGTGGATGCCGTGTCTTCCACCCACGTCAGAATCCGCCGCACTTCCTGGAAGGCCTGCCGACTGCGTGTTCCCCCTTGGTGGTTGATGTATGCCACCGCTGTGGAGTTGTCCGACTGAATTCGGATCTGCTTGCCTGCTAGCCACTGCTGGAAGGCTTGTAGGGCAAGATAGACTGCTCTGATTTCCAGAACATTGATTTGAAGGGTGGACTCTTTCCGAGTCCACGTACCGTGAGCCCTGTGGTGGAGAAACACTGCTCCCCACCCTGACAGGCTCGCGTCTGTCGTGACCACCGCCCAGGATGGGGGTAGGAACGACTTTCCTTTCGACAATGAGGTGGGAAGAAGCCACCACCGGAGAGAGTCCTTGGCTGTCTGAGAGAGGGAGACATCCCTGTCGAGGGATGTCGACTTCCCGTCCCATTGGCGGAGAATGTCCCATTGAAGTGGACGCAGATGAAACTGCGCGAAAGGAACTGCTTCCATTGCTGCTACCATCTTCCCTAGGAAGTGCATGAGGCGCCTCAAGGGGTGCGACTGGCCCTGAAGGAGAGATTGCACCCCTGTCTGTAGTGAACACTGTTTGTCCAGTGGAAGTTTCACTATCGCTGAGAGAGTATGAAACTCCATGCCAAGATATGTTATGCGAGTGCAGGACTGCCACTACTGCTGCCATAACCTTGGTAAAGACCCGAGGGGCTGTCGCCAGCCCGAAAGGTAGAGCTACGAACTGCAGGTGTTCGCTTCCTACAACGAAGCGTAGAAAACGCTGATGCTCTGGCGCAATCGGCACGTGGAGATAAGCATCCTTGATGTCTATTGATGCTAGGAAATCTCCTTGAGACATTGAGGCGATGACGGAGTGGAGGGATTCCATCCGGAACCGCCTGGTTTTCACGTGTTTGTTGAGCAGCTTTAGATCCAGGACGGGACAGAACGACCCGTCCTTCTTTGGCACCACAAACAAATTGGAGTAAAAACCGCGACCTCGTTCCTGAAGAGGAACGGGAGTCACCACTCCTTCCGCCTTTAGGGCGGACACCGCTTGCAGAAGAGCATCTGCTCGGTCGGGAGGTGGAGAAGTTCTGAAGAAGCGAGTTGGAGGACGAGAACTGAACTCTATCCTGTACCCGTGAGACAGAATGTCTCTCACCCAACGGTCTTTGACCTGTGACAGCCAAATGTCGCCAAAGCGGGAGAGCCTGCCACCGACCGAGGATGCGGAGAGAGGAGGCTGAAAGTCATGAGGAAGCCGTCTTGGTAACGGTTCTTCTGGCTGTCTTTTTTGGTCGTGATTGAGTCCGCCAAGAATCTGAGCCCCTCTGATCCTTCTGAGTCCTTTTGGACGAGGAGAATTGGGACCTGCCTGAGCCTCGAAAGGACCGAAAACCAGACTGTCCCCTCCTCTGTTGGGGTTTGTTTTGTCTGGGTTGAGGTAAGGATGAATCCTTACCCTTGGAGTGTTTAATGATTTCATCCAAACGCTCACCAAACAGTCGGTCACGAGAAAAAGGCAAACTGGTTAAGCACTTCTTGGAAGCAGAATCTGCCTTCCATTCTCTCAACCACAAGGCTCTACGTAAAACCACGGAGTTGGCAGACGCCACTGCCGTACGGCTCGTAGAGTCTAGGACAGCATTAATCGCGTAAGACGCGAATGCAGACATTTGAGAGGTCAAGGGCGCCACCTGCGGAGCAGATGTACGTGTGACCGTGTCGACCTGTGTAAGCCCAGCTGAAATAGCTTGGAGTGCCCATACGGCTGCGAATGCTGGCGCCAACGACGCTCCAATAGCTTCATAGATGGATTTCAACCAGAGCTCCATCTGTCTGTCAGTGGCATCTTTAAGTGCCGCCCCATCTTCCACTGCAACTAAGGATCTAGCTGCAAGCCTGGAGATTGGAGGGTCCACCTTGGGACACTGGGTCCAGCCCTTGACCACGTCAGGGGGAAAAGGATATCGTGTATCTTTAAGCCGTTTGGAGAAACGCTTATCTGGATAAGCGTGGTGTTTCTGGATAGCGTCTCTAAAGTCAGAGTGGTCCAGAAAAGTGCTCAATTTACGCTTGGGATACCTGAAATGGAATTTCTCCTGCTGTGAGGCTGACTCCTCCGCAGGAGGAGCTGGTGGAGAAATATCTAACATTCTATTGATGGACGCTATAAGATCATTCACTATGGCGTCACCATCAGGTGTATCCAGATTGAGAACGGTCCCAGGATCAGAATCCTGATCAGCCACATCCGCCTCATCACACAGAGTCGTCCAGCTGGGACCCTGACCAGTGTGATGAAGTTGAGGGCCGCTCATAGCGAGCCCGCTTAGGCCGTCTGGGACTGTCGTCCGAGTCAGAGTCGTCACCCTGGGGTGCATGCGACGCTTCCTGAGCTCGGGAGTGTTCCAGCTGAGGGGGACCAGGGAGCAATGATTCAACAGTGCCCATGGTCTGAGTTACTGGTCTAGACTGCAATGTTTCAAGAATTTTAGACATAGTCATAGACAATCTGTCAGCAAAAACTGCAAACTCCGTCCCTGTCACCTGGACAGCATTCACAGGTGGTTCTCCCCGGGTCACCTCTAGCAGCGGCCCCGGCTGAGCAAGTGCCACAGGGGCCGAGCACTGCACACAATGGGGGTCAGTGGAACCTGCCGGTAGAGCAGCCCCACATGCGGTACAAGCAGCATATAAAGTCTGTGCCTTGGCACGTTTGCTTTTTGCGGACGACATGCTGTTGTCTGCCTTGAGTAACCTAGGAGGGTATATAGCAGAGAGTCACCAGCGACCGTACAGTGTAATGTATAGCATGCAAGCACAAAAATACAAAGTACACTTCGGCACAAGTGGGGGTGAGCCCTTGAGGGCTGCTTACCGCCCGCTGAAAAGCGGGTGTGAGGTCGCAGAATCCCGTGTCTGGGTCTCCCAGTCTCCCCTCTCCAGCTCAGCGTGCAGACAGGAATGGCTGCCGGCGTCCTGTGAGGAGGGGCGGACCGTGGGCGTGCCACAAACAAAGTGCGGGAAACTGGCGTCCCACTGTGCCCAGTGTGAGGGCTGGAGTATGTAACGCAGACTCCAGCCCTCAGCGCTGATGGTCTGTACAGCGTCCCGCCCTCCCCCTGACTGGCAGGTCTGGGGGCGGGAACGAAACGAACTAGGCCGCAAAAGCCGGGGACTGTAGTAATAAGCGCGGCCGTCATACATGCACGGCTAGCGCGGAAGTCCCCGGCGCACCACAAGTCCCAGCCGCGTCGCAGTGAAAACTGACCCCAGCGGCCGGCGCGGCCGTTCGTACTGAGTCTACTCACTCAGCAGCGCTGTAGTGAGGAATGGCACAAGCGCAGCAGCGCTGATGTCCCCGGCGCACTAACACGCCCAGCATGCTGCGGTGTGCGCGCGGTATGCCCGGGGACACAGAGTACCTTAACGAAGCAGGGCCCTGTCCCTGACGATACTCAGCTCCATATCCAGCCGATTCTCCGGGGGCTGTGGAAGGAGCACGGTCTCAGTGCCTGGAGACCGGTAAAGTCCCACTTCACCCAGAGCCCTAATGGGGATGGGGAAGGAATCAGCATGTGGGCTCCAGCCTCCGTACCCGCAATGGGTACCTCAACCTTAACAAACACCGCCGACAGAAAGTGGGGTGAGAAGGGAGCATGCTGGGGGCCCTAGTATGGGCCCTCTTTTCTTCCATCCGACATAGTCAGCAGCTGCTGCTGACTAAACAGTGGAGCTATGCGTGGATGTCTGACCTCCTTCGCACAAAGCATAAAACTGAGGAGCCCGTGATCCCACGGGGGGGTGTATAGCCAGAAGGGGAGGGGCCTTACACTTTTTAGTGTAATACTTTGTGTGGCCTCCGGAGGCAGTAGCTATACACCCGATTGTCTGGGTCTCCCAATTAGGAGCGACAAAGAAATACGGTATATGGTTTTGATTAGCTGCTTCAGGTAAGAACACATTACAATAAGCCCTATCATAACATGTTTTAAAAGAAGCAGGAAGTCAATATACTTAATTCTGCTCATTAATATGAATATAATAATATATACAATAATAAGCAGAATTAAGTTCGGCCCTCCACAACAGTCACTGTCTGTTGGGCCCCTTATAAAACAATAACAGTCATGGGCCCCTTATAAAAATAAATTGCCCAGCACTGCTTTTGTCCATGGTCCAGTGATTATGCCAATTTGCCCACTGCAGATCACATTAGAAGTAGATGGTGTTTTTAATACTTTGGCACTGAAGCGTGTGTGTTATAACACCTTTGGCGGCAGCGCTGGAGAGCCAGAAAGCGGCAGCGCTGGAGAGCCAGAAGGCGGCAGCGCTGGAGAGCCAGAAGGCGGCAGCGCTGGAGAGCCAGAAGGCGGCAGCGCTGGAGAGCCAGAAGGCGGCAGCGCTGGAGAGCCAGAAGGCGGCAGCGCTGGAGAGCCAGAAGGCGGCAGCGCTGGAGAGCCAGAAGGCGGCAGCGCTGGAGAGCCAGATGGCGACAGCGCTGGAGAGCCAGAGAGCGACAGCGCTGGAGAGCCAGAGAGCGACAGCGCTGGAGAGCCAGAGAGCGACAGCGCTGGAGAGCCAGAGAGCGACAGCGCTGGAGAGCCAGAGAGCGACAGCGCTGGAGAGCCAGAGAGCGACAGCGCTGGAGAGCCAGAGAGCGACAGCGCTGGAGAGCCAGAGAGCGACAGCGCTGGAGAGCCAGAGAGCGACAGCGCTGGAGAGCCAGAGAGCGACAGCGCTGGAGAGCCAGAGAGCGACAGCGCTGGAGAGCCAGAGAGTGACAGCGCTGGAGAGCCAGAGAGTGACAGCGCTGGAGAGCAGCAATGCTGGAGAGCCTGAGAGCAGGAAAGCAACACCACTGCTGGAGCTGCCAGTAACAGGTGATACAATGTACTATTTTTCTGCTGAGCTCCAATAGCAGGAAGGAACTTGGTTAATACAGAGTGAGAACACGCTTGAGCACTTGCTTTTTCCCCTGTATAACGCAGCCATGTTTTGATTGGTTAGAATCATAAAAGAGAAGAAGGGAATTTTGTTTACTTACCGTAAATTCCTTTTCTTCTAGCTCCAATTGGGAGACCCAGACAATTGGGGTGTATAGCTTCTGCCTCCGGAGGCCACACAAAGTATTACACTTAAAAGTGTAAACCCCTCCCCTCTGCCTATACACCCCCCGTGCATCACGGGCTCCTCAGTTTTGGTGCAAAAGCAGGAAGGAGGAAACTTATAAATTGGTCTAAGGTAAATTCAATCCGAAGGATGTTCGGAGAACTGAAACCATGAACCAAAGGAACAATTCAACATGAACAACATGTGTACACAAAAAAACAACAGCCCGAAGGGAACAGGGGCGGGTGCTGGGTCTCCCAATTGGAGCTAGAAGAAAAGGAATTTACGGTAAGTAAACAAAATTCCCTTCTTCTTTGTCGCTCCATTGGGAGACCCAGACAATTGGGACGTCCAAAAGCAGTCCCTGGGTGGGTAAAAGAATACCTCGGTAAAAGAGCCGTAAAACGGCCCCTTCCTACAGGTGGGCAACCGCCGCCTGAAGGACTCGCCTACCTAGGCTGGCATCTGCCGAAGCATAGGTATGCACTTGATAGTGTTTCGTGAAAGTGTGCAGGCTCGACCAGGTAGCCGCCTGACACACCTGCTGAGCCGTAGCCTGGTGCCGCAAAGCCCAGGACGCACCCACGGCTCTGGTAGAATGAGCCTTCAGCCCTGAAGGAACCGGAAGCCCAGAAGAACGGTAAACTTCCAGAATTGGTTCCTTGATCCACCGAGCCAAGGTTGACTTAGAAGCCTGCGACCCTTTACGCTGGCCAGCGACAAGGACAAAGAGCGCATCCGAGCGGCGCAGGGGCGCCGTACGAGAAATGTAGAGTCTGAGTGCTCTCACCAGATCCAACAAGTGCAAATCCTTTTCACATTGGTGAACTGGATGAGGACAAAAAGAAGGTAAGGAGATATCCTGATTGAGATGAAAAGGGGATACCACCTTCGGGAGAAATTCCGGAACCGGACGCAGAACCACCTTGTCCTGGTGAAACACCAGGAAGGGGGCTTTGCATGACAGCGCTGCTAGCTCAGACACTCTTCGAAGTGATGTGACTGCTACTAGGAAGACCACCTTCTGTGAAAGGCGTGAAAGAGAAATATCCCTCATTGGCTCGAAGGGTGGTTTCTGAAGAGCCGTTAGCACCCTGTTCAGATCCCAGGGTTCTAGCGGACGCTTGTAAGGAGGGATTATGTGGCAAACTCCCTGCAGGAACGTGCGTACCTGTGGAAGCCTGGCTAGACGCTTTTGAAAAAACACAGAGAGCGCCGAGACTTGTCCCTTAAGGGAGCCGAGAGACAAACCCTTTTCCATTCCGGATTGAAGGAAGGACAGAAAAGTGGGCAATGCAAATGGCCAGGGAGTAAAACCCTGATCAGAGCACCAGGATAAGAAGATCCTCCACGTCCTGTGGTAGATCTTGGCGGACGTTGGTTTCCTGGCCTGTCTCATAGTGGCAATGACCTCTTGAGATAACCCTGAAGACGCTAGGATCCAGGACTCAATGGCCACACAGTCAGGTTGAGGGCCGCAGAATTCAGATGGAAAAATGGCCCTTGAGACAGCAAGTCTGGTCGGTCTGGTAGTGCCCACGGTTGGCCCACCGTGAGATGCCACAGATCCGGGTACCACGACCTCCTCGGCCAGTCTGGAGCGACGAGGATGGCGCGGCGGCAGTCGGACCTGATCTTGCGTAACACTCTGGGCAGCATTGCCAGAGGAGGAAACACATAAGGTAGTCGAAACTGCGACCAATCCTGAACTAATGCGTCTGCCGCCAGAGCTCTGATCTTGAGACCGTGCCATGAATGTCGGGACTTTGTTGTTGTGCCGAGACGCCATGAGATCGACGTCCGGCGTTCCCCAGCGGCAACAGATCTCTTGAAACACGTCCGGGTGAAGAGACCACTCCCCTGCGTCCATGCCCTGGCGACTGAGAAAGTCTGCTTCCCAGTTTTCTACGCCCGGGATGTGAACTGCGGAGATGGAGGAGGCTGTGGCTTCCACCCACAGCAGAATCCGCCGAACTTCCTGAAAGGCTTGCCGACTGCGTGTGCCGCCTTGGTGGTTGATGTATGCCACCGCCGTGGCGTTGTCCGACTGAATTCGGATCTGCCTGCCTTCCAGCCACGGCTGGAACGCCTTTAGGGCTAGATACACTGCCCTTTTCTCCAGAACATTGATCTGAAGGGAGGACTCTGGCTGAGTCCAGGTACCCTGAGCCCTGTGGTGGAGAAAGACCGCTCCCCACCTTGACAGACTCGCGTCCGTCGTGACCACAGCCCAGGATGGGGGTAGGAAGGATTTCCCCTTCGACAGAGAAGTGGGAAGAAGCCACCACTGGAGGAAGGCCTTGGCTGCCCGAGAAAGGGAGACGTTCCTGTCTAGGGACGTCGACTTCCTGTCCCATTTGCGGAGAATGTCCCATTGAAGTGGACGCAGATGAAACTGCGCAAAAGGAACTGCCTCCATTGCTGCCACCATCTTCCCGAGGAAGTGCATGAGGCGCCTCAAGGGGTGCGACTGGGCTCGAAGGAGAGATTGCACCCCTGTCTGTAGTGAACGCTGTTTGTCCAGCGGAAGTTTCACTATCGCTGAGAGAGTATGAAACTCCATCCCAAGATATGTCAGCGATTGGGTCGGTGTCAGTTTTGACTTTGGGAAATTGATGATCCACCCGAATCTCTGGAGAGTCTCCAGGGCAATGTTCAGGTTGTGTTGGCATGCCACCCGAGAGGGGGCCTTGACAAGAAGATCGTCTAAGTAAGGGATCACCGAGTGTCCCTGAGAGTGTAGGACTGCTACCACTGTAGCCATGACCTTGGTGAAGACCCGTGGGGCTGTCGCCAGGCCGAAAGGCAGTGCAACGAACTGAAGGTGTTCGTCCCCGATGGCGAAACGCAGGAAGCGCTGATGCTCTGGTGCAATCGGCACGTGGAGATAAGCATCCCTGATGTCGATTGATGCTAAGAAGTCTCCTTGGGACATTGATGCGATGACGGAGCGGAGAGATTCCATCCGGAACCGCCTGGTTTTCACGTGTCTGTTGAGCAGTTTTAGGTCCAGAACGGGACGGAAAGATCCGTCCTTTTTTGGCACCACAAACAAGTTGGAGTAAAAACCGTGGCCCCATTGCTGAAGGGGAACAGGGATCACCACTCCTTCTGCCTTCAGAGTGCTCACCGCCTGAAGAAGAGCTTCGGCTCGCTCGGTGGGTGGAGATGTTCTGAAGAAACGAGTCGGAGGACGAGAGCTGAACTCTATCCTGTAACCGTGAGACAGAATGTCTCTCACCCATCGGTCTTGGACATGTGGCAACCAGGCGTCGCAAAAGCGGGAGAGCCTGCCACCGACCGAGGATGCAGTTTGGGGAGGCCGAAAGTCATGAGGAGGCCGCTTTGGGAGCGGTTCCTCCAGCGGTCTTCTTAGGACGTGACTTAGACCGCCATGAATCGGAGTTCCTCTGACCCTTCTGAGGCCTGTTGGACGAGGAGAATTGAGATCTGGCTGAGGGCCGAAAGGACCGAAACCTCGATTGTACCTTCCGTTGTGGAGGTCTGTTTGGTTTGGACTGGGGTAAGGACGAGTCCTTTCCCTTGGATTGTTTAATGATTTCATCCAATCGTTCGCCAAACAGGCGGTCGCCAGAAAATGGCAACCCGGTTAAGAACTTTTTGGAAGCAGAGTCTGCCTTCCATTCACGTAGCCACATGGCTCTGCGGACTGCCACCGAATTGGCGGATGCTACCGCCGTACGGCTCGCAGAGTCCAGGACAGCATTCATGGCGTAGGACGCAAACGCCGACGCCTGAGAGGTTAAGGACACAACCTGCGGAGTAGAGGCACGTGTGACTGCATTAATCTCAGACTGACAAGCTGAGATAGCTTGGAGAGCCCATACGGCTGCGAATGCCGGAGCAAAGGACGCGCCAATAGCTTCATAGATGGATTTCATCAGGAGCTCTATCTGCCTGTCAGTGGCATCCTTGAGTGATGCACCATCTGCCACTGCAACTATGGATCTAGCCGCCAGTCTAGAGACTGGAGGATCCACCTTGGGACACTGAGCCCAACCCTTGACTACGTCAGGGGGGAAGGGATAACGTGTGTCATTAAGGCGCTTAGTAAAGCGCTTATCTGGAAAAGCTCGGTGTTTCTGGACTGTATCTCTTAAGTCGGAGTGATCAAGAAAACCACTCCGTGGACGTTTGGGAAACCTAAAATGGAATTTCTCCTGCTGAGAAGCTGACTCCTGAATCGGAGGAGCTGGGGGAGAAAGATCCAACACCTGATTGATGGACGCTATAAGGTCGTTTACTATGGCGTCCCCTTCAGGTGTATCAAGGTTGAGAGCGGTGTCAGGATCAGAGCCCTGATCTGCCACCTCCTCTTCATCCTCCAGAGAGTCCTCATGCTGAGACCCTGAACAGTGTGATGAAGTCGAGGGAAGCTCCCAGCGAGCCCGCTTAGCCGGTCTGGGACTGCGGTCCGTGTCGGAGTCCTCACCGTGGGACCTATGAGCCGCCCCAGGAGCACTTTGCTGCTCCAACCGAGTAGGGCCTGGGGTCAATGATTCAACTGTGCCCGGGGCCTGTGTTACCGGTCTGGACTGCAAAGCTTCCAGTATCTTAGCAGACCATTTATCCATAGTTTCAGACAGTTTGTCAGCGAATACTGCAAACTCTGTCCCTGTCACCTGGACAGTGGAAGCAGGTGGTTCCACCGGGGCCGGGGGTCCCACCAGTGGCATAAGCTCCGGCTGAGTGAGTGTCACAGGGGCCGAACATTGCACACAATGAGGGTAGGTGGAACCTGCAGGTAGCATAGCCGCACATGAGGTACAGGTTGCAAAGTAAGCCTGTGCCTTGGCACCCTTGCTTTTTGCGGACGACATGCTGTTGTCTCCTCTTAGAGCAACTAGTGAGGGTATATAGCCAAAAGCAAATAGTGCGGCCGTACAGAGTAAATGTATACAATATAAGCCTATAAGTATACACTTCGGCACCCAGGGGGGCCAGCACCTAGTAACAGGTGCGGCTTACCGACCGCCCGCAGCGGTTGTGTGACCACCAGATTCCCTGCCCGGGCCTCCCAGAGCTGTGGAGCTCGGTGTTGTCTCCCCTCTGCGATTCTCCAGCGTCTGAAGTGCTGTTAGCAATGGCTGCCAGCGTTCTGAGAGGAGGAGGGGGCCGTGGGCGTGCCTCAGAAAGTGCGGGAATCTGGTGCCCCACGGTGCTCAGTGAGGGGGGAGGAGGATACGAAGTATGCTCCAGCCCTCAGCGCTGACGTCCAGTGCAGCGTCCCGCCCTTACCCCTGACTGGCAGGCCTGGGGGCGGGAGTATGCGGTACTAGGCCGCAAAAGCCGGGGAGTAAAGTTATAAGCGCGGCCGGCAAACAAGCGCGGCCGGCAAACAAGCGCGGTCAGCGCGGTAGTCCCGGCGCACCAACACACCCAGCAGCTGCTGCAGCGTCCATAACACAGGCGCTCTATGCGCCGTCCCCAAGGGGACACAGAGTACCTCAGAGTAGCAGGGCCCTGTCCCTGATGATACCTGGCTCCTGTCCAGCAGATTCCCCCAGGGGCTGTGGAGGGAGCACGGTCCCAGTGCCTGGTGACCGTTAGGATCCCACTTCACCCAGAGCCCCTAAGGGATGGGGAAGGAAAACAGCATGTGGCTCCTGCCTATGTACCCGCAATGGGTACCTCAACCTTAACAGCACCGCCGACCAGAGTGGGGTGAGAAGGGAGCATGCCGGGGGCCCTGTTATGGGCCCTCTTTTCTTCCATCCGATATAGTCAGCAGCTGCTGCTGACTAAATTGTGGAGCTTGCGTGCATGTGTGCCTCCTTCGCACAAAGCATAAAAACTGAGGAGCCCGTGATGCACGGGGGGGTGTATAGGCAGAGGGGAGGGGTTTACACTTTTAAGTGTAATACTTTGTGTGGCCTCCGGAGGCAGAAGCTATACACCCCAATTGTCTGGGTCTCCCAATGGAGCGACAAAGAAAAAGCAAATGCTAACAGAGAAGTCCCGTGGTATAATTCCAGTTGTTTGAAGGGAAAATTTCCATATTGGGCACTCTAATGCTGGAGGACATAACCAAGGAGCACAACAGAAAATAAAAACTATTCCACGATCAGTGATGGAGGAACGGTCGAAGGGGGTACTTTATAGTACTGGGTAGCGTAACATAATACATATATATATATACATTTCAATGTAAAAGCAAAGCATCAGACAGAACAACTGTGTCACCTGAACACACAGTATTCTCAAACGAGTTTCATGGAGAACATATGTAGAGCTCACCAGATGCGTATTTGATACCATGTTTACCATCTATCTGCAAGGAGTTCTTTGATGGGTGTTCTTGAAAATTAACCCGGCGAACCACTGGGGCAGTTGGAGTATAACCTGTAACAGATATATAAAAAAAAAGAAACCTTAATATTGTGATGGGGAAGATTTTTTTGGGGTAAAATAAATCAGCCACTGCCACCTAAGATGCAAAGTGATCCTTAAAGTGGTACTACCATCTCCAAGGTCCTATCCAATACGTAGTAGGTGAAATAATATTAACAAATCCCTCCAATTAGAACTGTAGTATGGTTTTTCTGATTCACTATGTCACTTACCTGATGTGCAGGGCATTGCAGGACCTTATGTATCCATGGTTACAATCATGCATATAGTCAGTTAGTTGCTAATGGTCATAACTAGGGATGATCGAATACTTCGATTATTCGGCTTCGCGAATATTTTCAGAATACCTCACCGCTATTCGCGAATATTCGATGCACAATGTAAGTCTATGGGAAACCCGAATAACAACTATTCAGGCTTCCCATAGACTTACATTGCGCATCGAACATTCGCAAATAGTGGCGAAGTATTCGGAAAATATTCGCAAAGCCGAATAATCGAAGTATTCGATCATCCCTAGTTGTGACCATTGCAGCACATTACATTTTATTGGTATCTATTTTTATTTTTGAAATTTACCAGTAGCTGCTGCATTTCCCACCCTAGGCTTATACTCCAGTCCTGCAATACCATGTGAATCAGAAGAACTACACTGTGTGCAGAATTATTAGGCAAGTTGAAATTTAGAGGATTTTTTTATTATTGATTAACAACTATGTTCTCAATCAACCCAAAAGACTCAAATATCAAAGCTTAATATTTTTGGAAATTGGAGTGGGGTTTTTTAGATTTGGCTACCTTAGGAGGGTATCTGTTTTTGCAGGTAACTATTACTGTGCAGAATTATTAGGCAACTTAATAAAAACCAAATATATTCCCATCTCACTTGTTTATTTTCATCAGGTAAACCAATATAACTGCACAAAATTTAGAAATAAACATTTCTGACATGCAAAAACAAAACCCCAAAAAATTAGTGACCAATATAGCCACCTTTCTTTATGATGACACTCAACAGCCTACCATCCATAGATTCTGTCAGTTGCTTGATCTGTTTATGATCAACATTGCGTACAGCAGCCACCACAGCCTCCCACTGTTCCAAGAGGTGTACTATTTTCCCTCCCTGTAGATCTCACATTTTATGAGGGACCACAGGTTCTCTATGGGGTTCAGATCAGGTGAACACGGGAGCCATGTCATTATTTTTTCATCTTTTAGACCTTTACTGGCCATCCACGCTGTGGAGTCGTTGGATGCATGTGATGGAGCATTGTTCTGCATGAAAATCATGTTTTTCTTGAACGATACAGACTTCTTCCTTTACCAATGCTTGAAGAAGTGGTCTTCCAGAAACTGGCAGTAGGTCTGGAAGTTGAGCTTCACTCCATCCTCAACCTGAAAAGGTCCCACAAGTTCATCTTTGACGATACCAGCCCATACCAGTACCCCACCTCCACCTTCCTGGCGTTTGAGTCGGAGTGGAGCTCTCTGCCCTTTACTGATCCAGCCTCTGGCTCATCCATCTGGCCCATCAAGAATCACTCTAATTTCATCAGTCCAAAAAACCTTTGAAAAATCAGTCTTCAGATATTTCTTGGCCCAGTCATGACGTTTTATCTTATGTTTCTTGTTCAAAGGTGGTGGTTTTTCAGCCTTCCTTACCTTGGCCATGTACTTCAGTAACGTTGCAGCTCTGAAATATGGCCATAAAAGAAGAATAACTCCAGCACACCGTTATATTTCCCAATTGTAAGTCAAAAAGTGAAAAACCATCAATGTTTCTCTGAATTTTTATTGAAAAAAAGGGGGGAATGATACAGTTGCAGAAAGTCCGCCTATAACGTTTCGGCCTTCGTCTCGGCCTTCATCTGGTTGGACAGACTGACTAATTATGTAGTGGTCCCGGAATAGACAAGAAGACGGTGCTGGTATGGACAATCACTCGCCTTGACACGTCAAGTGTCTAATAGTTGAATGGGCTGTTTTGATCGTGGATCAATGATGAAATCCCATCTATGTTTGTGATTTGTCTATAGGGATTCTCTGTAGTGTATACGTTATATATAGCTCAGTAAGAGCTGGGAAGCCAATCCGTATGTAGATGGCAAGATGACAGATAATCATCGGGCCAGGGTACTGCGTAGCTAATTGATAGATGTCTGGAGTTGGTGCGGATGGCATATATCGGTGCTAAACTTAACACAATTGCACGTGGCAAAGTGAAGTGATACACATGAATAATGTCCACAAGTTCCATAAGATCCAGGGCTCTAAAACATCCAGGATTGTGGGCTATGAAATGGGCTTGTAGGTATAGCGGTTGCTGAGTGAGGCATAACCTATATGTAGGCAGACACTGTGAGGAAAGACCGCTTGTGTGCCCCGTGCGTCTGGCGAGGTCTGAAATATGGCCAAACTGGTGGCAAATGGCATCTTGGCAGCTTCACGCTTGATTTTCCTCAATTCATGGGCAGTTATTTTGCGCCTTTTTTGCCCAACACCCTTCTTGTGACCCTGTTGGCTATTTGCCATGAAACGCTTGATTGTTCGGTGATCACGCTTCAAACGTTTGGCAATTTCAAGACTGCTGCATCCCTCTGCAAGACATCTCACAATTGTGCACTTTTCAGAACCCGTCAAATCTCTCTTCTGACCCATTTTGCCAAAGGAAAGGAAGTTGCCTAATAATTAAGCCCACCTTATATAGGGTGTTGATGTCATTACACCACACCCCTCCTCATTAGAGAACAGCACATCACCTGATTTACTTAATTGGCAGTTGGCTCTCAAGCCTATACAGCTTGGAGTAGGACATGTATAAAAAGCATCATGTGATCACAATACTCATTTGCCTAATAATTCTGCACACAGTGTATACTACATTTCTAATTGCAGGTTTTGCTAATATTATTACACCTACTACATATAGGAATAGGATCTTGGAGATGGGAATACCCCTTTAAGATCATCAATCCCCAAGCCAGGAAGTAGGAGGTGGTCAGGAGATCAAATCAGAGAATAAAATGTTTCCAGAGCGTACCTCACAACACAGTAAATTGGATGCCACGTGATTGAGCGTTTGTGCTAAGAATATACGTGTCACTGAATGGCCACTTACATTGTTCGGTATCATCCAAGCATTCACCATCTGAAATAACAGTATAATCTTCAAGAGGCGTTTCGTCCTTAACAGCCATATATTCTCCGAATCGGTCTATAAATTTACCTGTTGTAAAGTAAAAGGAAATTCATATGAGCTACAGGTTTACAATTTTTAATGAGAAAGAGAACGTTAGAGGTAAAAAATAGTAAAGACTGAGTTTCCATAGCAAGAAGCTGTTCATCATGTATATATACCGTATATAGTCAAGTATAAGCAGAGTTTTTCAGCCCATTTTTTATGCTGGAAACGCCCCCCTTGGCTTATCCTCGAGTGAGGTTCCCATAAAAATTATTCTCACCTGTCCTCTGTTCATGCGGTGTCCTCTTACCGGCTTCTTGTGGACTGCAGGCACATAGACCCCTCGATGATCTCCTCTGGTGCACGGGGAAGCCGCTGCCATCATCGCTTTACTGCAGTTGAATGACTTGCGGCGCCGCAAAGCATTCAACTGCAGAAAAGCTATGATGGTAGTAGCGACACCATACAACGGACGCAATCATCGAGAGGTGCTTCTTGTGGACCGCAGGCACAAAGACCCCTGTATGATAGCGTCCTGTGTACAGGGCCGCCGCTGCCGTCATTGCTGTACTGAGGTTGAATGGTTTACGGCGCCGTAGATGGCAGCGGCTTCCCCATGCACCGGAGGAAATATCTATGTGCCTGCGGTCCACAAGAAGCAGATAAGAGCACACCGCGGGAACGGAGGAAAGGTGAGAATTTTTTTGTGTGTATGTGAGCAACGGCATAATAGGGGACAAGAAGGGGACAATAATGAGGAAATTACAAGCGATGGGCACAATACTAGACGGCTCATTAACACAGGGCACAAGGATGAGGCAGATTATTACAAGGGGACCAGGCTGGGGCACATTACAACAAGGAAGGGAGAAGGATGGGCACATTACTACAGTTGGGGGTGACAAAGATGGGGCACATTACATTTTATTGGTATTTTTATTTTTGAAATTTACCAGTAGCTGCTGCATTTCCCACCCTAGGCTTATACTCCAGTCAATAGGTTTATCCAGTTATTTTGTGGTAAAATTAGGACCTTCGGGTTGGCTTATACTCGAGTATATATGGTTACTCATCTGGCTCATAGAATAAATATTAGCACCTTTGCAGCAGTGATTATCACACTTAATTCTGCTGTCCTAAGTGATCCTCTTCCTAGAAAATTGCTGTGACTTCTAACTTAAAAGGGCTCTCCAGAAATACAATACTGATCCCTTATTCTTAGGATAGGCCACTAATATGATTTCAGGAGTCTGAATCTCACCTGATAAAGGATACACTTCACTTTGACGGCCATGTCTCTGTCTCTGAACTGTTAGTAGCATTTGTGCCAGGTATTACAATTCACAATGGAGATGCCTCCTCAGCCCCAAATGAATAAATGGTTGACGGCCATGCTGAACTCAATGTTACTGCCCTCATCAGATCGTAGATGTTACGCAGTTTGAGGCCTGGCAAGTACCAGCATGGGAGACTGGCTGGGAACCACCGGTTCCGTTAACCCAATTAAACGAATGTATGAAATGGTGAACAATGATGGGGACACACACGTGGGTTTGTGGACAATCAGCCGAGTCAGACAATTGATATTTTTGGCCAATTATAAGGATTAGTCCTAAGCCACACGGCATGAAAATCGGAGCGAGTGGAGTGCGATAAAACATCACATTCCACTCGGTCCAATATTAGCCTATGTGCCAGCACCCATGAGCGATTATTTTCTCAGCCCTAATCGGACCGAGAAAACAATCACAGCATGGTACGATTGTAATGCGAGACTCTTTCTCTCGCACCCATTCAAGTCTATGGGGCGAGAGAAAGATCGCACTGCACTCGTGGTACACCGGTGTACCGCGAGTGCAGGGCAAGAATGGCAATAGCTGGCAACGGAGGAGAGAGGGAGAAAAATCCCTCCCTCCCCTCCGCAGCTCCAGCCCTCCTCTCCTCAGCGCCAGCCTGCCCCCCCCGCAGCTGTAGTCAGTCACAGTGACACTGACATGACACTCGGCTCTGCTGTGCTGCCAGCGTGAGCCGAGTGTCATGCGAGGATCGCAGTAGATCCCAGTGTGGCCCCGGCCTTACTTATTTTTATAGGAATACTCTTAAGGGGAACCTGACTATTATCTTATATATGTAAAGGCTCCTGATTAAAGGAGGTGAATTTCAAGACCCAAAAAAGCGTCAGCCAGTGGCTCTGCTCCCTTTTCCTAATAGAAGAACACGTGTATGTATAAGGGAAGGTCAGGAGGAAACCGTATCACATGTTCAGCCAAACGTTACTGGGATTGGGAACCTTTACAGCCTGTGCACATGATGTTTTTTTTGTTACTTTTGCATATGCTCCCAAGGCACACACCAAATGTTTACCTAGCAAACCCCATGCACTCTCAGTTTGCCTTTGGGCATATGCTAAACCAGTATATATAGCCAATTTTTTTTAACTCAATATGTAAAAATAGTCTACAAATCTTTCCTTGACAACAGAACACGGTGAAAAAAAATGTGTGTTCACCTGTATGCCTATAGGGTATTTGGCAACAAATAGCTCCGATTTTTCATCAGCCACGTCAGGCTGAGGAACGCCAACTACGTATTAAACTAAAGTTGGAGAAGTGAACGGAGCACTTGTTAGCTTTATCCTATGAGCTTGCAGTCTAGATATATATCATCTGGCCACAGGGTAGCAATTCTTAAGTACCATATCTTTCGTTTTAGAAGACGCACTGGATTAGAAGACGCACCCCAAATTCAGAGATAAGGTAAAAAAAGGGGGTCCGTCATACTCCGGTGGTGTCTTACTGTAGAGGGTGCGGCAGCGGTAGTGGAACGGGGTCACAGGAGGCAGGGGCAGTGCTGGAGTGATGCTGCAGCCGCTGCGATGGGGCTGTGGGCGCTGTGTTGGCTGTGTAGATCAGGGCCATGTGGCAGGTGTCACAGATGCTCTGTCGGCGGCACAGGCTTCAAAGAAATGGCGGAGTCAGGGCGTGCGTAGATTGAGCGCTCGGCTCAATGACAAGCTGAGATCTCATCTGCGCATGTGCCACCTCCGGGCGCCATTTTCCTTAAGTCCAATGCTGGGAGAACAATGGGCAGGAGGCTGCGCATGGGCAGATGAGATATTAAGCCAAGAGCTACATCTGCGCTTGTGCCGACTCTGGGCGCCATTATTTGAAGCTGTTCGGCCGACAGATCATCTCGCCGGCTGCACCGCCCTGCTCCACACAGCCCCCACCGCATCCAGCACAGCAGCCAGCACAGGCCGCACCGCAGCCAGCACAGGCCGAACCGCAGCCAGCACAGGCCGCACCGCAGCCAGCACAGCCCGCACAGCAGCCAGCACAGCCCGCACAGCAGCCAGCACAGCCCGCACAGCAGCCAGCACAGCCCGCACAGCAGCCAGCACAGCAGCCAGCATAGCCCGCACAGCAGCCAGCATAGCCCGCACAGCAGCCAGCACAGCAGCCAGCACAGCCCGCACAGCAGCCAGCACAGCCCGCACAGCAGCCAGCACAGCCCGCACAGCAGCCAGCACAGCAGCCAGCACAGCCGCCAGCACAGCCCGCACAGCAGTCAGCACAGCCCGCACAGCAGCCAGCACAGCCCGCACAGCAGCCAGCACAGCCCGCACAGCAGCCAGCACAGCCCGCACCGCAGCCAGCACAGCCCGCACCGCAGCCAGCACAGCCCGCACCGCAGCCAGCACAGCCCGCACAGCAGCCAGCACAGCCCGCACAGCAGCCAGCACAGCCCGCACAGCAGCCAGCACAGCCCGCACCGCAGCCAGCACAGCCCGCACCGCAGTCAGCACCGTGCCCATTCTCTACCTCCCGGTAAGCTATATTCGCATTATAAAACAAACCCTTCATGTTCCTCCCAAATGTTTGGGAAGAGAAGTGTGTCTTATAATCTGAAAAAATACAGTAATTTGCACAGCCAAAAACATTTGTGACTTGTCTTCAGTAAGCTGTCAAACAACTATATTACATTATTATTGAGATTTGGAAGTAAAAAAGTATTCAGATCTCAACAGTTCTCATGTGTTTAACATTAAAGTCTTTAGGAGCAAAGTTGGTGTCACGTGCAGCCCAACATCCAACCAATGAATGTCTGGAATTTTAGTGACGGTCACATCTCCGTCACAGTACGTGGTGGGTTACAACATAACCCCAATGACATCAGAAAGATACAATTTTTGATGAGTTGTGATGTTGACGCTATGCACATACATGGGGTTAAGCTCGTACATGCATTTCTGATGACTATACACCTATTTTATGAGGTCTCTCACTTGTGCTGGGAGAAGACATGCTCCGATTGCCATCCTGTTCATAGGAGTTCATCACACGCTGCTTCTCACCAAGTTTGACAGTTAATAAAATATCAGGATTCACCATACCACACTCTAGAGGGAAGAAGAGAATAAAAATAGAAGACATTCAATATAACTTTTACCTAAGCCATAGGACAATAAATATTTTTTGCCAAAATATTTAGGTTATCACTTAATAAATCCACTAAATACTAAGCCTGAGAAGACGATGCAGGATCACATAATCTGTTCTTATATTAGTTTGTGAGTGTACTATAAAACCTTTAAGAGGGTGGGCAGGGGAAGGGGTGAATATTCATTTCTCATAAACAGGCGTCCTAATCACTAACATCAACATGGGGGAGATGGGTGAATATTAACTTAGCATTAACATACTTTTCCGGGGCTTACAGCAACATAACAGGGCAACGTACAGCAGTAATTGTTACATATCCTAAAAGGGCTGCCAAAGCCTTATTTCATGATACTATTAGTATGATGAATCTTATCTAGGGCTTATTTTTGGAATAGGGCTTATATTTTAAGCATACTCCAAAAAGGCAGAAAAATCCTACTAGGGTTTATTTTTGAGATAGGTTTTATTTTTGGGGAAACGTGATAGCAAAAGAACAGGAAATGACAAAAATAACCATTTCTTTCATGATAAATCCCCAGCCGCTCTAATGCTTTGCTGGTCCTGGCCGTTACTGGTGTAGCAGACCACTGTACTTCATGGTCAGGTGCTGTACATGCATGATCACTGCTGAGGTTAGTTATTGGCCGCAGAAAATGATGTATGTGATGCTGACATTACAGCATCAGAAGCAGCAGAGACGCAAGGGATTTAATTTTTTTTATTTTGTTGTTTTTTTTCAAACCCTTTAACATGAATGATGGACATAGCACGCCATGAGCGGATGTCAGTTCCCACATTATGAAGTGCTATGTTGTCATGGACTAAAACGGTCACTGTGTGAGTGACATAACACACAGTGCCAGCAGCGGTCACTGACAGCTGAATGGCACGGGAACACGAGTTGGGGACCTATTACAGCAGTCCCTGTTCTCTGTAGCCGGTCGGTCAATCTGACTGACCGATCAAAGCATGATTGCACAGGAGGTGCTGAAATATAAGCACTTCCCACCTGAGAGCAGTGCTCCTGCGGTAACAGTCAGGAACAGTGCCAGCACCACCCCTGGCAGATTAAACCTCTGCATGCAGCGATCACGGAATTAAAAGATTGTAAGCGGAAGTACTCTCCCTCTCTCAGCCCCCATCAGCACCCCTATGATGAAATCATTGGGAGCCAATGGTAGTCATCGCACCTGGAAGTCAAACAATGACCTCCTGGTGTGCCAGGTGTAGTGGCCTGTTAGACTCAGCCATAGGCAGGGTATAACAGGCTGTCAGTGTAATTTGAAAAGTCTCATGTATTGCAATGCATGAGACCGGTGATCAGAAAAATAAAAGATTAAAGTCCGATGGAGGAACTGCATGAAAAAGAGAAAAATATTGCATAAATTATAAAAAACGGATTTTTGTGTACTCACCGTAACATCGTTTTTTCTTAGCCATCATTGGCGGACACAGGACCATGGGTGTTCTGCTGCCTTTCCATAGGAGGACACTAAGTAGATGCAAAAAGCATTAGCTCCTCCTCTGCAGTATACACCCCCTGGCCGGGCCAGGCAAGCTCAGTTTTAGTACACAAGCAGGAGGAGAAAAAAATAGTAAGAACTTATCTTAACGGAGGAACATGAGAAAAAGAATCATAACCAAATAAGGTACTGAGAGAACTAAGGCCCAACATGGCAACAGGGTGGGTGCTGTGTCCCCCAATGATGGCTAAGAGAAAACGATTTTACGGTGAGTACACAAAAATCCGTTTTTCTCTGACGCCTCATTGGGGGACACAGGACCATGGGACGTCCTAAAGCAGTCCATGGGTGGGAAAAATAAAAGAAAGACAACACAACCCAAGGACAAGGAACCAGTCCCAGACAGTTTGGAGCGCCTACTGAGAGAGGTGCTCTACTGCCATTTGCCGAATTTTCCTACCCAGATTTGCCTCAGCTGAAACCTGGGTATGGACTCTGTAATGCATTGAAAAAGTATGTAGGCTAGACCAGGTCGCAGCCTTACACACCTGTTCCACTGAAGCCTGATGCCGAATGGCCCACGAAGCGCCAACTGCTCGCGTGGAATGAGCCCGCAGCCCACTAGGAATGGGCTTGAGTTGCAAGCGGTAGAATTCCTGGATTGCAGAGCGAATCCAGCGAGCCAGACTTGCCTTTGAAGCTGCCTGTCCCTTCTTAGGCCCCTCAGGAATGACGAACAAAGAGTCCGTTTTCCTAAAGGGGGTTGTCCTAGATATGTAATATCCGAGAGCTCTGACGAGGTCTAACGAATGCAGAGACCTTTCCACCCTATGAACTGGGTGCGGACAAAAGGAAGGCAGAACAATGTCCTCGTTCAAATGAAACGGGGTAGGAACCTTTGGAAGAAATTCCGGAAGGGGGCGCAGAACCACCTTGTCCTGGTGAAAGATCAGAAAAGGCTCGAGGCAAGAGAGTGCTGCCAGCTCCGAAACCCGTCTGATGGACGTAATTGCCACCAGGAATGTTACCTTCCAGGACAGCAGAGCAAGGGAGGATTACTTGAGAGGTTCAAAGGGGGACCTCTGGAGACCGTCCAGAACGAGATTGAGGTCCCATGGGTCCAGCGGCCGATTGTACGGGGGAACAAGCTGGGAAACGCCCTGGAAGAAGGTCTTGACTTGCGGTTTTTGAGCCAGGCGGCATTGGTAGAAGATTGAGAGCGCTGAGACCTGCCCTTTAAGGGAGCTGAGGGCCAACCCCACTTGCAAGCCAGACTGCAGAAAATCGAGAATTCTGGGGATGTTCAGAGGCATAGGCTGGACGTTAGCTTCCCTGCACCATGAAAGGAAGATTTTCCACGTACGGTGGTAAATGCGGGATGAAGCAGGCTTCCGGGCGCTGATCATGGTGGAGATAACCGCGGGGGAGAATCCCGCTCTTGTTAATACCCAGGTCTCAATGGCCATGCCATAAGCTTCAGGGCTCTGGAGTTCTGATGGGAAATGGGCCCTTGGGTCAGCAAGTCTGGGATGTCTGGAAGGCGCCACGGTATGTCTGTGAGCATTTGTACTAATTCGGCGTACCAGGCGCTTGGGCCAGTCCGGTGCTATCAGTATCACCGGGACACCCTCTGCCTTGATCTTCCTGATTACATGCGGCAGCAGGGGCAGAGGTGGAAATATGTAAGGCAGGCGGAAGTGGTGCCAGGAGCAGACTAGAGCATCTGCGCCGATGGGCTGGGGGTCGCGTGACCTGGCTATGAACGCGGGTACCTTTGCGTTCAATCTTGAGGCCATTAGATCTACGTCTGGTGTACCCCAGCGATTGCAGATGTGTAGGAACACTTCTGGGTGGAGAGACCACTCTCCGGCGGCCAGGCCTTGGCGACTTAGAAAGTCCGCTGCCCAGTTCTCTACTCCTGGTATGTGTACCGCTGATATCACTGACCCCGTCGATTTGGCCCAGCTGAGGATCCTGTGGGCCTCGAGATAAGCCGCTTTGCTGCGGGTGCCCCCCTGCCGATTGATATAGGCTACAGCTGTCGCATTGTCCGACTGGACTCGAATCTGACGACCCAGTAGCACAGGGCGGAACGCCCTGAGCGCGAGGAAGATCGCGCGGATTTCCAGGATGTTTATGGGTAGGGAAGACTCCTGGGGCGTCCAATGTCCTTGAGCAGTGTGGTGCCGGTACACTGCTCCCCAGCCTAGGAGGCTGGCGTCCGTGGTCAGGAGCAGCCAGTTCACTGGGAGAAAAGATCTCCCCTTGGATAGGGATGAGGACCGAAGCCACCAGCGGAGTGCATACCTGACTGCAGGCGTCAGGTGAAGATGTTTGTCCAGGGAGAAGGGGCTCTTGTCCCAGGCAGCTAGAAGTGCCAACTGCAGTGGATGGAGGTGCAGCTGAGCAAAGGGCACTGCCTCCATAGCCGCCACCATCCTGCCTAGCACCCTCATGCTGAATCGAATGGAGCGAGACGGAGGACGTAGAAGGCAGCGTACCGCTTGTCGTAGAGCTATCGCCTTGTCCTGAGGGAGAGATATCAAGCCCCGACAGGTGTCCAGGGACATGCCCAAGAAGGTGACGGATTGTGATGGGACCGGGGATGATTTGTCTAGATTCAGTAGCCACCCTAAGCGGGATAGGGTGTCCGCGGTGATCTGCACACTGGTTGAGCAGTCGTGGAAGGAGGGGGCCTTGATGAGGAGGTCGTCTAAGTAAGGCAGAACGACTACTCCCCTGGCGTGCAGGACACTCATGGCGGCCGCCATGACTTTGGTGAAGACCCTTGGTGCGGTGGCAAGGCCGAAGGATAGGGCTACCAATTGAAAATGGGAGTCCTGAACCGCGAAGCGGAGGAACCTTTGGTGAGCTGGGGCGATGGGTATGTGCAGGCACGCGTCCTTGATATCTATGGAGACAAGGAATTCCCCTTTGACCATGGATGCAATAATGGACCTTAGGGACTCCATTCTGAATCTCCGTACGTGCACATGTTTGTTCAGGTGTTTGAGGTCCAGGATGGGTCGAACTGACCCATCCTTTTTGGGGACCACAAAAATGTTTGAATAAAAACCCCTGAACTTCTCGTCGTCCGGGACAGGTATTATCACTCCTGCCATTTGGAGCGAGTGGATTGCTGAGAAAAAGGCCTCGCGTCGTTTTTGAGTCTTTGGGGGGTTTGAGAGAAAGAACCGACTCGGGGGTTGGGTACGAAATTCTATGTGGTAACCAGAAGACACAAGGTCTCGCACCCATTTGTCGTCTGAGGCAGCATGCCAGATGTTTTGGAAGAGCCGCAGCCGACCCCCTACAATGAGTGTGTCTCCTGGGGGGGTGCTGAAGGAGTCATGGGGGGGGGGGGGAAGCGTCGTGGACGAGCCTCCCTAGTCCTGGACTGCTTTGGTCTAGGCTGCCATGACGAAGTGGGTTTCGGGGAGAGCTGAGAAGGTCGGTCTCTGCGTAGTCCACGGCTAGCGGCGGAGGCAGAGCGGGATGTCGACCAACCAAATGAGTTCCAAAAGGAGCGGAACGAGGACTGTGGACGTCTGGTGAAGGTCGTCCTAGGCTTCAGCTGGGGAAGGGAGGTACTCTTCCCTCCCGTGGTGTCCGAAATGAGCTTGTCCAGATGTTCGCCAAACAATCGGAAAAAAGGGGAGGCCCGTGAGAGACTTCTTGGAGGCAGAGTCCGCTCGCCATTGTCGGAGCCAGAGAGATGGTATTTGAGGCGGCAAATACTGCGCAGGTAGCAGCGTCAATGGAGGCCTGCATAAGGTACTCCGCCACAGCGGCAATTTGAGCTGTTATCTCTGTGAAGGTATGAGGAAGAAGGGAATTTTGTTACTTACCGTAAATTCCTTTTCTTCTAGCTCCAATTGGGAGACCCAGACGATTGGGTGTATAGCTACTGCCTCCGGAGGCCACACAAAGCATTACACTAAAAAGTGTAAGGCCCCTCCCCTTCTGGCTATACACCCCCCGTGGGATCACGGCTGCTCAGTTTTAGTGCTAAAGCAAGAAGGAGGAAAGCCAATAACTGGTTTAAACAAATTCAATCCGAAGTAACATCGGAGAACTGAAACCGTTCAACATGAACAACATGTGTACCCGAAAAAAACAAAAATCCCGAAGGAAACAGGGCGGGTGCTGGGTCTCCCAATTGGAGCTAGAAGAAAAGGAATTTACGGTAAGTAACAAAATTCCCTTCTTCTTCGGCGCTCCATTGGGAGACCCAGACGATTGGGACGTCCAAAAGCAGTCCCTGGGTGGGTAAAGTAATACCTCAAGTTAGAGCTGCAAAACAGCCCTCTCCTACGAGGAGGCAACCGCCGCCTGCAGGACTCTTCTACCTAGGCTGGCGTCCGCCGAAGCGTAGGTATGCACCTGATAATGTTTGGTGAAAGTGTGCAGACTCGACCAGGTAGCTGCCTGGCACACCTGTTGAGCCGTAGCCTGGTGTCGTAATGCCCAGGACGCACCCACGGCTCTGGTAGAATGGGCCTTCAGCCCTGATGGAACCGGAAGCCCAGCAGAACGGTAGGCTTCAAGAATTGGTTCCTTGATCCATCGAGCCAGGGTGGATTTGGAAGCCTGCGATCCTTTGCGCTTACCAGCGACCAGGACAAAGAGTGCATCCGAGCGGCGCAGGGGCGCCGTGCGGGAAATGTAGATCCTGAGTGCTCTCACGAGATCCAACAAATGCAAATCCTTTTCATACCTATGAACTGGATGAGGACAAAAGGAAGGCAAGGAGATATCCTGATTGAGATGAAAAGAGGATACCACCTTAGGGAGAAACTCCTGAATCGGGCGCAGCACTACCTTGTCCTGGTGAAAAACCAGGAAGGGAGCTTTGGATGACAGCGCTGCCAGCTCGGATACCCTCCGAAGAGACGTGACCGCTACCAGAAAGGCCACTTTCTGTGAGAGCCGAGAAAGTGAAACATCTTTCAGAGGCTCGAAGGGCGGCTTCTGGAGAGTAACTAGTACCCTGTTCAGATCCCATGGATCTAACGGCCGTTTGTACGGAGGGACGATGTGACAAACCCCCTGCAGGAACGTGCGTACCTGAGGAAGTCGTGCTAGACGCTTTTGAAAAAATACCGATAGCGCTGAGACTTGCCCTTTAAGGGAGCCGAGCGATAAGCCTTTTTCCAAACCAGATTGCAGGAAGGAAAGAAAAGTAGGCAATGCAAATGGCCAGGGGGACACTCCCTGTGCCGAGCACCAGGATAAGAAAATCTTCCACGTTCTGTGGTAGATCTTAGCAGACGTGGGCTTCCTAGCCTGTCTCATGGTGGCCACGACCCCTTGAGATAATCCTGAAGATGCTAGTATCCAGGACTCAATGGCCACACAGTCAGGTTCAGGGCCGCAGAATTCAGATGGAAAAACGGCCCTTGTGACAGTAAGTCTGGCCGGTCTGGTAGTGCCCACGGTTGGCCGACCGTGAGATGCCACAGATCCGGATACCACGACCTTCTCGGCCAGTCTGGGGCGACGAGCAGGGCGCGGCGGCAATCGGACCTGATCTTGCGTAGCACTCTGGGCAAGAGTGCCAGAGGGGGAAACACATAGGGCAGTTGGAACTGCGACCAATCTTGCACTAAGGCGTCTGCCGCCAGAGCTCTGTGATCGCGAGACCGTGCCATGAAAGTTGGGACCTTGTTGTTGTGCCGGGACGCCATTAGATCGACGTCCGGCCTTCCCCAGCGGCGACAGATTTCCTGAAACACGTCCGGGTGAAGGGACCATTCCCCTGCGTCCATACCCTGGCGACTGAGGAAGTCCGCTTCCCAGTTTTCTACGCCGGGGATGTGAACTGCGGATATGGTGGAAGCCGTGGCTTCCACCCACATCAGAATCCGCCGGACTTCCTGGAAGGCTTGCCGACTGCGTGTCCCGCCTTGGTGGTTGATGTATGCCACCGCCGTGGAGTTGTCCGACTGAATTCGGATCTGCTTTCCTTCCAGCCACTGCTGAAAGGCTTGTAGGGCAAGATACACTGCCCTGATTTCCAGAACATTGATCTGAAGGGAGGACTCCTGCTGAGTCCACGTACCCTGAGCCCTGTGGTGGAGAAAAACTGCTCCCCACCCTGACAGACTCGCGTCTGTCGTAACCACCGCCCAGGATGGGGGTAGGAAGGACCTTCCTTGTGATAATGAGGTGGGAAGAAGCCACCATTGAAGAGAGTCCTTGGCCGTCTGGGAAAGGGAGACTTTCCTGTCCAAGGACGTCGACTTCCCGTCCCATTGGCGGAGAATGTCCCATTGAAGTGGGCGCAGATGAAACTGCGCAAACGGGACTGCCTCCATTGCTGCCACCATCTTCCCCAGGAAGTGCATGAGGCGTCTTAAGGGGTGCGACTGGCCTTGAAGGAGAGAATGCACCCCTGTCTGTAGGGAACGCTGTTTGTCCATCGGAAGCTTCACTGTCGCTGAGAGAGTATGAAACTCCATGCCAAGATATGTTAGTGATTGGGTCGGTGACAGATTTGACTTTGAAAAGTTGATGATCCACCCGAAAGTCTGGAGAGTCTCCAGCGCAACGTTCAGGCTGTGTTGGCATGCCTCTTGAGAGGGTGCCTTGACAAGTAGATCGTCCAAGTAAGGGATCACCGAGTGTCCCTGAGAGTGCAAGACTGCTACCACTGCTGCCATGACCTTGGTGAAAACCCGTGGGGCTGTCGCCAGACCAAACGGCAGGGCTATGAACTGAAAGTGTTAGTCTCCTATAACGAAGCGTAGAAAACGCTGGTGCTCTGGAGCAATCGGCACGTGGAGATAAGCATCTTTGATGTCTATTGATGCTAGGAAATCTCCTTGAGACATCGAGGCAATGACGGAGCGGAGGGATTCCATCCGGAACCGCCTGGTTTTCACGTGCTTGTTGAGCAGTTTTAGGTCCAGAACAGGACGGAAAGAGCCGTCCTTTTTTGGCACCACAAACAGATTGGAGTAAAAACCTTGACCTCTTTCCTGAAGAGGAACAGGGATCACCACTCCCTCTGCCCTTAGCGAGCACACCGCTTGCAGAAGAGCATCGGCTCGGTCGGGATGTGGGGAAGTTCTGAAGAACCGAGGCGGAGGACGAGAACTGAACTCTATCCGGTACCCGTGAGACAACATGTCTGCTACCCACTGGTCTTTGACCTGTGGCAGCCAAATGCCGCAAAAGCGGGAGAGCCTGCCACCGACCGAGGATGCGGAGGGAGGAGGCCGAAAGTCATGAGGCAGCCGGCTTGGAAGCGGTTCCTCCGGCTGCTTTCTTTGGGCGTGAGTGAGTCCGCCAGGAATCTGAGCTCCTCTGCTCCTTCTGAGTCCTTTTGGACGAGGAGAATTGGGTCCTGCCCGAACCTCGAAAGGACCGAAACCTCGACTGTCCCTTCCACTGCTGAGGTTTGCTTGATCTGGGCTGGGGTAAGGAAGAGTCCTTACCCTTGGACTGTTTAATGATTTCCGCCAATTGCTCACCAAACAGCCTGTCTTGAGATAATGGCAAACTGGTTAAGCATTTTTTGGAAGCAGAATCTGCTTTCCATTCTTTTAACCATAAGGCTCTGCGTAACACCACCGAGTTGGCGGACGCCATTGACGTACGGCTGGTAGAGTCCAAGACCGCATTGATAGCGTAAGTTGCAAACGCAGACATTTGCGAGGTCAAGGACGCCACTTGCGGCACTGATGGACGTATAATCGAGTCCACCTGCGCCAGACCAGCTGAAATAGCTTGGAGTGCCCACACGGCTGCGAATGCTGGAGCAAACGACGCACCGATAGCTTCATAGACAGATTTCAACCAGAGGTCCATCTGTCTGTCATTGGCATCTTTAAGTGAAGCCCCATCTTCCACTGCAACTATGGATCTAGCCGCAAGCCTGGAGATTGGGGGGTCCACCTTTGGACACTGGGTCCAGCGTTTGACCACGTCAGGGGGAAAGGGATAACGGGTATCCTTAAGACGTTTGGAGAAACGCCTATCTGGAGAAGCATGGTGTTTCTGGACTGCTTCTCTGAAGTCCGCGTGGTCCAGAAAAGAGCTCAATTTACGTTTGGGATACCTAAAATGGAATTTCTCCTGTTGTGCTGCTGCTTCCTCCGCTGGAGGAGAAATATCCAGCAGTCTATTGATGGCCGCTATAAGATCATTCACCATGGCGTCACCATCAGGGGTATCCAGGTTGAGAGCAGTCTCAGGATTAGACTCCTGATCACCTATTTCTGTCTCATCATACAGAGAATCTTCCCGCTGAGACCCTGACCAGCGTGATGACGCCGAGTGTCTCTCCCAGCGAGCTCGCTTAGGCTGCCTGGGACTGTCGTCCGAGTCCGAGCCTTCAGCCTGTGATGTCTGGGACCCCCTTGGAGCACGGATTAGTTCCAACTGAGGGGGGCCTGAATCAGCAGTGCCCATGGTCTGGGTGACCGGCCTGGACTGCAAGGTTTCTAGAATTTTTGTCATAGTCACAGACATCTTATCAGCAAAAACTGCAAACTCTGTCCCCGTCACCGGGGCAGGGTTCACAGGCGTCTCTGCCTGGGCCACTACTAGCATAGACTCCGGCTGACGAAGTGGCACAGGGACCGAACATTGCACACAATGGGGGTCAGTGGAACCTGCCGGTAGATCAGCCCCACATGCGGTACAGGCAGCATATGAAGCCCGTGCCTTGGCACCCTTGCTTTTTGCGGATGACATGCTGTTGTCTCCTCAGAGCAATATAGGGGTATAAGCCAAGAAGCGACCGTACAGTGCAATATATATATATGTACAAACAAAGTACACAAAAAAACACTGTGGCACTAGTGGGGTCAGCACTTAGGTGCTGCTTACCGCCCGCCTAATAGCGGGTGTGTGGTCGCCAGAATCCCCTGTCTGGGTCTCCCAGGGCTATGTCCGTTCTCCAGCTCAGACTGCGTGCAGGAATGGCTGCCGGCGTCCTGTGAAGAGGGGCGGGCCGTGGGCGTGTGCAGACAACGAGCGGGAAACTGGCGTCCCACTGTGCCCAGTGAGAGGGCTGGAGTATGTAAATAAGACTCCAGCCCTCGGCGCTGCTATTGTACAGCGTCTCTCCCCTGCCCTGACTGACAGGGCTGGGGGCGGGAACGAACGTAACTAGGCCGCAGAAGCCGGGGACTAGATTTATCAGCGCTGCCGTCGTAAAAGCACGGTCGGCGCGAAGTCCCCGGCGCACTACAAGTCTCAGCCGCGCCGCTGCCTCCATGGCGGCCGGCGCGGTCGTTCCCCATATAAACTCACTCAGCCAAGCTGCAGTGAGTAAAACCCAGGCGCACAGCGCTACTGTCCCCGGCGCACTAGAACGCCCAGCAACGCTGGAGTGTGTCTGTGCCTGTCTGCACGGGGACACAGAGTACCTGAATGTTGCAGGGCCTTGTCCCTGATGGTACCCAGCTCCGTATCCAGCAGGATCTCCGGGTCTGTGGATGGAGCCCGGCCTCAGAGTCTGGAGGCCGGTAAGATCCCACTTCACCAGAGCCCTCAGGGGGATGGAGAAGGAAAACAGCATGTGGGCTCCAGCCTCCGTACCCGCAATGGGTACCTCAACCTTAACAAACACCGCCAACGAAAGTGGGGTGAGAAGGGAGCATGCTGGGGGCCCCTTAGTATGGGCCCTCTTTTCTTCCATCCGATATAGTCAGCAGCTACTGCTGACTAAACAGTGGAGCTATGCGTGGATGTCTGACCTCCTTCGCACAAAGCTTGAAAACTGAGCAGCCGTGATCCCACGGGGGGTGTATAGCCAGAAGGGGAGGGGCCTTACACTTTTTAGTGTAATGCTTTGTGTGGCCTCCGGAGGCAGTAGCTATACACCCAATCGTCTGGGTCTCCCAATGGAGCGCCGAAGAAATTGGGATTCCTCAAGCGAAGTGTTACGGGATTCTGCCCAGACAGAGATCGCCTTTGCGACCCACACCAAGGCAAAGGAGGGCGAGAGGGAGGAACCCGCAGCCTCAAAAGCAGAGCGGGCGAGGTGCTCCACCTGTCTGTCTGTCGGGTTCTTGATGGAAGAGCCATCGGGTAAGAACAAGAGCGTCTTTGTGGCAAGGCGGGAGACCGGGGGGTCGACCGAGGGCGGATCGGCCCAGCCCTTATGGATAGGTGAGGCAAAGGGGTACTGGGCCTCCATGAGTTTTCGGTTACCGAAGCGCGTGTCAGGTTTCTCCCTTTGCTTTGTGAGGATATCTTGAAACTCTGGGTGGTCAGCGAAAACCTTTTGGGGTTTCTTTGCCCTCTTAAAGGAGACCGCATGGTCAGTGGTAGTGGATGGGGAATCCTCCACATGCAGAGTTTGGTTGATTGCTGCGATAAGGGAGTCTATTGCAGTTTGATCATCTGGGGAAGTTGAGACCAAGGAATCATCCTTGTATAAACAGCATTCTCCCTCCTCCAGCTCTTCAGAAGCCGTGGAACGTGTGGAAGAGTCTGCCCTGTGTGCTCCCGAGGGATAGCCCTGGGGGCCATGAGAGAGTGCTGGAGACACCTGGCCGTGTGCCCTTTTTCTGATCCCTGCAATTGGTGAAGCATGGGCCCGGATTTCCTCAGAAGGACCCTCCATAGGGGTGACAATAGGCTGCGTTCCGTCCAGGGGCCTAGAAGGGGGCGGAGGACAATATTGCATAGCCAGCACCAGGTTCTGGGACAGTTTTTCCATGGATTGGGACAGAAACTGTGCCCATTCCGGTGGGCTGGGAGCTCTAGGCTCTGGGCTGACGGTTGCAGCGGTGGTGGCGGGGGGTCTTGGGGGGCTACAAGGGCACAGGACTCACAGAAAGAAGAGGTGTGTTTACGTGGTAGCTCAGCGTGGCAGGTAGTGCAGGCCGAATAATAGATTATGTGAGCCTTAGCACTCTTAGTACCCTTAGAATTTTGCATGTTCCTGGTTGGAGTATGCCAGGAGGGGGAGCAATGATCTGCAGAGCTACAGTGAAGCAGTGAGAAGCAAGGTTCGTTTTTGCTTCGGTGTACCTCACCAGAATCAGCCGATGGCCCTGAGTCCTCAGGAATGAGTAAGCCCGCTCTGTGACTCTTCCCTCCTGGAGATCTTTGCACGCTTTCCTGGGGGGGGGGGTTGGCTTATCTCGGCCCGAGGGGGGCGGGGCTTAGCGCTAAAAAAGGCGCCAAGAAGAAGTAAGTTGTAAGTAGTGAAAAACAGCGGGAAGGGAACTCTCCCCCCCCCCCTCCCTCCAGCCAGCACACAGCCACTGGGAATAAAGACTGAGTTCATGAGCCTGGGAACCCTCCCCCATGACCGGTATATTGTCTCTGCGGGGCTCCTGTAATCAGCGAGGGACTCCCCCTCCCTCCAGCCAGCACGCAGCTATGGTGTGAATAAAGCCTGTGATCTCATTAGCCCTGGGAGCCCTCCCCCGCCACCGGTAGATTGTCTCTGAAGGATTCCCTGCAATCATCAAGGGAGTCCCCCTCCCTCCAGCTAGCACGCAGTTATGGTGGGAATACAGCCTGTGAGCTCATAGTCCTGGGAGCAGTCTTACTCCCTTTGCCTGCGAAAACAGTCAGGGAGGATCTCACCTTAACACTGCCTCAGTCCAGGCAGTGGAAATAGCAGAGTCAGCCTGTTGTGTCCGGCCACACAGGTGCAATGTATCAACTCAGTGCCTGCAAAAGGAGCTGAGGAAGTGTGCCTCTGCCCTGGGCCTCTGGAAAATTAGTGTCTGTGGGACCCGTCATCCAGAATATGCAGCCCAGGATCCAGCGTCGCAGGAGGGGGTACGGGGAGGCGACACTCCGCGTTCCCGCCCGTTGATGGTATTGGGAGATCGGTTTCTAGGGAAACGGTCGCCCTCAAAAATAAAAAAAAATAAAAAAACCTTGAAAGGATGTGCCTCCTACAGACACTAAGCTAAAACTGGGGTTGCCTGGCTCGGCCAGGGGGTGTATACTGCAGAGGAGGAGCTATGCTTTTTGCATCTACTTCGTGTCCTCCTATGGATAAGCAGCATAACACCCATGGTCCTGTGTCCCCCAATGAGGCGTCAGAGAAAAAAATAATGCATTAATTAATCATGACCGGAAGTGCCGGGCCTTTGGATCAGCGGTGACAGCAGACACATATACGTGCCTCACCACTGCTGATGCTGCATTGAATAGCATGTACGTACGCCACTGTGGTCGTGCTAACATGCTAAGAGAGCGCAATGAGTGCATGAACTAACGCCCTTGACACTAGTCCCTGCACTCATTAGCATATCATAAAGGATCTTTACAAATACATTTTCTAAAGATCCCTTTATGTATGCTAGTGTATACAGGGACAGTTAGGCAGGGATTAGCAATATACACCCAGAACTGCTTGTGGCCCTGGGTGCATATTGGACATGACAGGTTCTCTTTAACAAATTATTACCTAAACTTTACAAGCAAATATCTCCAAAATGGTGAGAATTTATTCTCAGCTCTGCAGTCGCTATCCCATGATGCTGCCAGTTTAATAAGCTCAAACCGGTGAAAGTTCACCTAAAGCAACTTTCTTAAAATTCAGGACAATCCAGTCAATATAGCACAGGCTTTACAGGCCTGACTGAGTACAGCATTTGCGCATGATTGCTTTTTTAGTTTTTCATTTAAACTTTATTCTATTAATTTGTGCCTTTTTTAACCCCTTCACCACATGCGATTCTCAGGTTTTTCATTTTAGTTTTTTCCTCCCCTTTTTCCAACATCCATAACTTTTTTTACTTTTCCGTCAATATATCCATATAATCGCTTGTGTTGTACTTTTGAATGACACCATTCATTTTGCCACGTATTGTATTAGTGTATTGAAAATCAGGTAAAAAATTCCAAGTGCGGTGAAATTGGAAAAAAAAAGTGCAGTTCTAAGATTGGTTGTTTTTATTTACCTTGTTCACGCGTTGGTAAAAACAGACCTGGCATTATGATTCCCCAGGTCGGTACGAGGTTGTAGATACCTAAAAATGTATAGTTTTACTTTTATCTAAATTTGTCAAAAAAAAAAAATAAAATAATTCTAATTTTTGTCACTATTTTCCTGAGACCCGTAGTATTCAGATTTTTCGGAATCTGGGGCTCAGTGACTGCTTTTTTTTTTTTTTGCATCTTAAGCTGACATTATTAACCCCTTAACGACCGCCGATACGCCTTTTAACGGCGACAAATTAGGGTACTTCTTCCGATCCGCCGCTTTTTAACGGCGGTCGGAAAAAAGGGTCTAGCGCCCCCCAGAGTCAGAAAATTTCCGGGGTCTCAGCTGCCGGGGGTAGCTGAGACCCTGGAGATCATGATTCTGGCCAGTTTTTCCGGTCCCCGCTCACCTGATGACCGGTATACACCGTATACCGATGATCAGGTTACAGTAAATGACCGCGCCGGTAAAAAAATCATTTATCTCCCATCTGGCATAAACAAACATGTCAGATGGGAGATAAATCTCATCCCCCGGTCCTTTCGGGTCCCCTCGGTATCCCCAAAGTGCCCCCTCCGACCCCCAACCCCCTCCCGAAATTCCAAGATGGCCGCGCGCACCGGCGAGCACAGCAGCGCGCCGGCCGCATTTACACTTTTCTTATGGTTTCTGTCGTGTGTGCCATAACACATGCGACAGAAACCTGCTCCCTAGGCCCTGCCGGATCCCCCCCGGTGTTCCCCGGTGTCATACATACCTGTCGGAGCGCTGATCCCCCGCGGCCCCCTCCTCCTTCACAGCAGACGCCGGTGAGTGCGGTCACATGTGCCGAGCAGCTGACAGCTTCCTGTGTTCAGGACGCTGGCTGCTGCTGCTCGGCACTTTGCAGCTGTGACCCGGGGAGGGTGGGTGCAGATTCTTTGCACCCACTCTCCTCAAATGGAGGGTCTGCAATACTAGAAAAAGGGGGATACGTTCCCTGAACGTGTCCCCCATATTCTAGAAGGTCCAGAGTCGACGTGGGACGTCCAAATGGATTACAGCGGATTTTTTTTTTCTTTTCTTTTCAATAAATTGGTCAATCAGGGAATGTTTTGGGGAGTGTTTTTTCAAATAAATTTTTTTTTGTTGTCAATTTTTTTTTTTATTACTGTCAATCAGTTATGTCGGGTATCTGATAGACGCCGTGACATAACTAATTGCTGGGCTTGATGCCAGGTGACATTACACACCTGGTATCAACCCCATTTATTACCCCGTTTGCCAACGCACCAGGGCGCGGGATGAGCTGGGGCGAAGCGCCAGAATTGGCGCATCTAATGGATGCGCCACTTCTGGGGCGGCTGCGGCCTGCTATTTTTAGGCTGGGAAGAGTCCAATAACCATGGCTCTTCCCACCCTGAGAATACCAGACCCCAGCTGTCAGCTTCACCTTGGCTGGTGATCTAATTTGGGGGGACCCTACGTTTGTTTGTTTTTTTTTAATTATTTATTTATAAATAATTAAAAAAAAAAAGCAGCTTGGGGAGCCCTCCAAATTGATCACCAGCCAAGGTGAAGCTGTCAGCTGTGGTTTACAGGCTACAACTGTCTGCTTTACCCTAGCTGGCTATCAAAAATAGGGGGGACCCCACGTCATTTATTTTAATTCTTTTTTTTTTCTTTTTGGGCTAAATACAAGGCTAGGCACCCTTTAGTGCCACATGAAAGGCACTAAAGGGCGCCAGCTTAGAATATGCAGGGGGGTGGGACGTTATATATGTTTGACATCTATCCATTCATCCATTGTAGCATTTTAGGCTATGTGCCCACAATCAGGGTTTGCAGCGTTTTGGGCGCAGAGTGTTTTCCCTGCGTCCATAACGCTGCGTTGTGCAGTAAAAGCACAGTTGAAGGATTTTTAGAAATCCCGTGCCCACTGTGCTTCTTTTCTCCGCAGCATAAACCGACCTGTGGCGCAGCTTCCCGAGCCTCAGCATGTCAATTTATGCTGCGGAGACAAGAGTGTTCTCTGCAGGTAGCATAGAGCTCCACAGCAGCCTGAACCCAAATCGTGGGCATGGGCAGCTGCGTTCTCCCGTGGACAACACTCACATCTCTGCAGGAAGGCTGACACTGTGTACTGGACGCCGTGTCGCTGCATCATGGCCACATAGCCTAAAAGAGAGAAATTTGTTGCTACAACAACATTTTTGTGAAGTACCTGTGGATTCAAAATGCTTACTATACTCCTGAATAAAATCCTTGAGGGGTCCAGTTTCCAAAATGGAGTTACTTGTGGGGGGTTTCTAATGTATAGGTACCCAAGAGGCCCTGCTAATGTGACATGGTGCGCGCAATTTATTTCAACTTTTCCAAAATTCAAATGGTGCTCCTTCCATTCCAAGCCCTCCCATATATCCAAACAGAGGTTTTTGGCCACATATGGGGTATCCCTGCGCTCACAAGAAATTGGATAACAACCTGTGGGGTCCACGTTTTGTTGTTGCCTCTTGAAAAAGTGAGAAATGTGATGCTAAAGAAACATTTTTGTGAAAAAAATGAAAATTTTCAATATGGCAACCTAAGCTTATCAAATTCTGTGAAGTATTCGTGGATTCAAAATGCTCAATATACACCTAGATAAAAGCCTTGAGGTTTCTTGATTCCAGAATGGGGTCACTTGTGGGGGGCCTCCACTGTTTAGGCACTTTAGGGGCTTTCCAAATGCGACATAGCGTCCACTAATTATTCCAGCCAAATGTTCAGTCAAATTGCACTCCTTCCCTTCCAAGACCTGCCGTGTGCCCAAACAGTTGATTTCCACCACATATAAGATATCACCAAACTCAGGAGAAATTGCAGAATACATTTCATAGTGATTTTTTTCCTGTTACCCTTGTGAAAAAAGCAGCTACCTGGTTGAAGTAACAATTTTGTGGTAAAATTTTATTTTTTTATTTTCATGGCTCAACGTTATAAACTTCTGTGAAGCACCTGGGGGTTCAGGGTACTGACCAAACATCTAGATAAATTCCTTGAGAGGCCTAGTTTCCAATATGGGGTCACTTGTGGTGGTTTTTTGCTGTTTACGTACCTTAGGGGTCCTCCAAATGCAACATGGTGCCCGCAATCTTTTTCAGCCAAATTTCCTTTCCAAAATTCAAATATTGCTCCTTTTGTTCCAAGCCCTCCCATTTGTCCAAACAAAGGTTTCAGACCACATGTGAGGTGTCACCGCGCTCATAAAAAAGTGGGTAACAAACATTTGGGTCAAATTTTTGGAATTACCTCTTGAAAAAGTGAGAGAATTGATGCTAAAGCAACATTTTTGAGAAAAAAATTACAATTTTCAATATGACAAAGTAACGTTATCAAAATCTGTGAAGTACCTGTGGGTCCAAAATGCTCAGTATACCCCTCGATAGAAGCCTTAAGGGGTCTAGTTTCCAAAATGGGGTCACTTGAGGGGGTTCCTGCTGTTTAGGTACCTTAGGGGATCTGTAAATGCAACATGGTGCCCGCAATCTGTTTCAGCCAACTTTGCTTTCCAAAATTCAAATATTGCTCCTTTCATTCCGAGCCCTCCCATGTACCCAAACAAAGGTTTCTGACCACATGTGGGGTATCGGCGCGCTCATAAGAAAGTGGGTAACAAAGTGTGAGGTCCAATTTTTGGTGTTACCTCTTGAAAAAGTAAGAAAATTAGTGCTAAAGTAACATTTTTAGGTAAAATGTTAATTTTTATTTTTTTTCATTCTATATTACTTTAGTTCCTGTGAAGCACCTGAAGGGTTAATAAACTTCTTGAATGTGGTTTTGAGTACCTTGAGGGGTGCAGGTTTTAGAATGGTGTCACTTTTGGGTATTTTCTGTCACCCAGGCCTCTCAAAGTCACATCAAATGGGATGTGGTCCCTAAAAAAATGGTTTTGTAAATTTTGTTGAAAAAATGGGAAATTGCTGATGAACTTTGAACCCTTCTAACTTCCTAACCCCAAAAAGAAGGGAATTTTGTTTACTTTCCGTAAATTCCTTTTCTTCTAGCTCCTATTGGGAGACCCAGACAATTGGGTGTATAGCTTCTGCCTCCGGAGGCCACACAAAGTATTACACTTTAAAAAGTGTAACCCCTCCCCTCTGCCTATACACCCTCCCGTGCATCACGGGCTCCTCAGTTTTGGTGCAAAAGCAGGAAGGAGGAAACTTATAAATTGGTCTAAGGTAAATTCAATCCGAAGGATGTTCGGAGAACTGAAACCATGAACCAAAAGAACAATTCAACATGAACAACATGTGTACACAAAGAACAACAGCCCGAAGGGAACAGGGGCGGGTGCTGGGTCTCCCAATAGGAGCTAGAAGAAAAGGAATTTACGGTAAGTAAACAAAATTCCCTTCTTCTTTGTCGCTCCATTGGGAGACCCAGACAATTGGGACGTCCAAAAGCAGTCCCTGGGTGGGTAAAAGAATACCCCAATAAAAAGAGCCGACAACGGCTCCCTCTTACAGGTGGGCAACCGCCGCCTGAAGGACTCGCCTACCTAGGCTGGCATCTGCCGAAGCATAGGTATGCACCTGATAGTGTTTCGTGAAAGTGTGCAGACTCGACCAGGTAGCCGCCTGACACACCTGCTGAGCCGAAGCCTGGTGCCGCAATGCCCAGGATGCACCCACGGCTCTGGTAGAATGGGCTTTCAGCCCTGCAGGAATCGGAAGCCCAGAAGAACGGTAGGCTTCAAGAATCGGTTCCTTGATCCACCGAGCCAAGGTTGACTTGGAAGCCTGCGACCCTTTACGCTGGCCAGCGACAAGGACAAAAAGCGCATCAGAACGGCGCAGGGGCGCCGTGCGAGAAATGTAGAGTCGGAGTGCTCTCACTAGATCTAACAAATGCAACTCCTTTTCACATTGGTGAACTGGATGAGGACAAAAAGAAGGTAAGGAGATATCCTGATTGAGATGAAAAGGGGATACCACCTTAGGGAGAAATTCCGGGACCGGACGCAGAACCACCTTATCCTGGTGAAAAACCAGGAAGGGGGCTTTGCATGACAGCGCTGCCAACTCCGACACTCTACGGAGCGATGTGATTGCCACTAGAAAGACCACCTTCTGTGAAAGACGTGAAAGGGAGACATCCCGCAGTGGCTCGAAAGGTGGTTTCTGAAGAGCCTTTAGCACTCTGTTAAGATCCCATGGTTCCAGCGGCCTCTTGTAAGGTGGGACTATGTGGCAAACTCCCTGCAGGAACGTGCGGACTTGCGGAAGCCTGGCTAGACGCTTTTGAAAAAATACGGATAGCGCCGATACTTGTCCCTTGAGAGAGCCGAGAGACAACCCCTTG
Source organism: Anomaloglossus baeobatrachus (assembly GCF_048569485.1). Taxonomy (NCBI): domain Eukaryota; kingdom Metazoa; phylum Chordata; class Amphibia; order Anura; family Aromobatidae; genus Anomaloglossus; species Anomaloglossus baeobatrachus. The sequence goes on from NC_134363.1 coordinate 122,789,282, forward strand.
TCCATTCCGGATTGAAGGAAAGACAGAAAAGTGGGTAAGGCAAACGGCCAGGGGGTAAAACCCTGATCAGAGCACCAGGATAAGAAGATCCTCCAAGTCCTATGATAGATCTTGGCGGACGTTGGTTTCCTGGCCTGTCTCATAGTGGCAATGACATCTTGAGATAAGCCTGAGGACGCTAGTAGCCAGGACTCAATGGCCACACAGTCAGGTTGAGTGCCGTAGAATTCAGATGGAAAAATGGCCCTTGAAGAGACCATTCCCCTGCGTCCATGCCCTGGCGACTGAGAAAGTCTGCTTCCCAGTTTTCTACGCCCGGGATGTGAACTGCGGAGATGGTGGAGGCTGTTGCCTCCGCCCACAGCAGAATCCGCCGAACTTCTTGGAAGGCTTGGCGGCTGCGCGTGCCGCCCTGGTGGTTGATGTACGCGACCGCCGTGGCGTTGTCCGACTGTATGCGGATCTGCCTGCCCTCCAGCCACCGATGGAACGCCTTTAGGGCTAGGTACACTGCCCTTATCTCCAGAACATTGATCTGAAGGGAGGACTCTGTCGGAGTCCAGGTTCCCTGAGCCCTGTGGTGGAGAAAAACCGCTCCCCACCCTGACAGACTCGCGTCCGTCGTGACCACAGCCCAGGATGGGGGCAGGAAGGATTTTCCCTTCGACAGAGAAGTGGGAAGAAGCCACCACTGAAGAGAGGTTTTGGCTGCCAGAGAAAGGGAGACGTTCCTGTCTAGGGACGTCGACTTCCTGTCCCATTTGCGGAGAATGTCCCATTGGAGTGGACGCAGATGAAACTGCGCAAAGGGGACTGCCTCCATCGCTGCCGCCATCTTCCCCAGGAAGTGCATGAGGCGCCTCAAGGGGTGTGACTGGGCCCGAAGGAGAGAGTGCACCCCAGCTTGTGGCGAACGCTGTTTGTCCAGCGGAAGCTTGACTATCGCTGAGAGAGTATGAAACTCCATCCCGAGGTAAGTCAGTGATTGGGCCGGAGTCAATTTTGACTTTGGGAAATTGATGATCCACCCGAACCTCTGGAGAGTCTCCAGAGCAACGGCCAGGCTGTGTTGACATGCCACCCGGGAGGGTGCCTTGACCAGGAGATCGTCTAAGTAAGGGATCACCGAGTGGCCCTGAGAGTGCAGGACTGCCACAACGGATGCCATGACCTTGGTGAAGACCCGTGGGGCTGTCGCCAGGCCGAAAGGCAGTGCCACAAACTGAAGATGTTCGTCCCCAATGGCGAAACGCAGGAAGCGTTGATGCTCTGGTGCGATCGGCACATGGAGATAGGCATCCCTGATGTCGATTGATGCTAGGAAGTCTCCTTGTGACATCAAGGCGATGACAGAGCGGAGGGATTCCATGCGAAACCGTCTGGTTTTCACATGTCTGTTGAGCAATTTGAGATCCAAAACGGGACGGAATGATCCGTCCTTTTTTGGCACCACGAACAGGTTGGAGTAAAAACCGCGACCCCGTTCCTGAAGGGGAATGGGGATCACAACTCCTTCTGTCTTCAGAGTGTCCACCGCCTGAGCAAGTGCATCGGCTCGCTCGGGGGGCAGAGATGTTCTGAAGAAACGAGTCGGAGGACGAGAGCAGAACTCTATCCTGTAACCGTGAGACAGAATGTCTCTCACCCATCGGTCTTGGACATGTGGCCACCAGGCGTCGCCAAAGCGGGAGAGCCTGCCACCGACCGAGGATGCGGTTTGTGGAGGCCGAAAGTCATGAGGAGGCCGCCTTGGAGACGGTGCCTCCGGCGGTCTTTGGAGGACGTGACTTAGACCGCCATGCAGAAGAGTTCCTCTGGCTCTTCTGTGGCCTGTTGGACGAGGATGATTGGGATCTGGCTGAGGGCCGAAAGGACCGAAACCTCGCCTGAATTTTCCGTTGCTGAGGTCTTTTTGGCTTGGATTGGGGTAAGGACGAGTCCTTTCCCTTAGATTGCTTAATAATTTCATCCAATTGCTCGCCAAACAATCGGTCGCCAGAAAAAGGCAAGCCGGTCAAGAACTTCTTGGAAGCAGAGTCTGCCTTCCATTCGCGCAGCCACATGGCCCTGTGGACTGCCACCGAATTGGCGGATGCTACCGCTGTACGGTTGGCAGAGTCCAGGACGGCGTTCATGGCGTAGGACGAAAAAGCCGACGCCTGAGAAGTCAAAGACGCTACTTGCGGAGCAGAGGTACGTGTGACCGCATTAATCTCAGACAGACAAGCTGAGATAGCTTGGAGTGCCCATACGGCTGCAAAGGCCGGGGCGAAAGACGCGCCTGTGGCTTCAAAGATGGATTTCATTAGGAGCTCTATCTGCCTGTCAGTGGCATCCTTGAGCGATGAACCGTCAGCCACTGCTACTACGGATCTAGCCGCCAGTCTAGAGACTAGAGGATCCACCTTGGGACATTGAGCCCAACCCTTGACTATGTCAGAGGGGAAGGGGTAACGTGTGTCATTAAGGCGCTTAGAAAAGCGCTTGTCCGGAGAAGCTCTGTGCTTCTGGACAGCATCTCTGAAGTTAGAGTGATCGAAAAGAAGGGAATTTTGTTTACTTACCGTAAATTCCTTTTCTTCTAGCTCCAATTGGGAGACCCAGACAATTGGGGTGTATAGCTATGCCTCCGGAGGCCACACAAAGTATTACACTAAAAGTGTAAAGCCCCTCCCCTTCTGCCTATGCACCCCCCGTGCTCACGGGCTCCTCAGTTTTGGTGCAAAAGCAAGAAGGAGGAAAAAATTATAATTGGTTTAAAGTAAATTCAATCCGAAGGAATATCGGAGAACTGAAACCATTCAACATGAACAACATGTGTACACAAAAAAACAGGGGCGGGTGCTGGGTCTCCCAATTGGAGCTAGAAGAAAAGGAATTTACGGTAAGTAAACAAAATTCCCTTCTTCTTTGTCGCTCCATTGGGAGACCCAGACAATTGGGACGTCCAAAAGCAGTCCCTGGGTGGGTAAATAATACCTCATAATAGAGCCGCAACCGGCTCCGTCCTACAGGTGGGCAACCGCCGCCTGAAGGACTCGCCTACCTAGGCTGGCATCTGCCGAAGCATAGGTATGCACCTGATAGTGTTTCGTGAAAGTGTGCAGGCTCGACCAGGTAGCCGCCTGACACACCTGCTGAGCCGTAGCCTGGTGCCGCAAAGCCCAGGACGCTCCCACGGCCCTGGTAGAATGGGCCTTCAGCCCTGAGGGAACCGGAAGCCCGGAGGAACGATAAGCCTCGAGAATTGGTTCCTTGATCCACCGAGCCAGGGTTGACTTGGAAGCTTGTGTCCCTTTACGCTGGCCAGCGACAAGGACAAAGAGTGCATCCGAGCGGCGCAGAGGCGCCGTACGAGAAATGTAGAATCTGAGTGCTCTCACCAGATCTAACAAGTGCAAATCCTTTTCACATTGGTGAACTGGATGAGGACAAAAAGAGGGTAAGGAGATATCCTGATTGAGATGAAAGGGGGATACCACCTTAGGGAGAAAGTCCGGAACCGGACGCAGAACCACCTTGTCCTGGTGAAACACCAGGAAGGGGGCTTTGCATGACAGCGCTGCTAGCTCAGACACTCTCCGAAGCGAAGTGACTGCTACTAGGAAAACCACCTTCTGCGAAAGGCGTGAGAGAGAGATATCCCTCATTGGCTCGAACGGTGGTTTCTGAAGAACCATCAGCACCCTGTTCAGATCCCAGGGTTCTAACGGACGCTTGTAAGGAGGTACGATGTGACAAACCCCCTGCAGGAACGTGCGAACCTGTGGAAGTCTGGCTAGGCGCTTCTGAAAAAAAGACAGAGCGCAGAGACTTGTCCCTTAAGGGAGCCTAGTGACAAACCCTTTTCTAATCCGGATTGAAGGAAGGACAGAAAAGTGGGCAAGGTAAACGGCCAGGGAGAAACACCCTGAGCAGAGCACCACGACAGGAATATTTTCCACGTCCTGTGGTAGATCTTGGCGGACGTTGGTTTCCTAGCCTGTCTCATGGTGGCAATGACCTCTTGAGATAATCCTGAAGACGCTAGGATCCAGGACTCAATGGCCACACAGTCAGGTTCAGGGCCGCAGAATTCAGATGGAAAAACGGCCCTTGAGACAGCAAGTCTGGTCGGTCTGGTAGTGCCCACGGTTGGCCGACCGTGAGATGCCACAGATCCGGGTACCACGACCTCCTCGGCCAGTCTGGAGCGACGAGGATGGCGAGGCGGCAGTCGGCCCTGATCTTGCGTAACACTCTGGGCAACAGTGCCAGAGGAGGAAACACATAAGGGAGTTGAAACTGCGACCAATCCTGAACTAAGGCGTCTGCCGCCAGAGCTCTGTGATCTTGAGACCGTGCCATGAACGTCGGGACCTTGTTGTTGTGCCGGGACGCCATTAGGTCGACATCCGGCATGCCCCAGCGGCAACAGATCTCCTGAAACACGTCCGGGTGAAGGGACCATTCCCCTGCATCCATGCCCTGGCGACTGAGAAAGTCTGCTTCCCAGTTTTCTACGCCCGGGATGTGAACTGCGGATATGGTGGAGGCTGTGGCTTCCACCCACAGCAGAATCCGCCGAACTTCCTGGAAGGCTTGCCGACTGCGTGTCCCGCCTTGGTGGTTGATGTATGTCACCGCTGTGGAGTTGCCCGACTGAATTCGGATCTGTTTGCCTTCCAGCCACGGCTGGAACGCCTTTAGGGCAAGATACACTGCCCTTATCTCCAGAACATTGATCTGAAGGGAGGACTCTGTCTGAGTCCAAGTCCCCTGAGCCCTGTGGTGGAGAAAGACCGCTCCCCACCCTGACAGGCTCGCGTCCGTCGTGACCACAGCCCAGGATGGGGGCAGGAAGGATTTCCCCTTCGACAGAGAAGTGGGAAGAAGCCACCACTGAAGGGAAGCTTTGGCTGCCCGAGAAAGGGAGACGTTCCTGTCGAGGGACGTCGACATCCTGTCCCATTTGCGGAGAATGTCCCATTGAAGTGGGCGCAGATGAAACTGCGCAAAAGGAACTGCCTCCATTGCTGCCACCATCTTCCCTAGGAAGTGCATGAGGCGCCTCAGGGGGTGTGACTGACCATGAAGGAGAGATTGCACCCCTGTCTGTAGTGAACGCTGTTTGTTCAGCGGAAGCTTCACTATCGCTGAGAGAGTATGAAACTCCATGCCAAGATATGTCAGTGATTGGGCCGGTGTCAGATTTGACTTTGGAAAATTGATGATCCACCCGAAACTCTGGAGAGTTTCCAGAGCAATGTTCAGGCTGTGTTGGCATGCCCCTTGAGAGGGTGCCTTGACAAGTAGATCGTCTAAGTAAGGGATCACCGAGTGTCCCCGAGAGTGTAGGATTGCCACCACTGCTGCCATGACCTTGGTGAAGACCCGTGGGGCTGTTGCCAGGCCAAAAGGTAGTGCCACGAACTGAAGGTGTTCGTCCCCTATGGCGAAGCGCAGGAAGCGCTGATGCTCTGGCGCAATCGGTACGTGGAGATAAGCATCTTTGATGTCTATTGATGCCAGGAAATCTCCTTGGGACATTGAGGCGATGACGGAGCGGAGCGATTCCATCCGGAACCGCCTGGTTTTCACATGCTTGTTGAGCAGCTTTAGGTCCAGAACGGGACGGAAGGATCCGTCCTTTTTTGGCACCACGAACAAGTTGGAGTAAAAACCGTGACCCCGTTGCTGAAGAGGAACCGGGATCACCACTCCTTCCTCCTTCAGGGTGCCCACCGCCTGCATAAGAGCCTCGGCTCTGTCGGGGGGTGGAGATGTTCTGAAGAAACGAGTCGGAGGACGAGAGTTGAACTCTATCCTGTAACCGTGAGATAGAATGTCTCTCACCCATCGGTCTTTTACTTGTGGCAGCCAGGCGTCGCAAAAGCGGGAGAGCCTGCCACCGACCGAGGATGCGGTTTGAGGAGGCCGAAAGTCATGAGGAGGCCGCTTTGGGAGCGGTTCCTCCGGCGGTCTTCTTAGGACGTGACTTAGACCGCCATGCATCGGAGTTCCTCTGATCTTTCTGAGGCCTTTTGGACGAGGAAAATTGAGATCTGCCCGCGGTCCGAAAGGACCGAAACCTCAATTGTACCTTCCGTGGTTGAAGTCTGTTTGGTTTGGACTGGGGTAAGGATGAATCCTTTCCCTTGGATTGTTTAATGATTTCATCCAATCGCTCACCAAACAAGCGGTCGCCAGCCAATGGCAAACCGGTTAAGAACTTTTTGGAAGCAGAGTCTGCCTTCCATTCACGTAGCCACATGGCCCTGCGGAGTACCACCGAGTTGGCGGATGCCACCGCCGTACGGCTCGCAGAGTCCAGGATAGCATTAATGGCGTAGGACGCAAACGCCGACGCCTGATTGGTTAAGGACACCACTTGCGGGGCAGATGTACGTGTTACTGCATTAATCTGCGCCTGACAAGCTGAGATAGCTTGGAGTGCCCATACGGCAGCGAATGCTGGGGCAAAAGACGCGCCTATAGCTTCATAGATGGATTTCAACCATAGTTCCATCTGTCTGTCAGTGGCATCTTTGAGTGAAGCCCCATCTTCCACTGCAACTATGGATCTAGCCGCCAGTCTGGAGATTGGAGGATCCACCTTAGGACACTGAGTCCAGCCCTTGACAACCTCGGGGGGGAAGGGATAACGTGTGTCCTTAAGACGCTTGGAAAAACGCTTGTCTGGACAGTCTCGGTTTTTCTGGATTGCCTCTCTGAAGTCAGAGTGATCCAGAAACATATTTAATGTACGCTTTGGAAACCTGAAACGGAATTTCTCCTGAGAAGCAGACTCCTCAATTGGAGGAGCTGGGGGAGAAATATCCAACACCTGATTGATGGTCGCTATAAGGTCATTCACTACTGCGTCACCTTCAGGTGTATCTAGGTTGAGAGCGGCTTCAGGATCAGAATCCTGATCTGATACCTCCGCTTCATCCTCCAGAGAGTCCCCCTGCTGGGACCCTGAACAGTGTGATGAAGTGGAGGGAATTTCCCAGCGACCCCGCTTGGTCGGCCTGGGACTGCGGTCCGTGTCAGAGACCTCACCCTGGGACCTATGGGATACACCAGGGGCACTTTGCTGTTCCAATTGAGGGGGACCAGGGGTCAAGGATTGGATAGAGCCCGGGGCCTGAATCACCGGTCTGGACTGCAATGCTTCCAGTATTTTAGCAGACCATTTATCCATAGTCTCAGACAGTTTGTCAGCAAAGGCTGCAAACTCCGTCCCTGTCACCTGGACAGTGGTAGCAGGTGGATCCACCTGGGCCACCAGTCGCAGAGGCTCCGGCTGAGTAAGTGCCACAGGGGCCGAGCATTGCACACAATGAGGGTCAGTGGAACCTGCCGGTAGTACAGCTGTACATGAGGTACAGGTTGCAAAGTACGCCTGTGCTTTTGCACCCTTGCTTTTTGCAGATGACATGTTGTCTCCTCTGAGAACAACCAGGAGGGTATATAGCCAAAAATCAACAGAGCGACCGTACAGTGCAATGTATAGCCTATAAGCCTATATATATATATACACTTCGGTTCTCAGTGGGGCCAGCACCATAGGTGCTGCTTACCGACCGCTCAGAGCGGTTGTGTGGTCACCAGATTCCCTGCCTGGGTCTCCCTGTGTTGTCTCTCCTCTCCAGCGTCTGAATCGCTGACAGGAATGGCTGCCGGCGTTCTGTGGGGAGGAGGAGACCGTGGGCGTGCCCAAGAAAAGTGCGGGAATCCAGTGCCCCACTGTACTGAGTGAGGAGGGAGGAGGATACTAATGTATGCTCCAGCCCTCCGCTGACGATCCGTGCAGCGTCCCGCCCCTTCCCTGACTGGCAGGCCTGTGGGCGGGAATAAACGACACTAGGCCGCAGAAGCCGGGGACTAAAGTTATAAGCGCGGCCGGCAATAAGCGCGGCCGCGCGGTAGTCCCCCGGCGCACTAACACCTCCAGCAGTGCTGGAAAGTGTCTGGCACAAGCGCTCCATGTCCGGCGCACTAACACACCCAGCCGTGCTGGAAAGTGTCTGGCACAAGCGCTCCATGTCCGGCGCACTAACACACCCAGCAGTGCTGGAAAGTGTCTGGCACAAGCGCTCCATGTCCGGCGCACTAACACACCCAGCCGTGCTGGAAAGTGTCTGGCACAAGCGCTCCATGTCCGGCGCACTAACACACCCAGCCGTGCTGGAAAGTGTCTGGCACAAGCGCTCCATGTTCGGCGCACTAACACACCCAGCCGTGCTGGAAAGTGTCTGGCACAAGCGCTCCATGTCCGGCGCACTAACACACCCAGCAGTGCTGTAATGTGTATGGCACCAGCGCTCCATGCGCGGTCCCCACGGGGACACAGAGTACCTCATAGTAGCAGGGCCTTGTCCCTGACGATACCCAGCTCCTATCCTGCAGATTCCCAGGGGCTGCGGAGGGAGCACGGTCCCAGTGCCTAGAGACCGATCCTGGATCCCACTTCACCCAGAGCCCATTAAGGGATGGGGAAGGAAAACAGCATGTGGCTCCTGCCTGTGTACCCGCAATGGGTACCTCAACCTTAACAACACCGCCGACAAAGTGGGGTGAGAAGGGAGCATGCTGGGGGCCCTGTTATGGGCCCTCTTTTCTTCCATCCGACCTGGTCAGCAGCTGCTGCTGACCAAGCTGTGGAGCTATGCGTGGATGTCTGCCTCCTTCGCACAAAGCATAAAAACTGAGGCGCCCGTGAGCACGGGGGGTGTATAGGCAGAAGGGGAGGGGCTTTACACTTTTAGTGTAATACTTTGTGTGGCCTCCGGAGGCATAGCTATACACCCCAATTGTCTGGGTCTCCCAATTGGAGCGACAAAGAAAAGCACTCCATGTACGTTTGGGAAACCTAAACTGGTGTTTCTCCTGCTGTGAAGCCGACTCCTCCACAGGTAGAGGCGGGGGAGATAGATCTAGCACCTGGTTGATTGACGCTATAAGGTCATTTACTATGGCGTCCCCTTCAGGTGTATCAAGATTGAGAGCAACGTCAGGGTCAGAGCCCTGGGCTGCGACCTCTGCCTCATCCCCCAGAGAGTCCTCAAGCTGAGACCCCGAACAGCGTGATGAAGTCGGGGAAGATTCCCAGCGAGCCTGCTTAGCCGGTCTGGGACTGCGGTCCGTGCCGGAGTCCTCCACGTGATATCTAGGGCCCACCCCAGGAGCATGCTGCGGCGCAGACCGAGAGGGGCCTGGGGACGATGACCCCGCAGTGCCCGGGGCCTGTGTAAGGGCCGGTCTGGACTGTAAGGCTTCTAGTATCTTAGCAGACCATTTGTCCATAGACTGAGCCATGGTTTGTGAAAGTGACTCAGAGAGTTTCTCAGCTAAAACTGCAAACTCTGTCCCTGCCGCCTGGACAGGGGAGGCCGGCGGTTCTGCCTGGGCCGAGGGTCCCACCAGTGCCCGAGGCTCCGGCTGAGCGAGTGCCACAGGGCCCGAGCATTGCTCACAGTGAGGGTAGGTGGAACCTGCAGGTAGCATAGCCGCACAAGAGGTACAGGTTGCAAAATAACCCTGTGTCTTGGCACCCTTGCTCCTTGTGACCGACATGCTGTTCTCTCCTAGGAGAGTAATCACTGAGGGTATATAGCCAAAGGCTAAACACTGCGGCCGAACCTAGAAAATGTATACAAATATATATATACAGTTCGGCACCCTAGGGGAACCAGCACCTTGTGACTGGTGTGGCTTACCGACCGCCCAGAGCGGTGTGTGTCCACCAAATCCCCTGCCTTGGGTCTCCCAGATCTGCAGCCAGAAGTCCTCCACCGGCAGAATGTGATTAAAACATGGCTGCCGGCGTTCTAAGGGGAGGAGGGAGCCGTGGGCGTGATCAATAAAGTGCGGGAATCTGGTGCCCCAGAGTGATGAGTGAGGGGGGAGGAGGACACTAAAGTATGCTCCAGCCCTCACAGTCGGCGTCAGGCCGACCATCCTGCCCTTACCCCTGACTGGCAGGCCCGGGGGCGGGAGTTTAATGCACTAGGCCGCAAAAGCCGGGGACTAAATTTAATACCGCGGCCGGCAAGCAGGCGCGGTCGGCGCGGTAGTCCCGATCGTGACACAAAAACAGCAGCCGCTGCAGCGTCTGAGACCAAGTGCTCCATGCACCGTCCCCAAGGGGACACAGAGTACCTTTATGATGCAGGGCCTGTCCCTGATGATACTCAGTCTCCTGTCCGTCAGAATCCCACAGGGGCTGCGGAGGGAGCCCGGTCCCAGTGCCTGGATGACCGGTTAGATCCCACTTCTCCCAGAGCCTCTAAGGGATGGGGAAGGAAAACGGCATGTGACTCCAGCCTTGTACCCGCAATGGGTACCTCAACCTTAACAGCACCGCCGACTTAGTGGGGTGAGAATGGAGCATGCCGGGGGCCCTGGGGCCCTCTTTTCTTCCATCCGATATAATCAGCAGCTGCTGCTGACTAAAATGTGGAGCTTGCGTGAATGTGTGCCTCCTTCAACACAAAGCATAAAAACTGAGGAGCCCGTGATGCACGGGAGGGTGTATAGGCAGAGGGGAGGGGTTACACTTTTTAAAGTGTAATACTTTGTGTGGCCTCCGGAGGCAGAAGCTATACACCCAATTGTCTGGGTCTCCCAATGGAGCGACAAAGAAATTTTGTTTCAAAAATTGCGCTGATCTAAAGTAGACAAGTGGGAAATGTTATTTATTAACTATTTTGTGTGACATAACTCTCCGGTTTATGGGCATAAAAATTAAAAGTTTGAAACTTGCAAAATTTTTAATTTTTTTGTCAAATTTCAGATTTTTTCACAAATAAAATAAAAAAAATCATCCTAAATTTACCTCTAACATGAAGCCCAATATGTCACGAAAAAACAAACAATCTCAGAATCACCGGGATCCATTGAAGCGTTCCAGAGTTATAACCTTATAAAGTGACACTGGTCAAAATTGCAAAAAATGGCCTGGGCATTAAGTACAAATCTGGCTTCGTCCTTAAAGGGTTAATTATACAATTTTTGGGTGGATGTGATGTTTTTATCGCCTGTTATTGCATTTTAATGTAATGTTGCGGTGATCAAAAAAAACCCGTAAATCTGGCATTTTGATTTTTTTTCTTGTTACACCCTTTAACGATCAGATTAGTTGCTTTTTATGTTTTGATAAATTGGGCACTTCTGAATGTGGCGATGCCAAATGTGTGTGGGTTTCTTTTTTTTTTTTTTTGAGGGGGGTATTGTTTTATTTGCAATGAGGCAAAAGGGGGGGTGATTTAAATTTTTGTGTTTTTTTAAAGGTTAACATTTTCTATTGATTTTACTAGACCCCTCAGGGGACTTTATACCCGCACTATACGATCGCTTCTGCTGTTCAGAGCGATGCTTCAGCATTCCTCTGAACAGCAGAAATGCTGTTCTCCTGTAAATCATTGCATGGGAGGAAACACAAAGCGCAAAATAGGGTCTCATCTGTGATGTACGGTTGGTGAACCTACAATTTAGGTTTTGCTCGCCTGGGGGAAATGTGGCAGACACAACCACTGGGAAAAATGTGCTGCAGCCCCCATATCAAGGATACGTCGTGATAGCCAGTAGGATTGAAAAGGGTTAAATGCTGCGCTGCTGTGAATATATATACACAAACACACATTTTTATATTATATATATATATATATATACACACACACACACATACACACACATTTATATATCTATATATATATCATATCTATATCTATATATATATATCATATCTATATATCATATATATATATATATATACACATACATATATATACATATATATATATATATATATATATATATATATATATATATATATATATATATACACACACACACACACATTTTTATATATATATATATATATATATATATATATATATATATATATATATATATATATATATATATACATATATACACACACACACACACACACACACATATATATATATACACATTATATATATATATATTATATATATATATACACACACATATTATATATATATATATATACACATACATACACACATACATACTTACACACATATTTTTATACATGTATATATATTTTTTTTTTGCATTCGCAATTGTGGACACGGTTTGAAGTTTCCAGATGTTTGGTTGATTCATTGATTGCAACTTTTTAAAGATGCAAAAAAATTTTACACAAAAGTAATGCAGTTTCACCCCTTAACCTGAGTGATTTGATGTAAATTTTGCAACATTTTAGAGGCACATGACTTTCCGAGCTAAGGCTACTTTCACACATCAGTTTTCTGCATTCAGGCACAATCCTTTTTTTTCCTGATCCAAAAAATCCGGAAAAAAAATGTAAAACCGTATCCACCGGATCCGGTTTTTAACGGATCCGTTATGCCGGATGCGTAAAAAACCGGATCCATTTTGCATCCGTTTTTTTGATGGATCAGTTTTTTTAATTAATTTGGTGCATGCGCAGTTTACAAAAACGGATCCGGCAGCCGCATCCATTTTTTACCGCATTGCGCCGGATCCGGCGTCCATAGGCTTTCATAGTAAAACACGCCGTATTGCACCTGATCCGGCGCAATGCGGTTTTTTTGCCGGACAAAAAAACGTTGCAAGACACGTTGCCTCCGGCCGCCGCTTTGATTAATTTTGCCGCATCCGGAAAAAAAAGGATGCAACGCAAAGCCATCAGGTACAATCCGGTAACAATGCAAATCTATGGGGATAAAACGGATGCAGTACCGGATCCGTTTTACCCGTTTTTTTCCGGATTGTACCTGATGGAAAAAAACTGATGTGTGAAAGTAGCCTAAAAAGAACAAAAAAAACCCCAAACAAATAACAGGTTAAAGTGAATCTGTCACCAGGTTTTTGCCACCAAATCTGAGCAGTATAATGAGACAGAGCCCCTGATTTCTGAGATGAGTCATATATGAGTATATTTTAGGACAGAAATAGAGAAGTGTTTGATTTTGCACAACATTAATGGCCACCTGGGCCATTTTGAAGAATTTGGCTCATAAAATGTCAACACCACAAGACAAAAGAAGCAAATAATGAATTGGCCTCTATGTGTTTTAATAAAACAAAAGCCTGAAAGGAACATAACATCAATTACAACAACGCTCACCAGAACCAACAATATTCAAGTTTTCATTTCTTCCTACAACTTGACGGCTTTTCCGACAAGGCTCCTCTTCTGGCTGTATCCTTAGGAAGTTGTTGGGATTTAGGATGACAAAGCCTAAAAGACAAGAAAATGTTTTGCTGCTTGAGTACAAAAACGAGGCAACTTATAATGCTTCCCGTCATACATTGTACAACATAGCGAGGCCACAAATTCAATGAAAGGACTAAAAACAAATTCACAAGCTTCATAGTGTAGAAGAACGCCATACCCAGAGAGATGAGGATCCCATGAATTTCTTTAATAACACCAGTGTACAGGTCTTTCTGCCACCCTTCTAGGAGATCCCACTCCTTCTCCGAAAAATAAACAGCAACGTCTCTAAATATCACCTACAAAATATAATGGGGATAAGAGCATGACAGCGTGAGAAATACTACAAAACAGTGTTATGGAAAGGCTTACGGGAGCTCTGAGCCTCTACTACATTGTATTGTATATACAGATTAATAGGCATACAGTGGAACCTTGCTTAACGAGAACAATCCGTTCTGGGACTGTGCTTGTTAATCAAGTTACTCGTTCAGCAAAGCAAGATTTCCCATAAATCATTGCAATGCAGACAATTCATTCCACAACTTGTTAAATGTCCCATCCTGGTCCCCTGTTCTGTCATTCCACACACGCACAAACACGTACAAACACGTACAAACACGTACAAACACGTACAAACACGTACAAACACGTACAAACACGTACAAACACGTACAAACGCACACAAACGCACACAAACGCACACAAACGCACACAAACGCACACAAACGCACACAAACGCACACAAACACACACAAACACACACAAACACACACAAACACACACAAACACACACAAACACACACAAACACAGGCACGCACATATTATATGCTCACCTTACCTTCCGTTCCATCGCCGGTCTCCTGGGACTTGCTGTTCTCTGGTACGGGGCCGGGCTGTGTATCGGGTTACCATAACGACGAGGGAGGAACTTCCGCGGCCAGAGCGCTGACGTCAAAGGCAGAGCCGCTTGCCTCTGATTGGTCAGCGCGCTGCCTTTGAGTAGCGGTGACAGAGGAAGTTCCTGCTTTGTCGCTATGGATGCCGATGCACAGCCTGAAGTGGAGCGGAGCGGCGAACTACAGGACCCAGGAGGCCGGCGATGAAACGGAAGGTACACATATTATATGCTCACCTTACCTTCCGTTCCACTGCCGGCCTCATGGTACTTGTAGTTCGCCGCGAGGACGTTGCGATGTACCTGGGAACTACAAGAACCATGAGGCCGGCTGTGGAACGGAAGGTAAGGTGAGCATAATACTGTATGTGTGCGTCCATGTGTGTTTGTGTGTGTTTTGTGCGTACATGTGTGTGTTTGTGTGGACTGCAAGTGCGGGTCAGAGCGCGGTGGATGTACAGAACCGGAAGTGTGTGTGGTGAGTATTTTGCTCATCCAGCAAAGCTTTCTCGTAAATCGGGTTACAAATTTCCAGAAAGCTTTGCTTGTTAAGCGAAATTCTCGTTAAGTGGGTTACTCGTTAAGCGAGGTTCCACTGTATAGCTATGAATGCTCAAAGGGGTTGTCCAGGCTGGTAGCTCAAGTCTGCAATCCCCTTATGTCACAGCAGCCTTGTGAATCCTCACAGTGCGCACTGTCAGGATTCTCCGCTGCTGGCGCCGGGAGCGATTTGTATACAGTGGAACCTTGGTTTACGAGAACAATCTTTTCTGGGAGTGTGCTTGTAAACCAAGTCGCTCGTCTAGCAAAGCAAGATTTCCCATAGGAAATAATGCAAGCTCAGACGATTCGTTCCACAACTTGTTCAAGGTCCCATTCTGGTCCCCTATTGTACCATTACACACATGCACAAACACACGCACATATTATTATGCTCACCTTACCTTCCCCGTTCCCTCGCCGGCCTCCTGGTTCTTGTAGTTCACCGGTACAAGATGTGTATCGGGTAACCATCCTGATCGATGCCGGACCTTCCGCTGCCAGAGCGCTGACATCAAAGGCAGAAGCTGCTTGCCTCTGGTTGGTCAGCGCGCTGCCTTTGAAAAGCGGCTGACAGGAGAAGTTCCTCCCTTGTCGCGATGGTTACCCGATACACATCCTGTACTGGCGGACTACAAGAACCGGGAAGCCGGTGATGGAACGGAAGGTAAGGTGAGCATAATGTGAGTGTGTGTTTGTGCGGACTGCAAGAGCGGGTCAGAGCGCGGTGAAAGTACGGAACCGGAAGTGCGGTGAGTATTTGCTTGTACAGCAAAGATTGCTCGTAAAGTAAGTTACAAATTTACAGGAAGCTTTGCTTGTATAGCGAGATGCTCGCAAACCAAGTTACTCGTAAACCGAGGTTCCACTGTACTTCTGGCCATATTTGACTAGACATGTTCGGCCTCGCTCAAGGCAATTGTATTGAGCGAGACTGCACACATCTAGCCAGCACGTGACAAGATGGGTACGAACTGCACACTTGCAGTCAATCGCCCACTTACCGGAGAATCCTTAATTCCTCATGTACATTCACAGGTCAGCTCATTTAGAAAGAAATATAATTTAAGGGGGTCGTTATAAATGGAAAAGTCACATCTATGCCCGAAAAACAAACAAACACGTCAATCGCACCAAACCTGCCCATGGGCTGTGTTCGGTATTGCAGCGAACCCATCATCAGATTTGTCTCCTTTAAGCTGCGGCACCACCAGTGAGCCATTATACACAGCATCTAGAATAATGTATATAAGAGTCCGGCCGCTTTGTATAAATGTAAAAAAACCTTTTATTAAACTTCATGTGGATGATGCATTTTACGTCATCCACACAGAGTCCTCCATTGCCCTACTGCGCACGTGCCTTCTCTCTGTCCTGCTGAGGGCAGCGCAAAGTACAGTAATGTGCAGAAAAAAGTCAAAGACCGCCACGCCATTGTATGCGCACTACAATACTTTGATCTGCAATCAGCAGGGCAGACAGAATTGCACGTGCGCAGAAGCACAATGGCGACTACTGAGTGGATGACGTAGGACGCGTTATCCACACGGAGCTGGGAAGGAGGATGGCAATGGAAGGAACAGAGGAGGCGTTGGACTGGGACCAGCAATGCCCATTGAACCCAACCACCCCACAGGTGAGTATAACAAAAGATGTCTTTTACGTTATACAAAGCGGCCTGTGCTTTTATATACAGTATTCTAGAACACTGTATATAAGTGCTCACTGTTGGTGGCCGCAGCTTATAAGGAAAAAATATGGTGATACGTTCCCTTTAATAGTTTAGCTGCGATACCGGACTCAACCCATGGGGAGGTGTGGTGCAGTTTACGTGTATGTTTTTCTTAGGGTGTAGACATGGCTTTTCCATATAGAACCTACTAATGGTGGCCACAGGTTATAGGATGACTGATTCTCTTAAAAGGGAACCTGTCACCAGTTTTTTGCCCTATAAGCTGCGGTCACCACCAGTGAGCTCTTATATACAGCATGTTAGAATGCTGTATATAAGATCCCAGGCCGCTGTGTAGAACATAGAAAACACTTTATAATACTCACCTAAACCGGTCGCTGTGGAGGATGTGGCTCAAATGGGCATCTTGGTCCTCCGGTGCCGGCGCCTCCTCTTTCGGCCATCTTTGTCCTGCATATTCTGAAGCCGGCGTGCACGACGCGTCCTAATTCTACACATTCGCCGGTCCCACTCATGCGCAGTACAATACTTTGATCTGCCCTGCTCAAGACAGATCAAAGTGCACCTGCGCAGGACCCAAATGTCGGCGAGTGTGTATGACATCGAATGCGTCATGCACCGCGGCTTCAGAAGATGAAGGACAAAGATGGCCGAAAGAGGAGGCGCCGGCACTGGAGGACGAAGATGCCCATCTGAGCCACATCTACCCCACCAACAGGTTTAGGTGAGTATTATAAAGTGTTTTTTAGGTTATACCCCCAGCCTGGGCTCTTATATACAATATGTTAGAATTCTGTATACAAGAGCCTACAGGTGGCAGCCGCAGCTTATAGAGCAAAAAACTGGTGACAGGTTCTCTTTAAAGTGCATCGGGCTGAAGAGCAATACAACAACCTGCTGAAAAGTGTGGCGCACTTTGTGGCAAAAAGAAGCCGTGGTTATTTCTTTTACATCTCATACAATAAAACTTTATTTACACAATACCCAACAAATCAGTAACATACTCCTCCGCCTCGTACTACATGATCTACATATACAGTTAGGTCCAGAAATATTTGGACAGTGACACAATTTTCGCGAGTTGGGCTCTGCATGCCACCACATTGGATTTGAAATGAAACCTCTACAACAGAATTCAAGTGCAGATTGTAACGTTTAATTTGAAGGTTTGAACAAAAATATCTGACAGAAATTGTAGGAATTGTACACATTTCTTTACAAACACTCCACATTTTAGGAGGTCAAAAGTAATTGGACAAATAAACCAAACCCAAACAAGAAGGGAATTTTGTTACTTACCGTAAATTCCTTTTCTTCTAGCTCTTATTGGGAGACCCAGACGATTGGGGTATAGCTACTGCCCTCCGGAGGCCACACAAAGCACTACACTAAAAAGTGCAAGGCCCCTCCCCCTCTGGCTATACCCCCCCGTGGTATCACGGGTTCTCCAGTTTTAGTGCCAAAGCAAGAAGGAGGAAGCCAATAACTGGTTTAAACAAATTAACTCCGAATAACGTCGGAGAACTGAAAAAACCGTTCAACATGAACAACATGTGTACCCGCAAACAACCAAGAAATCCCGAAGGACAACAGGGCGGGTGCTGGGTCTCCCAATAAGAGCTAGAAGAAAAGGAATTTACGGTAAGTAACAAAATTCCCTTCTTCTTCAGCGCTCTATTGGGAGACCCAGACGATTGGGACGTCCAAAAGCTGTCCCTGGGTGGGTAAAGAGATACCTCATGTTAGAGCTGCAAAACAGCCCTCCCCTACGGGGATGTCACTGCCGCCTGCAGGACTCTTCTACCTAAGCTGGCATCCGCCGAAGCATAGGTATGCACCTGATAATGTTTGGTGAAAGTGTGCAGACTCGACCAGGTAGCTGCCTGGCACACCTGTTGAGCCGAAGCCTGGTGTCGTAGCGCCCAGGACGCACTCACGGCTCTGGTTGAATGGGCTTTCAGCCCTGAAAGAACCGGAAGCCCTGCAAAACGGTAGGCTTCCAGAATTGGTTCTTTGATCCATCGAGCCAGGGTGGCTTTAGAAGCCTGCAACCTCTTGCGCGTACCAGCGACAAGGGCATCGGAACGGCGTACGGGCGCCGTGCGTGAAATGTAGATTCTGAGTGCTCTCACCAGATCTAGCAAACGTAAATCATTCTCATACCGGTGAACCGGATGAGTGCAAAAGGACGGTAAGGAGATATCCTGATTAAGATGAAACGAGGATACTACCTTAGGGAGAAACTCCGGAATGATGCGCAGCACTACCTTGTCCTGGTGAAACACCAGGAAGGGAGCCTTGGATGACAGAGCTGCCAGCTCAGACACTCGCCGAAGCGATGTGATCGCAACGAGAAACGCCACCTTCTGTGACAGGCGAGAAAAGGAAACTTCCTTCAGAGGCTCGAAAGGCGGCTTCTGGAGAGCAACTAGAACCCTGTTCAGATCCCATGGATCCAACGGCCGCTTGTACGGGGGTACGATATGACAAACCCCCTGCGGGAACGTGCGCACCTTAGAAAGACGTGCTAGACGCTTCTGAAAAAACACGGATAGTGCTGAGACTTGCCCTTTAAGGGAGTCTAGCGACAAGCCCTTTTCTAACTCCTATTGTAGGAAGGAAAGAAAGATAGGCAATGCAAATGGCCAGGGAGACACTCCCTGAGTAGAGCACCAGATTAAGAAAACCTTCCACGTTCTGTGGTAGATCTTAGCAGACGTGGGCTTCCTAGCCTGTCTCATGGTGGCAACGACCCCTTGGGATAATCCTGAAGACGCTAGGATCCAGGACACACAAGCCACACAGTCAGGTCCAGGGCCGCAGAATTCCGATGGAGAAAACGGCCCTTGAGACAGTAAGTCTGGTCGGTCTGGTAGTGACCCCGGTCGGCCGACCGTGAGATGCCACAGATCCGGGTACCACGATCTCCTCGGCCAGTCTGGTGCGACGAGTATGACGCGGCTGCAATCGGATCTGATTTTGCGCAGTACTCTGGGCAAGAGTGCCAGAGGTGGAAACACATATGTGAGCCGGAACTGCGACCAATCTTGCACTAAGGCGTCTGCCGCCAGAGCTCTGTGATCGCGCGATCGTGCCATAAATGCCGGGACCTTGTTGGTGTGCCGAGACGCCATTAGGTCGACGTCCGGCCCCCCCCAGCGGCAACAGATTTCCTGAAACACGTGCGGGTGAAGGGACCATTCCCCCGCGTCCATGCCCTGGCGACTGAGGAAGTCTGCTTCCCAGTTTTCTACGCCCGGGATGTGAACTGCGGATATGGTGGATGCTGTGTCCTCCACCCACATGAGGATTCGCCGGACTTCCTGGAAGGCTGCTGACTGCGTGTCCCTCCTTGGTGGTTGATGTATGCCACCGCTGTGGAGATGTCCGACTGGATTCGGATCTGCTCCCTTCTAGCCACTTTTGGAAAGCTAATAGGGTAAGATACCCTGCCCCGATTTCCAGCACATCGAACTGAAGGGTGGACTCCTGCTGAGTCCACGTCCCCTGAGCCATGTGGCGGAGACAAACTGCTCCCCACCCTGACAGACTCGTATCTGTCGTGACCACTGCCCAGGATGGGGGCTATGGCAATGAGGTGGGAATAAGCCCCTATTGCAGAGAGTCCTCGGCCGTCAGGGAAAGGGAGACTTCCCGTCCAGGGAGGTTGACTGCCCATCCCATTGGCGGAGAATGTCCCATTGCCGTTGGCGCAGATGAAACTGCGCAAAGAGAACTGCCTCGATGGCTGCCACCATCTTCCTTAGGAAGTGCATGAGGCGCCTTAAGGGGTGCGACTGGCCTTGAAGGAGAGACTGCACCTCTGTCCGCAGTGAACGCTGCTGGTTCAGCGGAAGCTTCACTATGGCTGATAGAGTATGAAACTCCATGCCGAGATACGTTAGTGATTGAGTCGGAGACAGATTTGACCTTGCCAAATTGATGATCCACCCGAAAGTCTGGATAGTCTCCAGCGTAACATTCAGGCTGCGTTGGCATGCCTCGAGGGAGGTTGCTTTGACGAGTAGATCGTCCAAGTACGGAATCACCGGGTGTCCGTGAGAGTGCAAGACTGCTACCACTGCTGCCATGACCTTGGTGCCCACCCGTGGGGCTGTCGCCAGACTGAATGGCAGAGCTACGAACAGAAGATGTTCGTCTCCTATCACAAAACGTAGAAAACGTTGGTGCTCCGTAGCAATTGGCACGTGGAGATAGGCATCTTTGATGTCTGTTGAGGCAAGGAAGTCTCCTCGAGACATTGAGGCAATGACGGATCGGAGGGATCCCATCCGGAACCGCCTGGCGTTCGCATGCTCGTTGAGCAGTTTCAGAACCAGAACAGGACGGAAGGAACCGTCCATTTTTGGAGCCACAAAGAGATTGGAGTACAAACCCTCGCCCTCGTTCCTGAGGGGGGACAGGGATCACCACTCCTTCTGCTCTTAGAGCGTCCACCGCCTGCAGCAGGGCATCTGCTCGGTGGAGAGGTGGGGCCGTTCTGAAGAATGGAGTCGGAGGACGAGAACAGAACACTGTCCTGTGCACGTGAGCACAATGTCCGTCACCCACCGGTCTGTGACCTGTGGCAGCTAAATGTCGCCAAAGGCGGGGGAGTCTGCCATCAACCGCGGATGCGGAGAGAGAGAGAGAGAGCTGAGAGTCCTGAGGAGACCGCCTTGGTAGCGGTTCCTCCGACTGCCTTCCTTGGGCGAGATTGAGCCCGGCCGGAATCTGAGCCCGTCTGAGGTTTTGTAGCCCTTTTGCACGAGGACAATTGGGACCTGCCGGAGCTTGGGAAGGACCGAAACCTCGACTGTACTTTTAGGACAGTATTAACAGGGTAAGTCGCAGTGCAGACATTGCGGGGTTACGGACGCCTCTGCGGTACAGATGTCCCTGCTCAAGGTCAGCTGCGCAAGAACAGCAGAAAAGGTTAGGTTGCCAATACGGCTGTGGATGCCGGAGCAACCGACACGCCGATAGCCTCCTAGACAGATTTCAACCAGAGTCCATCTGTCTGTGAATGGCATCTTGAAGTGAAGCCCCATCTCCAGTGCAACTATGGCTCTATATGCAAGCCTGGAGATTGGAGAATCCACCTTTGGACCCTGGGTCCAGCGCTGACCACGTCAGGGGAAAAAAGGGATAACGTGTATCCTAAAAACGTTTGGAGAAGACGCTTATCTGGTAAGCGTGGTGTTCCTGGACTGCTTCTCTGAAGTCAGCGTGGCCAGAAAAATACTCAATATCTGCGTGAGACACTGAAAAGGAACTTCTCCTGTTCGTCTCCTATCTCCACTGGGGGAGCTGAGGGAGAAAGATCCAACCTTCCATTGATGGACGGTATAGGATCATTCCGTATGGCGTTACCACCCGGTGTATCCGGATTGAGAGCGATGTCAGTATCAAAGCCCTGAAGAGCTGCCTTTTGTTCAAGTAGATTGCCCATGGGTGCAAGTCTCTATATTATGACTACTCCGTCCCTGTCCATGGACAGGGTTGACAGGAAGTTTCTTTGGCCACAACTAGTAGAGCCCCGGCAGATGAAGTGCTAGAGACCCCGGCAGACGACGTGCTACAGGGGAGCATGCACACAATGGGACGGTGTCATGAACAGCATCCCATGTAGTAAAAACAGCACTGAAATCTGTGTTGCTTTTTAGCCGCTGCCGACTAGCTATCTAGAAGTATATAGCCAAGATTGGTGACCGTACATTGCAATGTATAGCATACAGGCATAAAGTACAAATGACCACTGCAGCACAAGCAATACAAGCAGCATAGAAGCCTGTGCCCTGGCACCCCTGCTCTTCTGCTGCTGTATACTAGTCATCTGGGGGAATATAGCCCAGAAGAGTGACCCTACAGTGCAATGTATAGCATACAAGCACAAGTACAAATGAACACTGCAGCACATGCAATCCAAGCAGCATAGAAGCCTGTGCCCTGGCACCTCTGCTCTTCTGCTGCTGTAGACTGGTCATCTAGGGGAATATAGCCCAGAAGAGTGACCATACAGTGCAATGTATAGCATACAAGCACAAGTACAAATGCACACTGCAGCCCATGCAATACAAGCAGCATAGAAAAAAAAAAACCTGTGCCCCAGCACCCTTGGTTTTCTGCTGCTGTAGTCTAGCCATTCCAGAAGAATATAGCTAAGACTAGCGACTGTACAGTGCAATGTATAGCATATCAGCATAAACACAAATGAACACCTCAGTCGTGCAAAACAAGCAGCCTAGAAAGCCTGTGCTTTAGCACACCTGCTTTCCTGCTGCTGATGTGTCGCTCCCCAAGCGGGCATATAGCGACCTATGTAGTTAAAAACAACACATGTATACACTGCAGTTATATCGTGGTCAGCACTATGTGTGCCTCTTACCGCCCGCCTATAAGCGGGTGTATGATCGCCACTGTCCTGCCTTGGTGCCCCGAGCTCTGCAGTAATGGCTGCCGGCTTCTTCCCCAGCTCGTGTAAGTAGGGGCGGGCCGTGGGCGTGCCCCCAAGGCAGAGCGGGAATCCGGCGTCCGACAGAGTGCAGTGAGAGGGCTGGAGCATGTAAAAAGGCTCCAGCCCTCGGCGCTGCTGATTGCTCAGCGCCTGTCCCCTTCCCTGAGTGACAGGGAGGGGGCGGGAACGAAGCGGCACTAGGCCGCAGAAGCCGGGGACTGGAGTTATAAGCGCCACCGCCGTAAAAGCGCGGTCGGCGCCCAGTCCCCGGCGAACTACAAGTCCCAGCCGCGCCGCCGCTCCCGGAGCGTCCGGCGCGGTAGTTCCCAAAACACAAAGTCACTCAGCAAAGCTGCAGTGACTGTAACCCTTTACTGTCCCCGGCGCACTAGCACACCCAGCAAGTCTGGAGTGTGCTGTGCCTGTGTACGGGGACACAGAGTACCTGTAATGGTGCAGGGCCATGTCCCTGAACGGTACTCCAGCTCCGTATCCAGCAGGTTCAAATGGGTCTGTGGATGGAGCCCGGCGTCAGAGCTTTGAGGCCGGCAGGATCCCACTTCCTCAGAGCCCCTCAGGGGGATGTGGAAGGAAAGCAGCATGTGGGCTCCAGCCTCCGTACCAGCAATAGGTACCTCAACCTTACAACACCATCCAGGGGTGAGAAGGGAGCATGCTGGGAGCCCTATATGGGCCCTCTTTTCTTCCATCCGAAATAGTCAGCAGCTACTGCTGACTAAAATCTGTGGAGCTATGCGTGGATGTCTGACCTCCTTCGCACACAAAGCTAAAACTGGAGAACCCGTGATACCACGGGGGGGTATAGCCAGAGGGGGAGGGGCCTTGCACTTTTTAGTGTAGTGCTTTGTGTGGCCTCCGGAGGGCAGTAGCTATACCCCAATCGTCTGGGTCTCCCAATAGAGCGCTGAAGAAAATATTTTTATTTTCAATATTTTGTTGCGAATCCTTTGGAGCCAATCACTGCCTTAAGTCTGGAACCCATGGACATCACCAAACGCTGGGTTTCCTCCTTCTTAATGCTTTGCCAGGCCTTTACAGCCGCAGCCTTCAGGTCTTGCTTGTTTGTGGGTCTTTCTGTCTTAAGTCTGGATTTGAGCAAGTGAAATGCATGCTCAATTGGGTTAAGATCTGGTGATTGACTTGGCCATTGCAGAATGTTCCACTTTTTTGCACTCATGAACTCCTGAGTAGCTTTGGCTGTATGCTTGGGGTCATTGTCCATCTGTACTATGAAGCGCCGTCCGATCAACTTTGCGGCATTTGGCTGAATCTAGGCTGAAAGTATATCCCAGTACACTTCAGAATTCATCCGGCTACTCTTGTCTGCTGTTATGTCATCAATAAACACAAGTGACCCAGTGCCATTGAAAGCCATGCATGCCCATGCTATCACGTTGCCTCCACCATGTTTTACAGAGGATGTGGTGTGCCTTGGATCATGTGCCGTTCCCTTTCTTCTCCAAACTTTTTTCTTCCCATCATTCTGGTACAGGTTGATCTTTGTCTCATCTGTCCATAGAATACTTTTCCAGAACTGAGCTGGCTTCATGAGGTGTTTTTCAGCAAATTTAACTCTGGCCTGTCTATTTTTGGAATTGATGAATGGTTTGCATCTAGATGTGAACCCTTTGTATTTACTTTCATGGAGTCTTCTCTTTACTGTTGACTTAGAGACAGATACACCTACTTCACTGAGAGTGTTCTGGACTTCAGTTGATGTTGTGAACGGGTTCTTCTTCACCAAAGAAAGTATGCGGCGATCATCCACCACTGTTGTCATCCGTGGACGCCCAGGCCTTTTTGAGTTCCCAAGCTCACCAGTCAATTCCTTTTTTCTCAGAATGTACCCGACCGCTGATTTTGCTACTCCAAGCATGTCTGCTATCTCTCTGATGGATTTTTTTCTTTTTTTTCAGCCTCAGGATGTTCTGCTTCACCTCAATTTATAGTTCCTTAGACCGCATGTTGTCTGGTCACAGCAACAGCTTCCAAATGCAAAACCACAAACCTGTAATCAACCCCAGACCTTTTAACTACTTCATTGATTACAGGTTAACAAGGGAGACGCCTTCAGAGTTAATTGCAGCCCTTAGAGTCCCTTATCCAATTACTTTTGGTCCCTTGAAAAAGAGGAGGCTATGCATTACAGAGCTATGATTCCTAAACCCTTTCTCCGATTTGGATGTGAAAACTCTCATATTGCAGCTGGGAGTGGGCACTTTCAGCCCATATTATATATATAATTGTATTTCTGAACATGTTTTTGTAAACAGCTAAAATAACAAAAGTAGGATTTTTGTGTACTCACCGTAAAATCTCTTTCTCTGAGTCTTCATTGGGGGACACAGGACCATGGGTTATGCTGCTGTCACTAGGAGGCTGACACTAAGTAAACATAAAAAAGTTAGCTCCTCCCTAGCAGCATACACCCCGAGCCGGAGGCGGGCTCAGATCAGTTGGTGCACAAGCAGTAGGAGGAGTACCAGAATCACCATACATAAACACAAGTTGTAACTAAAACAATGCAGCCGTGCAAACAAGAGGTCTATGAACATAAGACCACTGAAAAAATAGCAGGCAAATGCAATTGAATCAACCAAAAAACCAAGCAGGGTGGGTGCTGTGTCCCCCAATGAAGACTCAGAGAAAGAGATTTTACGGTGAGTACACAAAAATCCTACTTTCTCTATCGTTTCATTGGGGGACACAGGACCATGGGACGTCCAAAAGCAGTCCCTGGGTGGGAATACCGAAAAACCCGCAGAGGCAGACAACAACAACCTCCCTCGGTGGGCTTGCACTATAATTGAATGCTGCCACCCTATTACAGGTGTGCAACTGCTGCCTGCAAGACCTTTCTCCCAAAAATAGCATCTGCCGATGCTTGGGTGTGAACGTGGTAGAACCTATTAAAGGTGTGCAGGCTAGACCAGGTGGCGGCCTTGCAGACCTGGTCGGCCGACGCCTGATGCCTAATCGCCCAAGAGGCGCCCACTGCGCGGGTAGAGTGCGCCTTTACCCCCCGCGGCGGAGACTTGTCCCGAATCCGGTAGGTTTCTGATATGGCGGAACGGATCCATCTGGCAATTGTGGCCTTGGATGCCGATTCACCCTTCTTGGGACCAGAAGGGAGAACAAACAGACCATCTGACTTACGGAACGGCGCGGTCCTGGAGACATAAATTCTAAGCGCACGCACTAGGTCCAGGGTGTGCAAGGACCTCTCCAAGCTGTGAGAGGGGCCAGGACAGAAGGATGGAAGGATGATTTCCTCGTTAAGATGGAACGGGGAGACCACCTTTGGGAGAAAAGCGGGATCTGGCCGGAGAACCGCTTTGTCCTGGTGAAAAATCAAAAAGGGGGAACGACAAGAGAGAGCTGCCAGCTCTGACGTCCTGCGAATAGAAGTGATGGCAACCAGAAACACCACCTTCCAAGACAGGTGAGACAGGGAAGATTCTCGCAAGGGCTCGAATGGGGAGCCCTGAAGTGACCCTAGGACTAGATTAAGGTCCCACGGTTCTAGAGGCCGACGGTACGGCGGTGCCAGGTGGGCTACTCCCTGGATGAAGGTCTTAACCTGTGAACGAGCGGCCAGTGGCTTCTGAAACAGGATTGATAACGCCGATATCTGGCCCTTTAGTGTTGCGAGCGAGAGACCCGCATCTAGGCCTGACTGCAAGAATGCCAACAGGGAAGGAAGGGAGAAGGCGAGAGGAGAAGAAATATTCTGCTCTTCACACCACCTGAAGAAAACTTTCCACGTGCGGTGGTAAATCTTTGATGAAGATGGCTTCCTGGCCCTAATCATTGTCTGAATCACTCTTGAGGAAAAACCAGCCTTAGCTAGAACCCAGGATTCAATGGCCAGGCCGTCAAATTTAGGACCTGTGAGTTCTGATGGAAGAGAGGCCCCTGCTGCAGGAGATCTGGACGGTCTGGAAGGCGCCACGGAGCGTCTGCGAGGAGCTGAGTTAGTTCCGCGAACCATGCTTGCCTGGGCCAGTCCGGAGCCACTAGGATGACCGGTATCCCTTCCGCTTTGATCTTCTTGAGGACCCTCGGAATTAGAGGGAGCGGAGGGAAGATGTACGGGAGACTGAACTGGCTCCATGACAGGGTGAGGGCGTCGACTCCTAAAGCCAAGCGGTCGCGGCACCGCGCTACAAAGTGCGGAACTTGACGGTTGAACCGGGAGGCCATTAGGTCCACGTCCGGAACTCCCCATCTGTCGCAGATCTGGTTGAAGACTTCCCGGTTGAGGGACCATTCTCCGGAGGCGAGGCCTTCCCTGCTGAGGAAGTCCGCCGCCCAATTGTCCACGCCTGGGATGTGTACCGCTGAGATCAGGGAGTGATGACACTCGGCCCAGTGCAATATCTTCTTGACTTCTCGCATCGCCCCGACACTTCTTGTGCCGCCTTGGTGGTTGATGTACGCCACCGCCGTCGCATTGTCCGACTGGATCCTGACCGGGCAACCCTGTACTAGGTGCCGAAACTGCTGCAAGGCTAGCCGGATGGCTCTTATCTCCAAAATGTTGATCTGGAGACAACTCTCTCTCGGTGACCATCGGCCCTGCGCTGTGTGATGTCGAAACACTGCTCCCCAGCCCTGGAGACTGGCGTCGGTGGTCACTATCTTCCAGTGGAGCGGGAGGAAAGACCTCCCTGATGCGAGGTTGCGCTGATTGAGCCACCAACGGAGGGAGTTGCGGGTCTCCGGCGAAAGATGAAACCTGCGATCCAGAGAAAAGGGAGATCTGTCCCACTTCTTCAGCAAGGCCAGCTGGAGTGGCCGGAGATGGAACTGTGCAAAGGGTACCGCTTCCATCGCCGCCACCATACGACCGAGGACTCGCATGCCGAACCTGATGGACACTTGGCGCTGACGCCGAAGAGCGCGGAGTCCTCGTTGTAGGGAGGAGATCTTCTCCTGTGTGAGGAAAACTCGCCCTTGGATGGTATCGAATACCATGCCTAAAAAGGTGATCCGACGGGCCGGGATCAGAGAGGACTTCTTCCGATTTATCAGCCACCCTAACCGTGAAAGGGTGTCGATCGTGACCTGAACCCCGAGACGACAGTCCTCGAAAGAAGAGCCCTTTATCAACATATCGTCCAAGTACGGGATGACCATGACACCCCTGGCATGCAGGACGGACATGGCAGCAGCCATGATCTTCGTAAAGACCCTGGGTGCGGATGCGAGGCCGAAGGGAAGAGCTGTGAACTGGAAGTGATCTTCCGCTATCGCAAAACGGAGGAACTGTTGGTGAGAGGTGGCTATCGGGACGTGAAGATAGGCGTCTTGAATATCCAGCGATGCCAGGAATTCGCCTACCTCCATGGACGCGATGACGGACCGGAGTGACTCCATTCGAAACGGCCGAGGTCTCACCGACCTGTTCAGAAGCTTTAGGTCGAGGACGGGACGGACAGAGCCGTCCTTTTTGGGGACCACGAAAAGGTTGGAATAGAACCCCTTGAAACGCTCTGCGGGAGGGACTGGTACCACGACTCCGGTTCGGAGGAGGGAGTCTATGGAGTGAAAGAACGCGCGAGCCCGCGCGGTAGACTCGGGAGGGCGAGATAGGAAAAAACGTCTCGGTGGCTTTGCCTCGAATTCTATTTTGTAGCCTGATGTGATGATCTCTCTGACCCAGGCATCGGCGGTCAGGGGGATCCACACATGCTGAAAACGAGACAGGCGCCCTCCCACAAGTCTGGCGCTGTTGCGCGCCGACCGCGAGTCACTTGGAGGAACGACGGCGGTAACCAGAAGAGGATCTCGTGGACTGGCGGGGGCGTGAACGCCAGGCGGGATTGGTCTTGAATGACGGGGTCTTCCTGTCTCTCGGAGGAGAGCGGCTTTTCCGCGGCTGGGGATTGGAGCTGAAGCTGCGAAAGGACCGGAAACGAGCGGTGGAGCGCCGATTCTGGAAGCGCTTGGGGCGCAATTGGGGGAGAGATGTACTCTTTCCTCCCGTTGCATCGGAGATCAGCTGGTCCAGCCTATCTCCGAAGAGACGCTCCCCTAGGAAGGGCAGGGAAGTTAGTGACTTCTTAGAGGCCGCATCCGCGTTCCAGGAGCGGAGCCAAAGGGCTCGACGGATGGCCAAATTGTTGCTGGCGGCCTGGGTCGCGCAACTTGCAGACGCCAGGGCTGCATTGAGCAAGTACTCACCCGCGAGGGAAATCTGCGAGGCGATGGGAACCAGGTCCGGATTGGTAGGAATGGCGCGGAGACCGCCGCGTAGCGTGTCCGCCCAGGACATCAGGGCCTTCGCCACCCAAACCGAGGCGAAGGCCGGAGAGAGGGATGAGCCCGCTGCCTCGAAGGCGGAACGGGCCAACCTGTCAATAGTACGGTCCGTAGGATCTTTGAGAGACGTACCGTTAGTGAGTGGAAGGACTGTGTGAGAAGACAGGCGGGAGACTGGGGGGTCAACCACAGGGGAACCTGCCCAATCCTTTCGAAGACCCTCAGGAAAGGGATAATGCAAATCGATGGACTTACCGCTGGTAAATACCCTGTCCGGCTGTTGCCTGTGGCTGCGCAGTAACTCAGCGAATTCTGGATGTCCGCTGAATGTGTTCTGGGCCCGCTTCACCCGCTTAAAGGAGACCTGGGTGCTCTGGGAGGAGACTGGGTCCACCTGTACCTTCAAGGTCTGGTTTACTGCTTCTATCAGGCTATTTACCATGTGCCGAATATCGGCCGCCTGCTCTGAGTCCTGTAGGGGTACCGCATCGGAATCATCCTCGGAGCAGTCAGAAGCCTCCCTGGAGGACTGACGGTCTGGACCTGGGGATGAAGGTGAAACCTGGGAAGAGTCTGAGGACGAGACCCGGCGGGTCCGTTTCTGAGCAGCAGAGGAGGACCCTGCAACGGGGCTCACCTGCTCCGGGGGCAATTGCGCCGGGTCTGCGGGAATCTGGGCGAGCGTCGGCAGCAGGCGTAGAGCTTGCGCGATGGTCCGAGAAGCCTCAGAGAGGGAATCTACGGACTGGGACAGGGACGCTAGCCAGTCGGGGGGGGGCGGGACGCAGGGCCCTGCAGCATATGGCGCTGTAGCGTCTGCGGTATCAGAAGCGTCGGCCGCGGAGTCCTGCGGAGGCTGCGCGTCTGTAGAACAGACGGAGCATAGTGGGGCGTCCTGACCCTGGGAAAATTTGGAGCTGCAGGAGGAGCATGCAAAAAATAGTGCAAAGGGGGCCTGCTTGGATTGGGTGGGCTTAGCCTTAGGCATGGTGCACACAGGTACTCTCCCTGGTGGCTGCTAGGAAGGAGACAGGAGAGGGTTAACTCGTCCCTAAACTCAGAGAATGCTACCTAGTGAGGGCTACTCCTTAGGAGCAGAGCTTACCCAGGTCCTGCGTGCTGCCCACCAGTCCAGAAGTGGAGTCCAGGAATGAGCTGGCCAGAAAACTCAGAACGCCGGCGCGCTGCAGCCTCAGGGGACCAGAGGCAGGCTAAAATGGCGAGGGGACGCTGGAGGAGGCTGGGGGAGGAGCAGGATTCCGGCGCGAAAAGACTGGAGGATTCACAGCCCCCACCATCAGCCAGGAGGCAGAGCAGTGGGAGGATACAGAGGGAGGCGACCGGCGGCCAATAGCATGCAGCGGGGGCGTGGCTAGGACGCAGGAGCGACTAGGCCGAAGCCGGGGACTAAATTTATGGAGGGGGCCGGGGGAAAGAGCAGGGAAGTCGGATCCTACCTGCAATCGGCGGCGCCGGCTCAGCGATGGATGCGGTGCAGGCAGAGCTCCCTGGCCCTGCCTGTGAACAGCGCTGCTCGTCCAGGAAGGCTCCGGGGGAGAGCGTGCTGAAGGCAGGGTAGTAGGCATCATGATGGGGGTAGACAGCCCCCTATCAGGAGAAGGCAGCGTGACAGGGCCCCATCTATCACAAACGCTGCTGAGGTTCCATCCCTGCTGTATTCCCCTGTACGCCCTTTGGGGTGATACCTCAGGGCGAATCAGGGGTGCCCACAAAACAACCTGCCCACACGCGCACCCCCGGGAGTGGTACCACGGGGACGGGCGGGGGAGAGGGCCCCGAAGTCTCAAGCCCCTGCGACCCTGGGGAGCGGTACCCACGGGGCTGCGGAGAATGAGTGAAGCGAATACCTGCAGAGAAGAAGACGACAGGTATGAGAGCGATGAGCGGCGCCGAATAAAAGAAAAAAGCGCAAAAAATACATGGCTGAGGGGGGCCGAGACGGCCCACATCAGCCTCCTACGACACTAAGCTAAAAACTGATCTGAGCCTCCGGCTCGGGGTGTATGCTGCTAGGGAGGAGCTAACTTTTTTATGTTTACTTAGTGTCAGCCTCCTAGTGACAGCAGCATAACCCATGGTCCTGTGTCCCCCAATGAAACGATAGAGAAACTTGTGTCACTGTCCAAATATTTCTGGACCTAACTGTATTGCGGAAAACATTGTGTTATAGTTACAGACATTGATAAATACCGTAGGGGATACATGGCCGGCCATGTCTGTACCCGTTTCTTCGTCTTATCAGCAAATAAAGGTGAAAGCAGAACTGCGGGCGTGCGAAGGTCAAAGCCACATCCGGCAATAGACGACACTTATGGAAGCCTAAAAGTAAACCAGAAATTGTGGTTAGTCACTTATTTATCCCCCAGCTGCATGATGCACGTTCCCAAGCAGGGTGATCATCAACCGGATTTTTTTTTTTTTTAAACGGTACATATTAATCTTCAACGCTGCAAAAATATGATAACAGATTCTGTACTACACTAGGGTTACAATTGCAAAAAAAAAAAAAAAAAAATTTGAGAAAGCGCAAAAGCTGAATTAGGCTAAAAACTCTGGATCAGGAAAAAAAAATACCTACAAAGTCGAAACCGCAGGGAACGTTGAAAAAAATGCAAAATAGTAATTAAAACATTACACTTAAAACTATTTTTACACTAGAGAAATGGTGCCTGTATATTTTATACTGTACAGCTCAGCTCTTACATAAAAAGGGAAAGAAACCAAACATAAAGCAATGGAGAAAACAAACAGAAAACCAGGAGGAGGACAGGAATAGTAGCATGAGGACACGTCAGGAACTTAATCCTAAGGCTGAATAGCTTCTTATTTTATTTTCTTACTGTATCAAATTACTTATTTTACCAAAACAAATGGGAGGGTGTGCTCCGGCTCGCTGAAATACAGCATGTTTACTGCAGCTTTATCAGGAGGACGTTGTATTCAGACAATGTAGAAAGACAAGTGATATTCTATAAGGAATGATATCTGGAGACTGATGCTGTGGACGGCTGCTCCATGTAACTAATACACTGCTTGGACCGCTGCGCAGTTTTCACAAGACCCTGCCTGGCCCAGCAAACACGTCGGTGGTCCAAGGCCACCAGGCCAGAAACCTTTGCTCTGTGGCCACTGGACCAGGGTCCTTGGAATTATATTTCTTACATCTCATTCAATGTATTTTTGGCAGAGGATTATTACCAGCAGTTGTTCGCCATGTGTCCAGTTATGGGAACATGTCACTAGGTTTTCCCAATACATACTAAATCAACCACCTTTAACCCCAGGGCACTTTCCGTTTTTTGCGTTTTGTTTTTTGCTCCCCTTCTTCCGAGAGCCGTAACTTTTTTATTTTTCCGTCAATCTTGCCATATGAGGGCTTGTTTTTTGCGGGACAAGTTGTACTTTTAAATGAAACCATAAGTTTTACCATATGGTGTACTGGAAAGCAGCAAAAAAATTCCAAGTGTGGAAAAATTGCAAAAAAAGTGTGATGGCACAATAGTTTTTGGGATCTTTTATTCACGGTGTTCACTATATGGTAAAACTGATGTGTGGGTATGATGCCTGAGGTCGGTGCGAGTTTGTAGACACGAAACATGTATAGGTTTACTTGTATCTAAGGGGTTAAAAAAATTTCACAAGCTTGTCCAATAAAAGTGCGCTATTTTCCAAAACCCGTAGAGTTCTCATTTCTTGGGATCTATGGCTCAGTGACGGCTTATTTTTTGCGTCTCGAGCTGATGTTTCTAATGGTAGCATTTTTGCGCAGATGCTACGTTTTGATCGCCTGTTATTGCATTTTGCGTAAAACTTGCGTTGACCAAAAAACGTAATTTTGGTGTTTGGAATTTTTTTGCCACTACGCCGTTTACCAATCAGATTAATTGATTTTATATTTTGATAGATCGGGCACTTCTGAACGCAGCGATACCAAATGTGTATATATATTTATTTATTTTTTTTAACCCTTTAATTTTCAATGGGGGAAAGGGGGGTGATTTGAACTTTTAGGTTGTTTTTTTTTTAAATTTTTTAAAACTTTTTTTTTACTTTTTTTATTTTATTTTACTAGTCCCCCTAGGGGGCTATAGCGATCAGCAATCCGATTGCTGATCGCTATCTGCTGATCACCACTATACCGCTGTAAACAGCAGAAATAGTCACTTTCTTTTTTCCTCTGCTCCGTGCCGAGGAAAAAGGAAAGTGAAACTTCATAGCAGCAGGCGTCATCACATGACCCTGTGCTACGATGGCAACCACCGAACGTCACGTGATCACTCACGTGACTTCCGATGGGGGCGGCGGTAAGTAGAAAACATGGCCGCGCGCATATAGATCTCGCTGCCAGACTTTGGCAGCGAGATCTAAGGGGTTAATGTTCCGGGTGGAATGCGATTCCACTCGGAACATGAAGGCACACATGTCAGCTGTTGAAAACAGCTGATATGTGTGCCGATCCACGTCTCCTGCCCGCGGCAGGGGGCGGGGCTTACCGGGACACGATCCATGACGGAAAGATCCGTCCATGGTCGTGAAGGGGTTAATGCCTGTCTTACAGCAGTCCAGAATCCTAGATATAAGCCCCCAACACAGTGTGTAAACAAAAAAATACCTTTTGTAATTCCACCATACCCCGAAGTCCAATGGGCATGGCTTTTTCCTGATGGCTTCTTTATCCCCGCAACCGCCGTCCTTCTGCCTTGATGTGGATTACATGTCCTACATCATCCACATAGCGCTTTCAATCTAGCTTTGCGCAAAGCATAGATCTATGCCAGCATGCTTCACTATGCACTAAGGGCAGATCATCCTATAATGTATTGGCGCCAGCTTTAGTTCTGTCACCAGAACTTCCTGTCCTCTCCTGGTGCTTGCGCAACACAAGACTTTGTTCTGCCCATAGCAGGGCACAGCACAAGTCTGTGCAGATCTGTGATTTGACCCTTAGGGCAAAGCACAAAAAGTCTGAGCAGATCTGTGCTTTGACAATTAGCAGGGCACAGTACAAGTCTGTGCAGATCTGTGCTTTGACAATTAGCAGGGCACAGCACAAGTCTGTGCAGATCTGTGCTTTGACAATTAGCAGGGCACAGCACAACAAGTCTGCGCAGATCTGTGCTTTGACAATTAGCAGGGCACAGCACAACAAGTCTGCGCAGATCTGTGCTTTGACCCTTAGCAGGGCAGAGTGCAACAAGTCTGCGCAGATCTGTGCTTTGACTGTGGCAAAACTGAGTGATTGAAGTAGAGCGCATTAATCAAGACAGGAGGACGGGGAGTGCGGGGATAAGGCTAAGGTCACACAGGGCATCTTTTGCTGCATTTTTGAGGTCACAAAAATGCACCAAAATGCATGCATTTCCATCTCCCAGCAAGATCTATGAGATTTCGATTTTGCTGTCTACACTGGGCATCTTTTGTTGCCGCATCTTGGCTGTGTTTTTCAAGATGCAGCATGTCAATTCTTTTTGTGTTTTTACCGCGTTTTTGAGCCCTCCAGTCAATAGATTTGACTTAAAAACCGCATTGGGCAAAACGCGGTAAAAACTCATTGCGTTTTTGGTGCATTTTAAGATGCACTCAAGATGCACTGACAAAAGAGATGCCGCGTGTGCACTTAGCCTAAAGGAGGCATTGGGAAAAAACCTGCAACATTCATCGTACGCGGTCATATGGTGGAATTATAAAAGGTATTCTCTTGGATAAGCAAAGGGAGTTATGTGCTTATATACAGGTTGCTGTATTGCAGTAAAAGAAGCATTAAAGGTGGTGGCTTTAGTTAAATTGGGAAAATCTAATGACAACATATTTTAAAAGGTTACCTATCTGTACAATTGCCAACTGAGCTTTTTATGTGTATGCTTCACTTACTTTAAGAGTTCTCCCATTCTAAGAAAAGTGGAGCCCAAATGGTTTTATTTACGTAACAAACAGCGCAGGTTCTCCTCCCTGGGTGCACTGTTGGTGATCTACCTCGGTTATTAGCGTTTTGGCCGTAGCAGTGACATCACATCTCCACTGCAGCCAATCACTGAGCTCAGCAGCTCTGCTGATGTAAGCAGTCCAACCCATTTATGGTCAGCTCAGAAACAGGTAATGCATGGTGGTTTTTATATTAATGGAGACTATGAATAAAAGTCATGCCCATTCTGGAAGATTAGTAGTGAAGCGTTCAGTTCTTCAAGCCCCAATGAGAAATGCCATTTGCATGCCTGACTCCATTAACAACCAAATTACAATGTGTAATATCTCTCCCTCTCCAGATAGATAGAGATAGAGATATATATATATATATATATATATATATATATATATATATATATATATATATATATATATATCTCTATCTCTCTCATTTTATATATATATATATATATATATATATATATATATATATATATATATATATCTACGGTATATCTATATCTATCTATCTCTATATCTATATATATATATATATAGGGTATATATGGAAATTGAAAAAACCTGTAAACAAAAATAACATAGGGAATATACATCGTAGTAGCACAAGCTCTTTGCATTGTGATTCTCTGGAACTTTCTGTCCTGCCTGTCGAGGAAGGATCAGAGGGGTACAGATGAGGAGACTCCATGCACAGAGGGCATAAGAAGAAACTATTCTGTTAGGTGCTGGGCAGAAAGGAAACGGATTCTGCCTAGAGCGACAGCACTGATTACATTGTGAAATTGGATGATTGTCACTGTGGAACTTCCCTCTATAAGGCCGGGGCCACACGGGGATTACTGCGATCCCCTCACATGACACTCGGCTCACGCTGGCAGCACAGCAGAGCCGAGTGTCATGCGAGTGTCCCTGTGACTGAGGTCTGATCGCGAGCGGACCTCTGCTGCGGGGGGCGGGCCAGCTCTGAGGAGGGGCGGGCCAGTGCTGCAGAGGGGAGGGTTGGCACTGAGGAGGGGAGAGCTGGAGCTGCAGGGGGGGGGGGGGAGGGATTTATCTCCCTCTCTCCTCCGTAGCCGGCTATTGCCATTCTCGCCCTGCACTTGGTACACTGATGTATCGCAAGTGCAGTGCGATTTTTCTCTCGCCCCATAAACTTGAATGGGTGCGAGAGAAAGTCTCGCATTACAGTCACAGCATGCTGCAATTGTTTTCTCCGTCCGATTAGGGCTGAGAAAATAATCGCTCATGGGTGCTGACACAGGCTAATATTGGTCCGATTTTCATGCCGTGTGGCTTAGGCCTAAGAATTAGTCTACTTGTTGTATCTGCTTACTGCGGTACATACTAGAGCTCCACACCGCCGCAAAATCAGTGACTTGTAAGGAACCTTGGAAAAACTGCAAATACTTGACATGTCAAAAGTCTTGCGATGAAGTCATGCATGACATTGAGGATGCATGTAATGAGAGAATAAGGGAGATGCCACCATTTTTTGGGCGATTCATTGGCAACCAAATGTGACATGCAGCCCAAGCCTAAAAGGTGATTTACAATGGAAGACGTCCGCCCATACCAAGCACTAGTTGACTACATAGCAGGTCAATGGGATCCCATTTGAGACCTTTACAAGCTGTGCGGAGACAGAACGATAGTTTCAGTGTCTCCCTGAAAATAACACTTACCCCGAAATTAAGCCCTAACGTGATTTTACAGGATTTTTGCAGTATGCTTGAAATATAAGCCCTACTCTAAAAATAAGCCCTAGTTACAGACAGGGCCGGAATTAGGGGGAATCAAACTTCACAATTTATCAGGGCCTCACTCTCTAAGGGACCCACGCAGTTGTATTCTGAAGTACAGATTGTTTAAAGGGTACCTGTCACCACTTTTTTGGCCTATACTGTAAGCTGCAGCCACCATGACCGGGCTCTTATATACAGCATTCTAACATGCTGTATATAAGAGACCGGGCCAGGAGTATAATTAAAAAAACACTTTATAATACCTAACGGTCGCTCGGTTGGCCAGATGGGCATCTCCGTTCTCTGGTGCCTCCTCTTTCGGCCATCTTCGTCCTCCTTCTGACTCCTGTGTGCATGACGCGTCCTACGTCATGCACACTCGCGGTCCTGCGCAGCAGGCAGATCAAAGTGCGCTTGCTCAGGACCTGAATGCCGGCGAGTGTGGAGGATGTCGGACTCGTCATGCACCGAGGCTAGAGAAGAAGGACTACGAAGATGGCCGAAAGAGGCGGCGCCAGCACCAGAGAACGGAGACACCCCTCTGGCCAACCGAGCGACCGTTAGGTAAGTATTATAAAGTGTTTTTTATGTTATACTCCTGGCCTGGGCTCTTATATACAGCATGTTAGAAGGCTGTATATAAGAGCCCGGTGGTGCTGGCCGCAGCTTATAGGCCAAAAAGTGGTGACAGGTTCCCTTTAAGGGCCTTTCATGAATTCACAGTCATGTGACCAAAGGTCTCTTAATTGCAGGAGTCTAAAAGAACTAAACAGGAGACAGGCTAGTATACAGGACTGGCAATAGGGGAAGGGACAGCAAACTGGGCAATTTCACAGGACCCCCATTCTCCTAGGGGCCCCAGGGTTATATAATGATCATAACACTGCTCCAGGACCTTTGTGACATCACATAATGTGACCAAAGGACAGTGCAGGAATCTACAGCTGAAGAGGAAACAAGCTGGTATGTGGAGTGTGTGTGTGTGTGTGTGTGTGTGTGTGTGTATGGATGGATAAAAGATACATTTAGAAAGATAATAGAGAGATAGATGGATGGATAAATAAGAGATATATAAATATATAGATAATAGAAGGATATATAAGGAGATAGACACACACACACACACACGTTACACAGGGTTTGGAGAGCTACGTTGATGTTCCAGAATGTGATAACATGATATTTTAACCCCTTCACGACCCATGACGGATATATCCATCATGGAGCATGTGACATTAAGCCCCGCCCCCTGCAGGATGCGGCGATCCACGCACATATCAGCTGTTTTGAACAGCTGACATGTGTGCCTGCATGTTCCGAGTAGAATCGCATTCCACCCGGAACATTTAACCCCTTACATCTCGCTGCCAAAGTCTGGCAGTGAGATGTATATGCGCGCGGCCATGATTTTCACTTACTGCCGCCCCCACCGGAAGTCACGTGTGTGATCACGTGACTTTCGGTGGTTGCCATGGTAGCACAGGGTCATGTGATGACGCCTGTAGCTAACATGAGTCATTTCCTTTCAATGCCGGAATACAGCCAGCTTTGAAAGTAAAGCACCATATCTGCAGTTCTCAGCTGTGTAGCTGAGATCTGCAGATAGTGCAGAGCGATCGGATTGCTGATCGATATAGCCCCCTAGGGGGGGACTAGTAAAATAAAAAAAAAAATTAAAAAAAAAAAAAGTTTAAAAATTAAAAAAAAAAAACCCCAAAAGTTCAAATCACCCCCCTCTCGCCCCATTGAAAATTAAAGGGTTAGAAAAAAAAAAAATACACACACATTTGGTATCGCCGCATTCAGAAATGCCCGATCTATCAAAATATAAAATCAATTAATCTGATCAGTAAACTGAGTAGCGGCAAAAAAATTCCAAACGCCAAAATTATGTTTTTTGGTCGCCGCAAGTTTTGCGCAAAATGCAATAACAGGCGATCAAAACTTAGCATCTGCGCAAAAATTGTTCCATTAAAAACGTCAGCTCGAGACACAAAAAATAACCTGTTACTGAGCCATGGATCCCAAAAAATGAGAACGCTACGGGTTTCAGAAAATGGTGTAAAACGTGCGCCACTTTTATTGGACAAACATGTGATTTTTTTTTTAACCCCTTAAATACAAGTAAACCTATACATGTTTGGTGTCTACAAACTCGCACCGACCTCGGGCATCACAATGACACATCAGTTTTACCATATAGTGAACACGGTGAATAAAATATCCCAAAAACTATTGTGCGGTCACACTTTTTTTGCAGTTTTTTCACGCTTGGAATTTTTTTGCTATTTTCCAGTACACTATATGGTAAAACTTCTGGTTTCATTTAAAAGTACAACTCGTCCCACAAAAAACAAGGCCTTATATGGCAAGATTGACGGAAAAATAAAAAAATTACGGCTCTCGGAAAAAGGGGAGCAAGAAACAAAAACGTAAAAACGGAAAGTGCCTGGGGGCTGAAGGGGTTAATAAATGTCGATTTTTTTTTTTAGTTCAAGAATAAATGTTCTTGGGAAAAAAATAAGACATTCCCTGAAAATAAGCCCTAGCCCATTTTTTGGAGCAAAAAAATATTATAAGAGCCTGTTTTATTTTCGGGTAAACCCGGTAGTTTGCTTGTACAGACCCCATACGGCATGGATATTGTCACATGCCAGGACGAGGAGCTTCGCTGCCACGATTATTGGAGGAACCTCATGAAGGATCTGATAGACTGACAGACCAGCCTTGGCCTTGTTCTTCGGCTGATCGGTGGCGTGCTTTTCTCGGACAGTGGTTTGGAATGAGTGTTCTTGTAAGGCCTAAGCCACACGGCGAGAAAATCGGTGCGAGAGAAGTGCGATAAAACATCGCATTCCACTCGGACCAATTCTAGCCTGTGTGTCAGCACACATGAGCGATTATTTTCTCAGCCCTAATCGGACCGAGAAAACAATCACAGCATGCTGCAACTGTAATGCGAGACTCTTTCTCTCGCACCCATTCAAGTGAATGGGGCGAGAGAAAAATCGCACTGCACTCGCGGTACACCGGTGTACGCGAGTGCAGAGCAAGAATGGCAATAGCCGGCTACGGAGGAGAGAGGGAGATAAATCCCTCCCTCCCCTCCTCAGCTCCAGCCCGCCCCTCCTCAGTGCTGACCCGCCCCCCCCGCAGCTGTGGTCCGCTTGCACGGTCGGACCGCAGACGCAGGGACACACGCATGACACTCAGCTCCTGCTGTGCTGCCAGCGCGAGCCAAGTGTCATGCGAGCATTGCACTAGTGCCCCGTGTGGTCCGGCCTAAGAAGGTCTTTACTCTGCCTTATTGGATAGCAGTTTGATATAAAAGAAAACTCAAGCAGTGTAGGATGAATTATACGTTACGTTTTATTCACCACGTTAGGAAGATTTTTTACAACTGGTGTTTAATGGAAACCCATATCCACCCAACATTACCCCGGCCTGACACACCGCTAACAGCCGCATAATAAAAGCTTTCCTTCTTTGAAGTGTATAAAGCCACTTTCCTCTGACTAAATCCTTATAACAGAACAATGTAAAGAGTTGGGCCGCTCCCAAAAAGAAAAAAAAAAAATGAACCTATTTCCATGCGATGGCCGGAGCATGTGCTTCTGTAAAGTCATTACTGACGTTCCTACAAGAATTCTACCCCAATACATGGAAGAACAAAGCCAGACGCCAGGGGGTCCCCGAGGGCAGGATCATACACGTGAAATCAGTGTTCAATGAAGTCACATTAAAGCATAAATAAACCTATGACAGATACAACTGCAACGGGACGTAGTACTACAACTTGGCCTTGTGTGTTGTATCCAGCGTACCAGATCTGTGCGAACTGGGAAACGCGCTGGAAAAAGCGGGGTACCACGCCTGGCGGCTGCCCACCCACCCGGTGTCTCAATTTCACCAGTACTTGCATCCTCAGAATGTAAATATCGTTAAAGGGAATCAGTCATTAGGTTTTTGCTCCCCCGTCTGTCTAATAGCAGTATAGACGTGTATAGTGCAAAGACAGCGACCCTGATTCCAGAGATGTGTCACTGAGCTATTTGCTATCATTTTGATAAAAATCACGTTTTCCTGCTGCAGACCTAGCAGTTCTCTGAATGTGGAGCTCTATAACCTCACCCACACCACTGATTGGCTGCATTATGTCAACGCACAGTATACACAGAAAGCTCCCAATCAGTGGTGGGGGCGTGTTATATAGAGCTCATAAATATGCTGGACTACCTGGCAGCACACCAAGTACTCCTCTAGTGATAATCATCTGCTGATAAATCATTGATTTTATTAAAACGACAGCAAACAGCTCAGTAAGTGACACATGGCTGGAATCAGGGTCTCTGTCTCTACGTTATGCTGCTCTCAGATTAGGTGGCAAAAACCTGGTGAAATTCCCTTTAAATACAATGGGGCCGGAGGAAGCTATCTACTCCCTCTTCCACCATTCAACCTATGAGTATGAGTCTCAGAGCAACAGACACGACAGACATCACTAGTAGTGATGAGCGAACCTTCCGTCTCGAGGTTCATGCTGGAAAAATGACGTGAAAATCCCCGTGGTGAGTATCACGCTGTGCTGGTGTCTGCGTTCTGAGAGGTTTTGCGTACATTCTGCAGTCGTAGATGTTTTGTTCACGGAAAATGTAAAAAAAAAAAAAAAAGCACTGCCCACCGACCTCCAAAGATGTTTTGCTATTAGCCCACAGCAAAACACTTCCGGAGGTGGATGGCGTATTTGCCCCCCAAAAATGGTGCCTTTCTGCCCTTTTGCAGCAGCTCATCATCTATATGTCTCTACATTGAGGTTTTCTGGTGCAGATTTTGAAGCCAAAGTCATGTATGGATTCTAGCCGTCAGGCAGCTGTGAAGCCAAGGCCGAAACTTCTTGGCTTTGGATCTAAGAATCAGAACGCAGGAGCACACCCTAATCTACGACAAAAACCATGAAATCAATATTCGCTTCTTAATAAATTTACACCCTGGATTCAAGCCTAAAATCCAAAATTAAAACACTGTGTGACATGTACTCACATCTTGCTGATGTGGGGGCTAGAGTACAAGAAAAGTGTAGGGAGCCCTCCACCCCTCCCCAAGTAATCACCAGCATCAGGCAGGCTCTTCATGAAAATTCATATGTACGGTCATTTTTAAAAACTTTCTTTTTTAAACACACTGTGGATTGTACCGTTTAGAGCAGAGGGTGTGTTACTGCATATATAGACACTGCTTAGCTAAAAATACTCCTTAAAAACTGCTAAGAGGCGTATTTTTACTTTGCTGAAATACATTTAGAGCGACTTCTGGCTGGAAAAATGTTCCATGAACTCTGCACCAAATGTCTGTATATGGAAGTATTAAGGGGACACAGCAAAGCATAAGCAACATCCCATAATAACCCAAATTAAAGAAAGCAGTAATCATCCCTTCGCCACAAAAGCCGCAACGTGTGAACTCCGCTATAGTTCAGACAACGGTTGTAAATATCAGCCAGTTG
The DNA here is from genome assembly GCF_048569485.1 of Anomaloglossus baeobatrachus. Lineage (NCBI taxonomy): Eukaryota > Metazoa > Chordata > Amphibia > Anura > Aromobatidae > Anomaloglossus > Anomaloglossus baeobatrachus. The sequence goes on from NC_134363.1 coordinate 122,831,563, forward strand.
CTCACTGTGCTCGCCAGCATTGTGGACAGGTACAGGAGATGTCTGCTATTACCATTGTGTCAGGGAGGCCGAGCCTGCAACTTACAGGTCTTCAAGAGTCCATTGTGACATTTGGCAATAGTTGTGGATTAGTATTGCACAGTCACATTTGCTGTCCCAGATACACGGACCACCCGGGACTGGAGCATAACTGTAATGAATTGAGGGAGAGAGAGGACATGGAATTGCAATGAATGAGGGGGTAGGACAAAGGACAGGGACTTGTAATGAATTGGGGAGATAGAACAAAGGGCAGGGTCTTATAATGAAGTGTGGGGATAGGACAAAGGACAGGGACTTGTAATGAAGTGTGGGGATAGTACAAAAGACAGGGACTTGTAATAAAGTGGGGGGATAGGACAAAGGACAGGGACTTGTAATGAAGTGGGGGATAGGACAAAGGACAGGGACTTGTAATGAATTGGGGAGTTAGGACAAATGACAGGAACATGTAATGAATTGTTGTGAGGGGTGGAGGGGGGGGGAGGCACAGTGGTTGATTAAATTTATATTTTCATTGGCTAGAAAAAAAGGCTACTTATAGTTGTTGGGGGGTGGGGGGGATTAGTGCTGGCTAACCAATTTACATTTTGAATGATAGATTGCACAGTGGCGAATTGTATGCTAAGGGTGTAGTGCATATTTGTATTCAGTGGCACTGTGTGGAGAAATCTGTCTGTATCGCCTTCAGAGTCACCATGTAAACCCAGCCTAAATTTTAAGAAGCACTTCCATTAAAATGTTTATGGGCTAAACCTGTGTGAATGTATATGCAAAGTAGTGTAGGTGTATTAGTATATTCACCGATCTCAATCTTCCTTGGTTTCCAGCGCTGTTCTGGTCCTCTTCTTGGGCACATTGCTGAAGTTCCAACTCCTTGGCTCACACAGCGCTCCAAGTTACTTCTACAATGTAAGCCTATGCAGCGTCAGATCAATGCTCCATAGACTAATGTAAGCCTATGCAGCGTCAGATCAATGCTCCATAGACTAATGTAAGCCTATGCAGCGTCAGATCAATGCTCCACAGACTAATGTAAGCCTATGCAGCGTCAGATCAATGCTCCACAGACTAATGTAAGCCTATGTAGCATCAGATCAATGCTCCACAGACTAATGTAAGCCTATGCAGTGTCAGATCAATGCACCATAGACTAATGTAAGCCTATGCAGTGTCAGATCAATGCTCCATAGACTAATGTAAGCCTATGCAGCGTCAGATCAATGCTCCACAGACTAATGTAAGCCTATGTAGCATCAGATCAATGCTCCACAGACTAATGTAAGCCTATGCAGTGTCAGATCAATGCTCCATAGACTAATGTAAGCCTATGCAGTGTCAGATCAATGCTCCACAGACTAATGTAAGCCTATGCAGTGTCAGATCAATGCTCCATAGACTAATGTAAGCCTATGCAGTGTCAGATCAATGCTCCACAGACTAATGTAAGCCTATGCAGCGTCAGATCAATGCTCCACAGACTAATGTAAGCCTATGCAGTGTCAGACCAATGCTCCACAGACTAATGTAAGCCTATGCAGTGTCAGATCAATGCTCCACAGACTAATGTAAGCCTATGCAGTGTCAGATCAATGCTCCACAGACTAATGTAAGCCTATGCAGTGTCAGATCAATGCTCCACAGACTAATGTAAGCCTATGCAGTGTCAGACCAATGCTCCACAGACTAATGTAAGCCTATGCAGTGTCAGATCAATGCTCCACAGACTAATGTAAGCCTATGCAGCGTCAGATCAATGCTCCACAGACTAATGTAAGCCTATGCAGCGTCAGATCAATGCTCCATAGACTAATGTAAGCCTATGCAGTGTCAGATCAATGCTCCACAGACTAATGTAAGCCTATGCAGTGTCAGATCAATGCTCCACAGACTAATGTAAGCCTATGCAGTGTCAGACCAATGCTCCACAGACTAATGTAAGCCTATGTAGCATCAGATCAATGCTCCATAGACTAATGTAAGCCTATGCAGCGTCAGATCAATGCTCCATAGACTAATGTAAGCCTATGCAGCGTCAGATCAATGCTCCACAGACTAATGTAAGCCTATGCAGCGTCAGATCAATGCTCCATAGACTAATGTAAGCCTATGCAGCGTCAGATCAATGCTCCACAGACTAATGTAAGCCTATGCAGCGTCAGATCAATGCTCCATAGACTAATGTAAGCCTATGTAGCATCAGATCAATGCTCCATAGACTTACATTGTAACAGCGACTTCAAGCTCAGAAATAGTGACCTGTGTAATCCGAAGAGCCGTCACTTCAGCCACATGGCAAAGAAGCGGACCAGAACAACGCTGGAAAACGGGGAAGATGGCAACTGGTGAGTGTATTAATACAGCTACACTACATATGCATACATGTTTTGCCCATAAACATTTTAATGGAGTGCTGCTTTAAAAATGCAGCCTGCACGATACAGGATTTTTCTTAGTTGCTGAGGACCCCATTTTAGTTTGAGATCATGATATATATAAAGAGTTATTGTAATTTAGTATTTTAAGGAGCACACAATTCAGCTGTACTTTGGCTTCCCCCCTGCAGTGTGGTGGCAAGACACACCTGAAGATTGCCAGTTCGAGCTGGTGGGATAACGTCACCACTGGATCGAACTATGCACTCTTTAAAGGGAACCTGTCACCAGATTTGGGGCCTATAAGCTGCGGCCACCAGTGGGCTCTTATATACAGCATTCGAACATGCTATATACAAGAGCCCAGGCCACTGTGTAGAGTGTAAAAAACACTTTAGAACACATGCGCACTACAATACTTTGATCAAAGTACACCTGCGCAGGACCTCAATGCTGGCTAGTGTGGATGACGTAGGACGCATCATGCACCCGGCTTCAGAAGAAGGAGGACAAAGATGGCCAAAAGAGGAGGCACCGGAGACGCCCATATGACCCAACTCCACCGCAGCGACCGGTTTAGGTGAGTATTATAAAGCGATTTTTACGTTCTACACAGTGGCCTGAGCTTATATACAGTATGTTCGAGTGCTGTATATAATAGCCCACTGGTTGTGGCCTCAGCTTATAGGCCCCAAATCTGATGACAGGTTCCCTTTAATATCACAAGTTATACAGTTGTAAAATAGAATAACTATTATGGTATATACAGAACACGGGAGTACATAGAGACATAGGCCCTGATTCAGTAAGACTGGCACTGTGCACCCAGTCAATAACCTAGGCCGTTGGAGCAAGATGCGCCAAATTTACTAAGAGACAGAGAGGAGTTAGTCGTAGACGCTGACAGGGCCATTGACTATAATGATACAGATGCAGTCATTGTGTGCCCTGTCGTACAACTTTTCAGCCGTATACGCAGAGTTGAGGCTGGCAGCAAGACGTAGTCTACTACATCATCCTAAAATAGGCGTATATGGGCACAAATTATGCACGACAGAGCAGACTATGACTCCGTCTGTATCATTATAGTCAATGGCCATTAGCACATACACCTGAATCACATTTCATCAGGGTTCTGATGTAAGCCCTGACGGAGCTGTGGAACAAAGGGTTTTATTTAATCAATATTTGATTTGACCACCCTTTGCCTTAAAAACAGCAATGATTCTGCAAATCTGCACACAGTTTAAGAAAGTGGTCAGGAAAGCTGTTCCTAACATCTTGGGAGAACTAACCATCTGTGAAGGTTTGCGCATATTCTTGTATTTCTTTGTTTAATCACAGACAAACTCAATTATGTTGAGATCAGGGCTCTGTGGAACCATATCATCACTTCTAGGACTCCTTCTTTAATGTCACAGGTCATGTGCCATGACAAGACTGACCAGAGCTACAAAAGGCAAGGTAATTATAGTCAATCAGCAAGCTTTTTCTAAAGCAAAGATTTCAAAGCAGAGTAAGGCTGGTTTCACACTACGTCTTTTTAACATGCGTCAGGAACGTTTTTTTGCTGCAAAAGCGGATCCTGCTTTTACAGCAAAAAACGCATGCTAACGCATGTGTTATTTTGCAGGATCCTGTCACTGGATGTTTAGGGGCGGGCATTGGAGTCATGTGATCGGGAGTGAGGGGAACTAGACTGGGAGCCGGCTTCTGACAGCTGCAGACGCTCGTAACCAAGGTAAACATCGGGCTTGGATACCCGATATTAATCTTGGTTACGAGTGTCTGCAGCTGCTAGGAGCAGGGCTGTCTGCACACGTAACCAACGTAAACATCGGGTAACTAAGAGAAGTGGTTACCCGATATTTACCTTGGTTACGAGTGTCCGCAGCTCTCAGGTGGGAGAGAGAGGGAGGGGAGGAAGGGGGAAAGACAGAGATAGAGAGAGAGGGAGAGGGAGGGAGGAGGAGAGAGAGACAGATCACGCGAGACTGGTTCTGGGCATGCTCAGTACTTTCTGGGCATGCTCAGTACAAAAGCAGGATCCTGTCTATCAGCACGCCAGCGTTCACCTGCGTTTGCATGCTGTTTAGTCAGGATCCGGTGACATGCAGTATTTGGACGCAGCTCAAAAACGCTACAAGTAGCGTTTTTGAAAGATGTTAAAAAACTGCAAGTCGCTGGATCCTCACTATAACGCACGCAAACGCAGGTGAACGCATGTTAACGCGAGTCCATTGCAAATGCATTGAAATGAAAACGCATTTGCACTGGATCCGTTTTTCCGCTAAAAAAACGTTATGGACGGATGTTAAATAAACGTAGTGTGAAACCAGCCTAAGGTCTCAAGAAGTGGCGTTCAAGATGTTTCACAGGACTAAAGACATAAGCAAGAGTGAGGACCCTCGATGCAGTGGTCAGTGAGGAAACCTAGTGCAGATGGAACACATTACCATATGCTTCCTTCCTGTAGAAACAAAGCTGTCCAGCAGTGCCATCAGCTCAGAACTGGCAGCCACCAGAGGGACCCAAGTACACTCCTCTACAGTTGGGAGATGTCCTCCGGCCACAAGTGGACTTCATGGAAGAACTGCAGCGAAAATGACATACCTTCCGTAAGGCTAAGGTCGGTTTTACACATCCGGCTTTTCGCCGGTTTGGCGGATGCGGCGCCAGCCAGTACAGTGTATACAGTACACTGGCAGCGCCACAAGCGCCGGTCACATGCTGTCATGTGACTCGGAAGTTGCGGCGCTGCCACTGTACTGTATACACTGTACTGGCGTGCACCGCATCCGCCAAACCGGCGAAAAGCCGGATGTGTGAAACCAGCCTTAGTGACTTATGTTGGAGAATGGTACAATAATGAGGGTCTGCAGGCAGTAGTGAAGCAGGAGGGAAATTCTCTGCAGGTTTGCGGCTCTATTTCAGCAAGTGAAGTTGGAGAATAAGTCAAACTTAATGGTGTCCTCAATGCTGAGAAATAGAGGCAGGTACTTATCATGCCAAATGCATTCTGCAGCAGGTTACCGACCCCAAACATACAATGTCATTATGGAGCTGCGGACTGCACACGCCAAGTCACGTTCACACATCAGGTTTTTGCCGTCAGGCACAATCCGTAGAAAAAACGGATCTGTCACATCAGTTATTTCCATCCGTTTTTCGATGGATCCATTGTGATACTGAGCATGCTCAGTTTAAAAAAAATGCAATCCGTCGCTGCATTGTGTTTTTTGCCACATTACGACTGATCCAGCACCCATAGGCTTCCGTTATACAACATTTACATATGTTCTGGGCATGCCCAGAATCAAAAAACGGATCCGTTGCCTAATTCTGCATTTTTACGGATGACAACGGATCTGGTACCCATAGGCTTTCAAAGTAATAAAACGGACAGCGCCGGGTCTGTCGCCGTCCTTTTTTTGACGGTCATAAAAACGTTGCACTGCGCTTTGCTTCCGGCGGCCGCACAGACAAATTTCGCCGGATCAGTCGCATGCCGGATGAAACGCGAGGCCATGCGGCACAATCCGGCTCAAAAACCCTATGAAAAAAAAAAAAAACGGATCCGGCGCCGAATCTGTTTTTTTTTTTCAAAAATAGCCGGATTGCGAATGATGGCAAAAAGTGATGTGTGAAAGAGGCCGTACATGGTGCGTCCTGTCCGGCGGCCGCACAGACAACTTTTGCCGAATCCGGCGCACACCGGATGAAACGCAAGACTATGCTGCACAATCCGGCACTAATACAATACTATGAGGAAAAAACGGATCCAGTGCCAGATCCGTTTTATCCGCAATTTGCCGGATTGTGCCCGACGGCAAAAACCGGATGTGTGAAAGTAGCCTTAGTAAAAACTTGACCTTCCAGCTGTTTTTCATTAGTGCCGCTCACCTTTACAGCCTTTTGTTAACCCTATCCTACTTTTTTGAGATGTGTTGCTGCCAGCAATTTCTAAATGAGTTTTTGTTCACATGAAATGAAAAAATTGAACTACTGAAATGTGCCTATAAAACGAAATGTGCCTATAAAATTTGCAAATCATTGCATTCTTGCATTCATTTTACACATCACGGCTTTTTTGTAATTGGGGTTGTGTGTATATCTAGATCAATATACATACACACAAGTACATAAGTGTATGCAGACACACACACGGAAACACTGTATACATTGGCACATGACTACTTGAGTACAGTATATATTACTAAATACATACAAATATTTACATACACACAAGCTCGAGTCAGAAACAATCTGTGCTCAAGCTGTAGAACTTATTTTGTACTTTCAGAAAGGAGAAATCCATCATTTTTCTATATAATCTTGCTGATTTTCAATACACAGCTATCAGGACGCTTTTGTATTCCCTCATTAAAAAATATTTTCGGCTGAGCTGTGAGCCACGATTGTATCGCTGTCTTCACCTTTTCATCAGTTGTGACTCTTCGTCCTCGTAGGGCTTCTTTCAGGGGACATAATTCACTGTCACTCATCTATCCAACAGAATCAGTTAACATGCACGCTCAATCTTGTCCTCAGCCGTGGACGGGTGTCCAACCCCTTCTTCATGGCTGACTCTTATGCCGGCGTCACACGGTATGATATATCGGGCGATATGTCGTCAGGGTCACGTTGTAAGTGACGCACATACGGTATCATTTGATATATCGTAGCGTGTGACAGCTACGAGCGACTGTGAACGAGCAAAAATACTCACCTTATCATTGCTCATTGACACGTCGCTCATTTTCAAAAAGCAGTTTCTTCTTCTGTGCGCCGGTTGTTCATCGTTCCCGTGGCAGCACACGACGCTCCGTGTGACACCTCGGGACTGACGAACACAGCTTACCTGCGTCCCGACGGCAATGCGGAAGGAAGGAGGTGGGCGGGATGTTTACGTCCCGCTGATCTCCGCCCCTCCACTTCTACTGGCCGGCCGCTGTGTGACGTCGCTGTGACGCCGAACGTCCCTCCCCCTTCAGGAAGTGGATGTTCGCCACCCACAGCGACGTCCGTCCGGGAGGTAAGTACGTGTGACAGGGGGTTAACGACTTTGTGCGACATGGGCAACTAATTGCCCGTGAAGCACAAACGACGGGGGCGGGTACGATCGCACGATAGATCGTACCGTGTGACGCCGGCATAAGGCTATGTGCGCACTTTGCGTCGAGGTAGTTACAGTTCTAAACGCATTCTCTGGCAGAAATGTTTTTTTTCAAATTTGGTTCTGACCACAAAAACGATATAAATACGCTTGTGTTTTTACCGCGTTTTACATGCTTTTTCACTGCTTAAAATTAGATGCGTTTTGACTAAAAATACAATGCTAAATAAAGTTTAGACAAACAAACACTATGAAAAAAAGGAAAAAAAAAATGGTAACAAATATCAAGATTATTATCAATCAAAAAATGGCTTATTTTATTAAAATGATAGCTTTGTGATAATTATGCATAACATTACATTTATTGATGGATTTTCTTAAATTTAATTGTCGGACTATGCGTGTGTAAAGGGACATATCATTGCCATTAATATTTTGCCAAAAACACGTTTTCTGCATCAAAAAAACATGTAAAACGCTAGAATTTTGATGTTAATTGCGTTTTTCAACTTCTCATTGACTTCAATGTTAGCAAAACGCAGCCCAAAATGCAAAAACATTGACATGTTGCTTCTTTAAACGCTGAGGTTTTGCCCAAAAATATGCAAATTAAACGCTGCGTTTTTAATAGCAAAGTGCGCACAAGAAATCCCTATTTCCCATAGACTTTGATTGAAAATCAAAACGCAAGCATTTCGGCATTAAAACGCTGCAGCTCAAAACACTGCGGAAACACAGGTAAAAACGCAAAGTGCGCACATAGCCTTAGACCGTGCTCACATCAGCGGTATTTTTCCACAGGGCTGGATCCAGTACAAATGCATTTCCGCTCCATTCATTTCCTATGGAATCGCGGCAACATGCGGTTTGCATGAGTCGCACGCAACCGCATGTGACCGCATCCCGCCGCGACTCCATTGGAGGTGAATTGAGCTCAAACACATTTGTACCGGATCCGACCCTGTGGCAAAATACCACTGATGTGAGCGGCGCCTTAGTTGAACTTCTCGATCCATCCATACACACCTTTACAATAAATCGCTTTCTCCATACTGTACACAGTCATTGATGAATATCGGCAACAACCTCATACCAAAAAACGTATCTGCTTATGTGCAGCTTACAGGTGGTGCCGCCATTGCTTCTCGCACCGCCGTCACAAATCAACTGATTTAACACGATGCAAACTTGCACAGACGCGACTGAGAAGACAGCGCTGATAAGGCTGCTTTCACACATCCGGTTTGAGCAGTGCGGCTCAATCCGGCTGTGAAGCCTATGCAACGGATGCGGTGAAAACACCGCATCCTTTGCATAAGTTTTTTACATGCGGCCGTTCCGGTTTTTGCCGCTTGCGGCATGCTACTGAGCATGCGCAGTGGCAAAAACCGCATGCGGCGGCCAGATGCGGTTTTTGCCGCATCGCGCCGCATCCGGCATCCATAGGGATGCATTGGAAAAAGCGCCACCTCGACCGGATGCGGCGCGATGCGGTTTTTTTTTGCCGGAGCAAAAAACGTGCCAGGGAACGTTCCATCTGGCCGCCGCATCGGCTAAATCTGCCGCATGCGGCAAAAACCGGACCGAACGCAAGCCCATGCGGCACAATGCGGCACTAATTAAAGTCTATGCAGGAAAAATGCAACCGGCAGCAAAAAAAAAACGGTTGCGGTTTTCCTGCAAAGTGCCGGATTGTGCCGCATTGCAAAAGCCGGATATGTGAAAGCAGCCCAAGAGTGTGGCAAAATCAGAGTGCAGATATTTTTGACTCTCCCTCATATATGCAGTGCCATAATGTTATATCATCAGGGGACATCTAATTAGCTCCAAATAATTCCTGCAGAAGAACAGCGATCCCAAACATCCAGCCAATGTTATTAAGAACCATCTTCAGAAAAAAGGAGTCCTGGAAGTGATGATCCGGCCCCCGAGGAGCCATGATCTCACATCATCCAGGCTGTCTGGGATCAAGAGACTGAAGGATCCGCACAAACCTCATACACATGAGATCTGTGGTCAGTTCTCCAAGATGTTTACAACAATCTCTTACCGACTTCCTTCAAAAACTGTGTGTAAGTTTATCTAGATGAATTGATGCTGCTTTGGTCACACCAAATATTGCTTGGAATTAGATTTCTCTTTTGTTCATTCACTCTCACATTGTGAATTGACAGAAATAAATTATTTACACTTTTTTTTTTAAAGAATTCTTACTTTGCAGCATTGTTTTCACATCTGCATAAAACGTTTGCACAATATTAACATAGACGGGAGATACTAGTAGATACATATTAGGGTAAGACTATGATATGTTTTATAAGTGGTCCGTATATCTCAACTACCTGTACATACATACCGTATTTTTCATTTTATAAGACGCACCGGATTATAAGATGCACCCCAAATGCACCCCCAAATGTTGGGGGAAAGTGGGGGGTGCGTCTTATGGTCTGACTATAAGGCTGCGGGGAA